>NC_042521.1:7205918-7519231 GCF_900963305.1 Echeneis naucrates
TTCATTAGGAGGTATCTAATTAACTAGTCCAGTGACTTCACAGTGTACATGCATCTACTGTTTGAATGAGTGCCTGCCTGTGTGTGTGTGTGTGTGTGTGTGTGTGTGTGTGTGTGTGTGTGTGTGTGTGTATTTAGTTGTGAGCGTCCTGGATTACAGGCAAACAAAGTCACAGCCTCTTGCTCATTTCCTGTTAGCTTCAACATCCTCTCACCGTGGCTGCAAGGTAGATGGGCATCAGTGGATGTGAAGCCAGGAAGAAGTCATAGAGTCTGAGGGTGTGTCTGAATTCTGACAAGACATGGCCATACCATGTGATGAGCCAGGAGAGTGCAAAGATGGTTCCCACCTCCGCTCTAAAAGAAAAGCAAAATAACACAAAACGCATTAGCAACTCTAATTAAAACAACAGTAGTGCACTTTAATGTTTTTGTTTTTTTTTTTTTTATATCTTTTATCCTATTTTTGTGTCTCTCTTGTCATTCTATTTTCATTTTTATCTAACTCTTATTTTAACTGAAAAGCCACATGAAATGAAAACTCTGTGTGCCAACATGTTATTGGAATTTAAATAAAAAGTAATAACAGAAAAGAAAGAAATAAAAGCAATAAAATTTGCAATAAAAACCAATGATAGGCAGTTTCACACTGGTAAGAAAATAAAACAGCAATTCTCTGCCAGATTCATACTAGAGGTCATACCAGATTAGTGAAAACCAACAGTTGATTTGAAGGCTGGAGACTACTCTTATAACTACTGGTGCTGTGGGCAACAAGCAGTATAAGGTCATTTATAGTCAGGTGGATAAAATGTGGAAAACCACCAGCATGAATCCTAAATACCACATTTCCGAAAAATTTCCATTTAGAAGTCATCAGTCAGGTGGTGGACAGAAAGGCCAAAGAGAACGTTCACATGCAAACAGTATCCTCACCCCCCTTCAGCAGGTTGGCTTAATCCCACGATCATAAAACACTGAAACTACAATAACTTTTCATTAACGCAACCTCTGAAATACTTTTCTTTACTTTGACACAAAGCTAACAACTCAATTACGTCAGATCCTCAAATAAACCAGTGATTATTTTCAAGAGTCTCAAACAAATGATACTAGCAGATTGTTGATATATATCAAATAGGTGTATTCAGGGAGGAAGAGGGGAAAGGAGGGACAATTAAACAAATGTCTGTGGGAGTGATGGCGGGAACAAAGGGCAAAAAGCATGTGTGATGGGAGTGACAGAGAGATAAAATGCAGTAAAAGACAGTGAGGAAACAAAGGATCAGGATCAGGGGGAGTGAATAAAAGAGTCGAAAATAAGAAGGGCAGTAAGGAGAAGAGGAACCGTGCCATAAAAAAAAAAAAAAAAGCCTTAAGGTCCATTGTTGCTTATCCTGAAGTGTTTTCTCTGCTTTTTGTGTTTATGTGAGCTTGTATATCGACAGGCGGATTGCAGAAATGAAGGTTGCCAGTGCAGCATCAATTATGAACAGGCAACAAGACAACTTAGGTACTGTAGAAGCAGCCAAACACATCCACACACAAGCACATGCATAAAAATGGGCAAGTATGCAACAATTCCTAACCCCAGTATGACTTCACACGTTGCAGAATTAACCTTCAGTAACTCGCTATATGTTCAAAGGATTTTATATCTATGTTATTCAATGCCCTACAAATGAATCATGGATCATTTTTGGAAAATTAGACTGTAGGACATCACAATTAAAGGAGATGTCGCACACCTTGTTGGGACTTAAAGGCCTCTGAAACATCTGTTGGACCATCTGACAGATTTCCCAAAGAGGCAGATGTATTTTGGAATTTTTGCAAAACCACGCAGCACTTTGTTTTACTGTGAAGAGCTCAAGCGAAAGTCAACCATCTGGTGTCCTCTAGTGGTAATCACTTGTATTACATTGCAGTGCATTACATTTAGCACAGGTTTTTCTTGTAATTAACAAGGTAGAAGAAAGAACTAGATCCCAATTAAGATAAGACAATTAGATGTGTTCAGTGCAACAGTAAAAATGACTCAGGGGTTTTAAAAAAAGAATTAAACATAAAAGTACTGTTATCCATTTGAAAAGTGTGCATTTCTCTGCATGTACCTGATCATGAAGTCATGTAGCTCTGTATCAACTTGCTCCAGTATAGGCATCAGGTAATTTAAAATGTGTTTAGTGCTGTCCATAGTAGGATCCATGAAATCCCTGCAGACAAACAAAACAGGTAGAAGTTATATAAATACTACAGCTAAAAATGTGTGAGTTGAATGATGTACGACACAACACAAATAACATACAATCCGAGATAAGTGTTTTGATAAGAAAACATACAACCTGAGGTGATAATTGGAGAGCTTATCCAACATGGCGAGGGCCATCCGCTCTCCAACCACCAGCAGGAAAGTGACAGCCACATCATGATAGCCCTGGTAGTAATGGAGCTGAGGGTTGCGTTTCAAAACCTCCAGTATGATGTCAATAAGCTGATCTTGCAGAACAGCTCTCTCTGCGGCTGGCATACCTGGGGGAGAGCAAGGATCAGTACATTTCACCACACACTAGGCTATTAAAGATGGAGGTAGAAATGGGATCTCTCTGAGACTTTGACAACTATCTGGGAAGCCACAGAGACCATTTAAATAAATCCACACATAAATCAAGGAAATGTCTCTGTGTGTGTGTGCGTGTGTGTGTGTGCGCGTGTGCGTGTGTGTGTGTGTGTGTTTGTGTGTGTGTGTGTGTGTATAGGGCAAGATTGATTATTGAACAAATCAGTCTCCTTCCAACTAGTTTTTCTACAATTGTTGTATAAATCATGAGATCTCTACACAACACAGGCATAAATATCACCCATAAATGCATTCTGCATTCTGTTAGATAAGAAACTCTCCTCTGTTGCTCTCCCAACTTTATGTTATCTCCATTTAGCTGCAAGATTAGGGTTAGTTTAAGGAATGACACTGAGATCTATGCTGTTATCTTTACAGATAACAAACACACCTACACACCTTTAGGGAACCGCTTCATGGACCTCCTGACATCTAGGAGAACCTGGTTGTAGTCTTTATGGTTCTCCCTCACATCTCGACCTACAACAGAGGAAATAATTGTTATTAGTAATAGCAATAAGTATTACAGTGTGCTCTTACATCTAGTAAACATTAAGTATACCACTAACCAGGTTTATACGGCAGATCATACACATTGATGTTCAGTAGTTTGGGCCAGACTTTCCTCCTCAGCTCATCAGTGAGTAGTCCCCCTTTACTGGCTGCTGCTCTTCTCAGGGTCTCAATGTCCACTGGATCGCTGTACATGGAGAAGTAAAAATCGGCCAATGTTAAGTGAAATGCACTACAATAACATCTACCCATACAGCAAAAATCAAAAAAGTAGAAACCAGCTAGCTGCTTTAAAGACATAAACTGCCTCTGTCTGAAGTAATGACAATCTTACATGGTCAGATTCAATTGCTTTAATCCATCAAAATGTTCCTGACACTGTGTCATCTGTCCTGCATTGATGGTAGTATGTGTGTCCAAATGGTGAACAGATGTTTTGCTTTTGTCTTTTCAGTTCAGCTGATCTGTTAGGGCATTGAAAGAATACATAATTCTTGTTCAATTCTCCATTATTGCACCATTTCACATCTCATCTCATTTTCCCCTGATGCCAAGGTCCTCATGTTCATCATCACACTGGTCCTCTGGCACATGTGGGTCACCTTCATGTATGAAATTAGCATTTCAAGGAGTGATGAAGGTTATGAAGGCCTTACAGAAATGCATGCCATTTAACTAGGGGACATTTTAGATGAGCAGGCAGAGAAAGGGAGGTATTCCCATGTGGCTTATCACTCTTGAAAATTTGAGAACTGGATGTTTTATGTATAAAATATATGACTGTAAAGATAAGTATTTTAGCCGTCCTTATAATTGATTGGTGAGAACATTGAATCAGCCCGGTAAAAAAGCCACAAAGAGCCAAAATAATGTTTTTGTTATGAGTTACATACTGTCTCTCTGGTTTTTCTCTTTCCCTCTTATACTTCCAAACTTAACGCAACTGGTCACATTTCTGTCAAGGATGGAGAAGAGAGGATTTCTCTCTGATGCAAGCTAGCATGCCACAGATTTATTGTGTTTTATTTAGTTTCTTTTCTTGGTAGAGGGATTGAGGCCGAGTAGACCTCTTTTTGGCTTTTGCTGCCGGTTTAGTTATTATTTCTATTGGGTTGGCTGCAGCAGGCAGTTCGGGGTCTTATGTGTGACTTCATCCATTCCTTTTTTGCATCCAGGTTTTGTTGAAGGTTTGTGTATATTGCTGGACAATGCTGAGCTAACTGTGGCCATAGACGTATTTTAACTCTTTTACACATTATTCAAATTTTATTTATCAACCCCCAGGGACACTAAGTGATTGTATGTCAGTGCTCAGAGAATAGTGTGTAACCAAAGCAGTTTTAAAATAAATGTCCTTCAAGACGACTCTGGGCCAAATGAATACTACACATGCTTAACACAAGCACAGTAAATGATAAAATAATTCTGACCTGATCAAAGCCTGATGGATCTCAGACAACTTCTGTTTTCTCCCACAATCTGCTTCTGTAAAGGAGAGAGAGACGAGAGGATGAAAGAAACGAACGATTGAGCAGCCGTCAAAACTGCTCAGAATTTGCTGCTGCCACAAATCAGATATTTGATGGAAATTTCTGGCTCCATTCAGACTGGCACAGTTGGTGCTACAATTAAAACAATGTCATTAGAGTCAACCAGTGACAGATCATTGTGTTTTGAACAGTGTTTGGATAGCTTGGTTGGTTAAACACAGTGGATAAATGGATCCTTCCCATCCCATCCCATCTCATCTCATCTCTGCCTGGCTGACAGCCTGCAGCTTCCCCAACTGTCCAATGTGGCTGACAGGCTGCCACGCAAGCAGCCTTTGTAGAAAGGTGGCCGTAGTTTTTTCTCACAAAAACGGTGTTAACAAAGAGACAACAGGCAGATTAAATATCTGCAGCAACTTGTTCCTGCAGTTTGTGTCAGCAGGCTGCAGTAACAGAAGAACAGTAAGTTCTTACTACGTCTCCATACTTAACTCGACTGTTAGCACGTTTCTGTCAACAAGCAGGCTAAATCCGTAAACACTAAATACTAAATCCACACATACGTACGTGTTTGGGTTTTAACAAAGGACTTGGTTTGAGTAACTAGTCTGTATTTATATCCACTGTTACCGGCCTGTATTAAACAGGTTTACTTGCCTCTATGAACAGACCCATTTCCATTCAGCCCAACTCTGGCGTTTTGTTTCTTCCTCTCGAGCCTTTTCATCCTTTTTAAAAACTGGCCGCAGAGTGACAGAGTGTGTGTCGTGTCATAGGAAAGTCAAAAAATTAAAATTGTGTCACTTAAAAGGTTAAAACGCCGACAATACCGGGACAAACGACGACGACCCAGACAACAGCTGTCCGGCTACAGGAAGACGCCGACCGTGACATACCCCATGCCCCGTCTTCATTGGTCACACGTGACACGTGACATCATGCACGAATTCTATTGGCTTTCGTTCGATATACACGGTGACAGTAGTTTAGTAGTTCTTCTTGTATACATCCGATTTGGTCATAACTACTGTTTTGTTTTTGTGCTTTATGATGCACTTATTTATTTATTTGAAAATTTATAATCGTAAAAATTATATCGATCACTGGTAGGAACCAAAATATGAGCGAATCCTCAGTTAGCGTCTACTCACTGATTCCCTTAATGTCCGATAAAGGTCCATTTAGGACACAGAGGTGATTAGAGAAAAGGTGCCTTTAACCCTAACCTGTCAGGTAGCGCTTGGTAGAATGGGTAGAAACCACTTGTTCATAATGGGAAATCCAAAACCCATCTATGGGCCTGCCTCCCCAAAAAACAGACAAAAAAAAAAAAAAAAAGACAGAACGATTTCATTAAAGAAGACAATGTTCAGCAGGATGAAAAATAATCAGGAGTGGATTACTTAGTGCGATTCTTGAAGTAGAGTATTTCTTCAGGACTTGTAAGAGAGAGCTGATTTGACATGGGGCTTGTGGACCATAGACGTTTGTTGCTGCACACTTGGACAAGTTGGGAGTAATGCCACCTAAAAGACTAAACTCAGGGCACAACACGAGAAGTACTATTTTAGATATCTATTAAACTAAATACAATATAAAACCGAAGAGATACACAATTACAACATTTAAGAAAGAAAAACAATTGATACATACATACAATAGCTCGTTTATGTTTTACCCTCAAATTTGTCATATTACATGACTAAAGGGTTTATGGCTGTTAAAGGTAAAGTAAATTTGTTTCTTTACTTTCTGAAAGTTCTGATTTTAAGAGGAAGTATGGTCATTCAGTTAGAAATGGTCCAGAAATTCCCACTTTTGGGTTGCTCATCCGGAAATGGGTTGGGACTTCGGCTAAATAGGGGGATTCATTCAGACCTGGCAACCCCGCTGGCCGTGTACCTTGGACCGCAGCAGGTTTTCGTTCAGTGAGCGGGGACGCCGGCCGGACCCTGTTTATTCAGAGCTTATTTCTAAGCTGCAGAGAGAAAAACAGAAATACTACTCGTTTGTTTGTTTGTTTTTTTCAGTTTGGCCCAGACATGACAGGCGGCTAGGAAACACTGCACCGACTAAAGCCGCGGAAATGAGCGACAGAGCCGAGATGAGAGGGCCCGTAACCCACCGGAGGAGGACGACCATCTCCGGCACCGGGGGAGCGCTCAACCTGAAGCAAGCCAACGGCGGCAAGTGGCACGATGCCGGGGAGAAACCTCCACCATCCGGTAAAGCCAAAGCCAAAGCGGAGGAGGCGGAGGTGTGCAGGCATGTGGACAGAGACACGGGGATGTCAGGACAGCAGCAGCTCACAAACAGTCCGACAAAACACAAGAGGGCTGTGGATGACATCAACCAGAGACTCAGGTCATTCTAATAATAATAATAATAATAATAATAATTAAGTCAATTAACCTTCTAATTGCGAGGTGACACAAATGAGTTTCGCTGAATCAATGTGGTCTGATGTGATCTAAATGGGGGAAGATGATTTAGTCCATAACAGAAACAGTGAAAAATTAGGAATATGTTAGACATCTTTAGCTTTCACTGAGATAATGTGGTCTTCCAGATTTCATCACTTTAGGCACAAGGAACTCACAAAATGTTCAGACCTCATCACGTTTCTAACATTTTATGTTTGGGGGAAAAAAGGTTTCCTCTTTAATTAATATTCCATGTAATGACAAAGAAAATGCAGAAATTCACAGCTAAAATATCACATTGACTTGATTATTTGGGCCCCTTGTTGTGCCAACGGTCAGATGGTCTTTATGATGTTACTTCACCTTGATTGCGGTAGACACAGTAAATTCAGTTTATCCTCCACCAGTTGATTCAAAGTCTCTGTGTTGATTATGTCAAAGCAAAATAAGTGAAGTCACAAGAACTATCTGCAGATCTCAGAGATGGTATGAAGATATAGATCTGGGGAAGACTGCAATAAAAGTCTGCTGTGTTTAAGGTTCAAAAGGGCAAATTTGACTCCATATATTTTAGATGGAAGAAGTTTGGAACAAATAGGATTATTAAAAGCAACCTAGCTAATTTAGATTCCATACATAAAATCATGAATTCAAGTATTTTGGTTACAATTCTATACAAAATAAGACAGGTGACATGTAGAGGAAAGAGAGAGGAGTAGCTATACATATGGTTACACCAAATATGAACAGAATAGGTTCAACATGTGAGAACACACAATTGCGTAACCCATACCAATTCATTCTAAGATAACACATCAACTTCCAATATTTCCTCATCTTTGAGAGCATGCATTTCTTTAGGTTTGAGGTCACCTTAAAAGCCTGACTGGGATTCTCACATCTCTTGACTTGAACTATTACACTGCAGACGGTGCTGAAATAAAGTTATTATAATACTGGAGGCGTGCCAGCTGACTTACGTGTGCAGTGTCACTTATCTGTATTGCATTAGTTGAGAAACAACTATGGCATGTGATTTTGGAATACAGTGCCTACTTCTGTCAACATGTCCTGCTTGTCTGCTCTTGCCGCAATAAGTTATCTCTCAACTGTTTCCTAAAATCTTCCTTCCTTTTGTAATTTTCTTTTCTTTTTTTAAACTCCCTCCTCCTTATGATATCTACTGTCCCGTCTGGCCCATGTTATCTTCCTCTCTGCTGACTCCCTGGCATGTACTTTCTCCTTTTCTGTTGTGGCTGCAAAAACAAAAAAAAAATGTTTTATTCATTCGAAAATGAAATGTTCAACATAAAGTGGCACATTATTATGTGTGTTTTTCTTTTATCCTAGCATAGATTTAGATTTCATTCATTGACAAAAGATCAAAACATAGCTGGTACTCTGTTTAAATGTTTTGCTGCCACGATAATGCAAGATTAATTTAAAATAAATTCAGAGAAGGCAGAGGTGGATGGGGAACAGGCCAGGAAAGAAGACATTAAATTTGGGTTTGGTTCCAATTTAAAGGTCAGATAATAATCTAGACCGCACATGCATGTGTATGTGCATTTGTTTGCCCTTTGCAGAGGCATGCACCATTCTAGTTGCAAATGCTACAAAATGACTAAGTGCTTCACAGCCACAGAAGTGACTGATGGGCCCTCAACACTGTCATTTCTCATGTTTTAAATGGTTTTAACGTAATAATGAGTTGATTTGCAGTGAGTCATTAGTGCTGTTTAAAATTTTAATCATGCCTCTTTCAAACCACGTAGGCACCCAGTGTGTAGGCCAGGATTTCTTAACTGACGTTTGAAAATGAAAAGGGAATATTTGCACGCTGAAGTTCAACATTATGGAAAAAGCAGGAATGAAGACAAATGGTTCACCCAGTAAAATTGTTGGTTTCATGTTTCTTGCAGCTGCCACGTCTTCCAGGAGTCTCTCTTGAGCTCATCCAGTGGTTACAGTAACTACAGAGGAATCCTTAACTGGTGTGTCGTCATGTTGGTGAGTAAAACACTGAGTAACTAATGCCTTCATGACTCTGTGTCTTTCTCTCACACTCACCCAGCCATACACTGCCAGTCAAAAGTTTGGACACAAATTCTCATTCAAATTTATAGGAAAGTACACACACAGTATATTAGTATATATGAGTCATATTTGCATACTGTATATTTCCACATCCTCTTGCAACACAGTCACTTCCTGTGTCTGGGAGGGGTCGGAGTTGATGTATCGTATTATTGCTGTTCAAAAAGGTAGACTAAACATATACGCAAAAAAATCAATGAGACATTCTCAAAATGACAAGAAACTGAACTAGAAAATTGAAAGGCTGTGCTGCAGCATGTGCACATACAGCACTTACGCATACAGTGTACAGCCACTCCTTTAGACTCTAATGAAGATGCTATGGTTGCCACGATTTATGAGAGGTCAGAACGTCAGATTCTGGCTGTGGCTGTTAGGTACCAACCCTAAACCAAATACCAACAAGAGCATCATAAAACACAAACATGTGCCTTCCCAAATCTACTTGGCAACACGTATGTACAATACAAATTAAAATCTTGAATGATTAATCTTGTGCTAGACACAGACCCACACCGTTTCATTGTGTTACTGATCACAGTTATATCCAACTATGTCCTCACCAGCTGAGATCACTTAAGGACAACAAAGACTCTGAAGAAATTCATTTTCTGCTCCCTTCAAATGGCCAAATTTAAGTGCGTGTGTGTGTTTTCAGTGACTCCATGCAGGGTCTCTCAAAATCACTAAGCATTTAGATGGACGCAAACACCCAGTCAGGTCTAATCTTAATGAAACTGAAAATGGCCCAGACTATAAATAGAGCATTGAGACATGGGTGGAAGTGTGTATGCTCACACGTGTCTGCATTTGTGTGCAATATATGAGTGCCGATGGAGATTTGTGTATGTGTTAGTGTGTGTGATCGCTGTGTATTTTTGTGGGTTTTTCTAAATCGGGCTTCTCGGACAGAATTAATGCCAGCTATGAAAGTTTGTATTGCTGTGACAACGTGTCCTCCACTTTGTGGTAGCCACGGACAGCCAAGGCCTTTGCGAATAGGCTTTAAGAATGTGAGGTGAAACCACTGAGTCGTGTGTGTGTGTGTGTGTGTGTGTGTGTGTGTGTGTGTGTGTGTGTGTTCCTGCATGCCTGTGTGCATGTGTACTATCAGTGTTATTGGGTAACCCTTGTTTTATCTCCTTCATCTTTGCCCTATAAAAAGTTTAAGCCAAGTGTTTACAGATGTTGGTAATGAATTAATATACAACATTAAGAGTTGATGGAGGACAAAATAACAGCGATTCCTACTTTGCTCCTCTGTGATCTCTATGGTGACCAGGAAATTGAGTTGGTTTGAGTTGGTTTTCATGTTTTCTGGTTGTAACAGATAAACGAAAATATATTTCGATATAAGATAAGCAAAAGTCATGTCAAGATGTGGCACAAATATCTGATGCTTCAGCTGGTTCATATCGTTGTTCACTCTGATGTGCAGCCAAATAGGCCGTTTGAATAGCTGAAATGACCACAGGCTGAAAAGGTCAGAGCAAAGCAAAGCAAGGCAGAACTACATGCTGTCAGCTGCATAAAGCAAGCCTCGTAAAACAGATGGGAATAGAAAAAGTATAAAATCGACAGCTGATTGTTTTGTTGGTGGTTACAGAATTACAGGACTTTTGTTTAGCATTATTGTTTCACTGTTTGTGTTTTATTACTTGGGAATGATCACTTACGATAAAGAAATTGGATAAGAAAATTACTCAGTTTATGACTATCCCAGTCTTTGGATGCAGATGAGGATCTGATCTGATAAATAAATATTAAATAGAAACTCAGCATTCTCATTTATGAAATAATTCGTATTGTAGATGATGCATTCTCTTTATAAAGAGAAATAATGCTAAATCATCCCATGTATTGTGTTGTAGATGATGTCTGGGCTGAAGGTTACTAAGGCAGAGGTTAGGGATGTGGACAAAATGAATAGTTGAATCAAAACCACATTACTAGTGGGTCTTGGCAGACCAGTGGGTTAGGGGGCAACATGTTGTGCAATCGCTACACTGTGACCTTATCGTGTGTCGTATCCTCACACTCCTCATTATATTAAATGCTTCTGTAACTCACATTCGGACCTTTACTACCTTATATCTCCTCTGAAATCATGTGCCATGTTGCCTCTTTGCATGTTGAATGGGTGTTAAGTTGCCCGACATGGCAAAATAACTGATGCCTGAGATAAAGGCAGTTCAGTCCTTGAACTTTAATATATAGTATAATAAACAACAGGTGTGTAAACCTGTTTAACAATTGCAGTTATTTTGGAAGACACCGGCCTGTTCCCAGCATGAACCAGCACATTTTAATCCTCCGACTAATCGAGCAAAAACAGACAGAAAACTAATGAGCTAAAATGAGCCATATTTACAACGAGGCAAGAGTGAAAGTTCAGATACAAGGCAACCTAAAATATTTTTTTAATGACTGTTGATCGATAGTATGAATGGTGCTGATTATCTCCTGGGGTCTTTGTGTCCTCTCTGTCAGGTGCTGAGTAATGCACGTCTCTTCCTGGAGAACATCATAAAGTAAGTATACACCTACTCATACTGAACTTACAGCATGCAGGGCATATATACAAGCTGGAGGTGACCTCCACCTCACCTCCCTCTGCAGGACATTGTCTTTGTTCACTGTCCTATTAATCATCTCACTGCAGCCCTTTGTGTCCAAGTTTAGCGAATATACGTATCTCACGCTCATTTTAAATCTCTAATCTTTAATCTGAATGTCAAAAGAATTACATGGGACCATTTGTATAACTTTTTTCTTACATTTTGCCCAGTGAGTTCAATAATTTTACTCCTCACTCTCCTCATCTAGGTATGGTATCTTGGTAGATCCTATTCAAGTTGTATCTCTCTTCTTGAAGGACCCCTACAGCTGGCCAGCAGCTTGCCTTATCATAGGTAGGGAGCCTTTATCTGTTATCTGTTATTGTCGAACTGTATGGTCAATGATTTCTTTTGCCCACCTCTGACCTCATGTTGATCTGAGCACACAAGTGTTGTACTTTGTGTTACTTTAGTCAGGTTGCTCAGGACCTCATCAGTCTCTCTAACTAGTGTTTATGTTGACTATAATGAAACATTATTATTGACTCCCTTCTGTTGAGAGCTAAATTCAGCATGTGTGTTGCTGTAGTTGATTTTTATCTTTTTGTTTTCTGTGTTTCAGTGTCTAATGTGTTTATCTTAGCAGCGTTGTACACAGAGAGACGTTTAGCTGTGGTGAGTCTTCACATTTCCCCAGACAACACATTTTCATTTGCACACATGACTCAAATTTCAGCCATTGCATAACTGTAAATTTGACGTATTACTGTTGTGCTGATATTCCTGAAGCCTTTGAGTCAGCCTGTTATTAGATCCCGAAGACTTGGTGTTTGATTTGTCAAAATTACTGTTGCACTATTATATGACGAGTATCAGTTGGGAGTGTGCGTTTGCTTATCAAGTACCTCCCATCAAGGATGTTTACTTGAAATACGTAGTTCCTGGAGTCTGCGCAGTAAATTCAACCGCACAACTCTACCCACTTCATACCAGCTCTGACTTTTGATAAGAACACTGCTGCTGATCTAGATTAGACTGTATGTGATCAAAAACACTGATCAAGCATAATAAAACCTCCTGAGTTTCAGTGTTGTACAATAAAAAGGCTTTCAATCTTCTTTGTCTTTAGGAAACAGATGTAACAGAAGTTTCACAGTGACACCCTTGTCTTTTTTTCTTTGAATCTGTCTAGGGGACAATTTCGAAAACCACAGGACTAATTCTTCACATTCTCAATCTGACATCCATGTTAATCTTGTCTTCAGCGACAGCACTCACTGTGACCTCCATGACCCCAGGTTCATTTCAACACATACATGTATACATGTCATGTTAATGTGACACATACATGAAAAGCATCTTCAATTGAAAGACCTGATTGTTGTGTATATTTAAATACACAAAAATAAAAAGTTTAAAAAGTGTAAAACTTTTTAATGATTCTGTACACACACAGCAGTGCCAAGTTCAAGCCATTCTCCTGTGCATGTGTGTGTGTGTGTCAGTGGGTGGAGTGATTTCCCTTGGAGTCTACACTGTGCTGTTTCTCAAGCTGTACTCCTACCAAGATACCAACAGGTGGTGCAGAGAAATCAGGCAAGCCAAAGCGAAAAAGATGACACGATCATTCTCTTGTAAGTCGGCACACATGCACACACATACACGCAACACAAGCCATTAAACTTCTCATAATTCTGTGAATAAATCAAAACGTGTACTCACACACACACAATTCCCCCTGCACGCATTAACTTTATGGCTGCATCACTGTTACCATCTACTAGTGGCATGGTAAGCTGAACCAACTAACTAACACGTTGTCTCACAGACAGACACACACACATTCATAGCTCATACTTGTCCATCTATAGCAGTGTTAACACTATGTTTCTTAGCTGCTTTGAAATTCAAGAGTGCTAATTTCTTTGTTTTGAAAAACGCGAGGATGCTGTTCAATAGAAAATTACCTAATGAGCTTGAGACTCACTTATTTATCTCAACAATCAGCGTGTGTGTTTTTCAGGTCCGTCTGTGGCTCAGTCCAATGGCTCAGCAGCTCACACTCATGTTTCCTACCCAGGCAACCTCACACACAGAGGTAACCATGATATCTGCAAAAAAGTTGAGCCACATACTATAAAATGAAACATTTTAGTGGTGAACGTTGTTGTGTTGTTTCTTGTTTTGTCTGTAGACATGTACTACTTTGTCTTTGCTCCAACTCTCTGCTACCAGCTCAACTTTCCACGGTCACCTCGAATACGAAAAAGGTTCCTGATGAGAAGACTTTTAGAAATGGTGAGAGAAACTCACACGTGCACACAACATTGATGCTATTCAGATGTCACAGGTGTTTCTTGTTTGAAACCAAACTTGCCCTCTCTTGTAGCTTTTCCTCATGCAGCTGCTGGTCGGATTAATACAACAGGTACTTAGATTATTTATTTCACACACATCGATGAGAAGTCGTTAGTGTACACTGGACACATCCTGAAACATAAGCTTTAACTGAGCCATTTTTGTACAGAAATCTTTGAATCAGTGTTTTATTTAAGTATTCACACTGAAAATGTAAATAATTAAAACATTTGTCTTTCAGTGGATGGTTCCCACTATACAGAACTCAATGAAACCATTCCAGGTGTGTATACTGTGGAGGGTAAGGGGCAAGAAGCTGTGGACTGTAGTAGGAGTTTTATTAAAGATAGAAAGTAACGAAAACTTTAAGTCTTATTCTTTGGGTCTCTTACAGGAAATGGATTTTTCTCGGATGGTGGAGCGCCTTTTGAAGCTAGCTGTGAGTATTGTGATAAAACTACAAAGGACACACAACAAAGACCTTCCATAACTTTGTAAAAACCAACTTAATCAGGCCTAATCTTACCCGCCCAGACATCCATCCTCTGCTCCTCCGTCCTCTCCTCCCCTCCCAGGTCCCTAACCATCTGATATGGTTAATATTCTTCTATTGGTTTTTCCACTCCTCTCTGAACTTTGTGGCAGAGATGCTGCAGTTTGGAGACAGAGAGTTCTACAGGGACTGGTGGTGAGTTCATATATGTACAAGCAATATTCAAACAAGACCAAAGCTAATGAAAGGCCAATTATATGCTTACACATGCTCTGTTCACCCATTTATATTCCTCATTAATTTGGTTGAGTTAATGACATATTTCCAGCTGTTCTAGACTTACAAATGCTAATAATTCATGTCTATGACTCAAAACGTCATAGACATGAATTCTATGACGTTTGGATCCTACACAGGAAATGCTTGTATGAGAATGTGTAGCCACCATTCAGAGCAGAGTGCTCTGTCTCTGCTTTCTTTTGTTCATTTCAGGAACTCCGAGACTGTCACCTATTTCTGGGCTAACTGGAACATCCCAGTGCATAAGTGGTGCCTCAGGTGAGCACCAATGTTTCTATAATGAGTTTTGTGGCTGTGTGAGGGTAATATCAGCCACATTTCAGAGATGAAGGTTGGTGTAGTTTGTAGTGAAGGTGCCTGTGTCATTGTGTCATGTCATTCATTGGTCTGTGTGTTACAGACACTTCTACAAACCAATGTTGAGGAACGGGGTCAATAAGTTTCTGGCTCAGACTGCTGTCTTTCTGGCGTCTGCATTCTTCCACGAGGTAAACTGAGTTTTCAGAATGCTACGTATGCTATTCAACTTCGAAACCATTTGAACCATTTATGCTTTATATTTTTTACATTGAAGACTTAACAGCCATTACTTATACAAGTAGTGTTAAAAATGTAAAATGTTATATGAAAGAGTTTGAATTACTGAAAGAAAGTGCATACTTACTGACTCCTACAGCTCATACAGCTGCAAAAAAAATAGAAAAACATTATGAGTAAGCAGCTTTTCTCCCATTTATACTTTTTTAGCCCATCGGAAAAAAATATCTGTGTAGCATTCATTATAATGTGTCCTTTTTTGGGGGGTGTCAGTACCTGGTGAGCGTTCCTCTGAAGATGTTCAGACTGTGGGCCTTTATGGGGATGATGGCTCAGGTGAGGAACTGCTGTTGATTTTTCATTTTCTTTGAAATAACTTTGTTTCCAACTTACTGTTTTTGGTCCCCGTCTCTCACTCTACACTTTTGCTCAATGCTGTACACAAATACGTCCTGATGTTCCAACTCCAATCACCTGCAGGTTCCTCTGGCTTGGTTTGTGGGTCGCTTCCTGAATGGAAACTATGGAAACGCTGCCATGTGGATATCTCTCATCATTGGCCAGCCTATCGCTGTGTTGATGTATGTTCATGATTACTACATCATCCATCATGTGAACACTACATAGTACCAGACAAATGGACATAAGTGCCAACATCACACTCTCACACGTGCACACACACACACACACACACACACACACACAACCCTGCAGTGAGTGAATGTAGTACAAGTTAAGAAGAGTGTAATGGAAAGTCCTCCAAGCTGTCAGTAAACTGCAGCAGTAACACAAAAGCTGTGACTTTTTCAGTTTTGCACTTGAGAAGTTGACCACAGTATGTCAGGAACTTATTGTAATAACGTAAGAAGTGCTTGATTCAAAGCAATATTCCACTCTGGTATGACATCCACCTTTGTGGTCAGTGTCAGCAAACCTTTGGAGCCACCATCACTGCCAGCTCTCAATATCTGTATGTAATGTAGGCTGTTAAAAGTCTAAACATTTGTAGTGATTACTGGCCCTTGGATTTCTATTATGGAAGTGATCCCTTGCTTTGTCACCTTGTACATTTAAAAACAAAAAGAAAGGTGTGGTGTTCTCCAGATGTGGAGATATTGGCAGCAGATGATCAGTGAGCTCATATAGAGGTTAGGCACCCTGATTTAAACGCTCTTACTCAAGCTTTAACAATTTGTTGAACTTCAAAAGCTTTCAGAAGTGGAAACGCAGCTTCCAACCAAGCACTCCTCCCTGTGGATATTTGCCAATGCACATACTGTCCTGTGAAGCCACTGCAGAGTGAGCACAAGCCAGAACAAAAGTCCACCTCCAGAGCCAACCTAAAAATGCTGTTTCTACATCAGTGGCTGAGAAGTTGCACTTCTGCAACTGAGAAATCTTTAAGCTAGTTTGCCATCTCGTGTCACAGACTATTATATCATACTAATGATAAGGGGAAAGAACGTGACGGAGCCCTTTCCAAAAACGAAGTGTTAAATGATGACTGTCATGGGCCAGCAGGCCTTCTCTTAGCTAAGCTGCAAACATCAACACAAGCTCATGGTGTAACAGATCCCACTACAGGAGTGTTGTTTGCTTTGGCTTGATTGGCTTTTTCTTCTTGCACTGGAGCTATCAAATGGTTTATTTGTTCTTGTTCAAGTTCTTGTTTATGTTGGATTTTATGTTAGATGAATGATTTAATGCACCAGTTGATTTACTGATCTGAACTGAATGAATGAATGTCTTGGGGGTTTTTAGCTGTTTAAAAAGATGCATGCTGATAAAGCAATAGATTTCTATGAATGTATTCCTTAAGTTGTACCATTCGCTGTAGAATTTCTTTGTTTTGTAATTTGCTTGACTTTTTCTCAATTTGTTTGTTTTATTTTTTTTTAACTGCAGCAAAACTGCCTTTTCATGCCAGAGGTTTTACCAAATCCTTTTAAGAATCTTTTTCTTAACTTCATCCTGAAGTTGTTGCCAATATGATAGTCTTATAAAATATGTCCTGTATTAGTTCTGTATTAATCACTTTTCAGGGAAACCACTGCTGTTAAAACACCAGTTAAATAACAAACAAAAAAACCCCACTATGTTCACATTCCTTGTTGAAAAATGTAAGTGCCTGTCGTAAAAATATGTTCAAACTCAAATTCTTATGTAAAATTTGCTATGTAGAGGACGAAATACTTCATCAATCAATCAAAGGAAAATAATTTCCTCGTTCTCTGTAGCCAATAGATTTAACAATATATTTATATTTATGGTGTGTGTGGAGGTTTTTTGGAACCTTCACTAACATTGGTTTAAATTATTATACAAATGTGACCTAAACCTGAATTTTCTGGACAACAAAAGTTTGTTGAGTTTTATTTTGGAGCTGTGTATAATATCACACGATTGGCAGCTTTAAAAATCTAATTAGCCTGATCCTCTTTTACCTTTACATGAGCCTGTGTGTGGGCTATAAGCAACAATGGCTACATATTTGCTCAATCTCTCATTCTTACTTGTGTCATTGGTACTATATGAACAACTCACTGCAAAGGATTTTCTTCTCCAGAAATTAGCTTCTTCACAAAAGTTGAAATTCATTTAGGTGTGGATAAAAAAATTCTTCTCACCCTTGGGGAAATTGTACGTACAAAACCATTTTTTTTTTCTTTGTTTTGTCGTGAGGCAGTATGAATAGGAATGACTTTTTGGTTTAACATATGTACACATATTCTGAGAACAGGATTCACGTCTGTTTGCCTTTTTATGTTGTTTCCCTAAAACGCAGCACTTCCTGTTTTTACATTACTGCTTTTGCAATAATATCTTAAAATGCTACACATGCAGCTTTAAGTTGAACTTTTTTTCTATGGTTAGATAAACCATTTCATTATATGATGTAACATGGATTAATTATTGGTAATTTGTTGATACAAGTATAAACTGAAATCCAAAGTGAAACAAAGATGATATGTTTTGGGAATGAAAATGATTTTCATAGCCTTTCACTTTAAATAATTTGTGTTGTTTGATAAAGATTATTTATATTTAGTCAATAGACTCGTCTGTTTTTGTACTCTTAAAAACAAGCACTCTGGCTTCTGGGTCTACAAGAAAAAGTGGATTATCAGATTTTTTTGTAGTTCCTGTAAAATCTGTTGTCTATGGCATAAATATCATTTTATGCGTTGATTCAGTGATGCCATAAAAATACTTTAATGTGTAGAGTGCAACACAGGACAACACTCAAAGTTTCAAAATTACAATATTACAAAGTTTATATTACTACACACAAAATTTTACAGCTAGTGGTCACACCAGGTCTGGGGGAATGGTGCAGGTTGAGAAACTCTACTGCTGTAAGAAACAAAACACAAATAGATGATAAGACAACTTGTTGTCTATGTACTTATCGATAAAGTCAAAGCATGATTTACTGTTTATGTAAATCAGTCACATAAACTGTTTATGGAGGTGTATGTGTAACCTTGGCTTTCTGATTCTGGACAGGCAGATAGAGTTTAAACTCTGCAGGAAGCTCGTCCTCAGAGTACAGTCTGTCTGAGAAATACACCCTTCTAATTCGACAGTTGGCATGGATCTGAGAGAAAAAGAGATAAGACAATCAAGATCTTACAATCTCACAAGAGGCTTTAAAGTGTGAAGACCGCTGATTCCAGGTCTGTCTCACCGTGTGCATGTACTGACCTGTACCCGCAGCGTCTCAATATAATTAGTTCCATAGGCCCTTCTGGTGAAATCCGATAGATTGAATTGAATCTGGTTCCACCCATCATCCAGTCTCATTGGCATGGTGCAGATGAACGGCTTCACTCTTGTTGTGCTCTGATAGTTACTTGCCCGAAACCGTCGCCGTACATTTTTATCATCTAGTACCTGAGAGTTAAAAAGATAGACATAGATGAGTGATCCAATGACTGACCCAAAATCCCACATAAAACAACTATAAGAGCAAGTGCCTTTACAACCTGGACTTCAAAGGTGAAATACTTCTTTAAGTTCTTGATTATCATGACCAGAAAAGGAAGCTTGATGCCCAATGTCTTCTTAGGGTCAGCAGGACATGTTATGTAGGTTGTGCTGTGGAGTCACAGAAGAGAGAGTGAGGGTGTGTCATAAGTTTATCTTAGCTGAAGGATAAATTAAACTCACCTGACATTCGTCCCTTCAACCTCCAACACCAATGAGTGGATGTCATTGTCTGTGATTCTCTTGATGTGGCCATTCCTCACCTGTGAGCACACAATGATATCGCAGCTTCTTGTTTTAATGGAGACATTAAACAACCTGGAGCACTATCAGTTTGTAGCAAATAAAATATCCTGTATTTGTGTTTGATGGCTAAAAACAAGTAGGATTTTTTTTAATCACAAATAGGTAATTTAAAAACAGCACCACAGGTAGTTTTCCAGCTATATAGTGCACATCTTTTCTATATCCTATTTGCATTTAAAGGTGTAATTTATAGTAGTATTACAAACTATTAGCAGATCACATCTTTTTAAATCTCAGGAATCTGAATTTCATTTTAATGAAATAATTTCAGTCGTGCTATAATTCAGATGCTGATGTTAGTAAAACAAGATGAAATCAATACATACCATCATTAATACATATTTCAAGTGTCACACAGTTTGTATAAAATGGCAACTATTTCTATTATTATTATCACGTTGCATAGCAACAAGGTCTTCTGTCCTAGCCTGTTCCCTGCAAATCTCACATTTCCCACCAACTAAAAACTGGGAGCTTTTCTGAATTCAATATTTGGCTCCAATAAACAATTGAGTTCCTTCAAGTATTCGTGCCACAAATCAAAAAATAAACTCAGTATTGATAATCGAGTTGGCGAGAATTGCTGTGCGTCTGACTTCAAATGACCGACGACTGGAAATATCAGCAAAACTCTGACATCTGGACAGAGAAAGAAATCCTGCTATTTGTTTTAACTTTTTTGGACTTTAGTGGAGCAAAGTGGCCCCAGTTAAAGCTACAGCTTTTTTCTCTGTCTCCATAGCTGTCATCGTGCGGCAGCCTAACTGCTGAGTCCAAAATTTTAATCCGGTGTAAAAATCACACCAGATTAAAACTTTGATATTTTCCTTCTCAAGGAGCAGGACACACAATGCTGGCTAGCATTAGCACGTCATGCTAAGGAAGCCCGGGAGAGGCTCCGCTCCGCTTGCTGACCTTTTTATCCCAGATCTGAAGTGGCTTGCTGCCGATGCTGTATAAGATGGATAAAAATCCGCTCTGGAACGTGTTTTTAAACATTTTTTAGACTTTTTCCCCGCCGTCCTTCCTCACATGTGTTGTGGGCCTCCTTCCTTGGTTGCTAACAGGCGATGCGTTTGTTTACAGCTTTGGCTTCCGTTCCCAAAGCTACGGCTTCCGTGGAGTACTAGATAATCAGTTCCGCTGTTGGAAAAAAAAAAAACCCTCCGGTCTAGTAAATAAAAATGCTTTTGTGGGGTTTTTAATATACACCCCACCAATACCCTGCCTGTTTATTATTTTTATGTTGCTAAGCAACAGAAATGCGTTGCCCTTTTTTGTTTGCTTCTGTTCACAGGGGCTCTTAATCGGTGACGTATCTGGTCGCCGTAGCAACGGGATGCTGGAGCGCCCAAGTCGACCTGTTGATTTTGTTCAGGCCTTTAATGGATGAATAATGAAAAGTTTGTCTTTTATAACTGGGGTAGTAAAATTGTATCTCAATTTGAATTTCACTTTGCAAACTTCAGCTCACTATTTGGATTCAGATGCGGCCACAGTTCACTGAGCTCAGTGTCATGTCCAGTTACTGTCCTGGAGCTGACTGTCCAAATGCCAGTAAGACAGGATTCACCAGACCGGGTTCATTTTCAAAGTCTTTAAATGTCCACTTTTGGTGAGCCTGCAGAAAACTCCACAGCCAGCTGTGAAGTGAAACGGCGGATTCCAGGCCTGTTGCACTCTGTGTGCACAAGTAAATTAACTTTTAGATATAAACTGGAGAACTCCTTTAATCCACAAATACAATGATTGCAACAGCCCTAAGAAATAAATGTCCCTTCCAGAGCTTTATCTCTGCTCTTCTTTCACCCACCAAATACCACTAAAGTGTCAAGTGGGACATCCTTCCTCTCTGTCTCCAGCACTTTAAACAAACTGGGCCAGGATAGATCTGACAATAGCTTCAAATATTTGAACAATCCAAGAAACATTCAATCAAACATTAGCCAGGCCTTTTGCACCTTGACATTCATAACAAGGACAAATAAATCAAAACTTTACTATTGGTTTACTTCATACTGGAGTTATACTGGACTGAAGGATTGATCCTGCATTCTTTGACATTTTAACATGTACTTCATAAATGCTAGTGATGGGAAGTTCGGATATTTTTACTGGGCTCGTTCAGTAAAACCACCAAATCTTTTTTCAAGTCATTTGTTCATTTCGTTCATTGGAACATGTGGCGCTGTAGCTGTCATTTGAGTAATGACTGAAAAAGCACGGTTTTAAAACCAGATTCCCCCCAGAGGCCAGACCCTTCTATAGACCGGACCCCTCCAGACTGGATCCCTCCACAGGGACCGGACCACCTCAGAAACTAGAGACTAGACCAGACTGGACCCTTCCAGAAACTAGAGATTAGACCAGAGCCCTCCAGAGACTGGATCTCTCCACAGACCGGACTCCCCCACAGACTACAGTCATGTTACTGCTCTAACCATGTGAATAATGAACGAAAGACTCGAGGATCCGTAGTAATGAGTCGGGAGCGAATCAGCCATTCCTACACAGAGAATATGTGTCAGAAAGACCCGTTCGTGAATGAATCTCAGCCTGCGGTGCACATGAGGGGACCAGGGAACAAGAATGAATCACCCACTGAGATGACTTGTTACTCCCGAGTCATACAAAAGATGAGTTCAAAACTAACGAACACATCACTAATAGATGCAGACACACAAATGGTGCACCTGGAAACACGTTTGCATGCACTCACATTGTAGAGAGGCAGATTGGCCACCTCTAACCACTGTTTATGTTCACGTGGTTTATGAGCTGCTGCTTCTTTTGGAACAGTATATCTGTGTCTGGGTGGATGTAAAAGACATCAGCATTTTCCTCTCCACCATTCTCTCAGTTACTAGAAAGCTGTGTAAATTTTCTTCTGGCCCCCAGGCTGGCAGGCTAGTAAAAACAGTTTACACTTGTTTGTCTTTCACTCTTATTTCTTCCCTCTCTTCTCTCTGATTGAGCCATGTAGTGGAATAGAAAGAGAGTCCCTTTCAGTGTTGGACCACCCAAGAGACAAGAAACCTTATTAAAACATACTTGAATAAAAATATGCCTTTGCAACTGCTTTTTTTTTCTGTTGTCTCACAAAGGCGACATATCCTTTTTTATTTCATATCACCCATCTCTTAACCTTAGCACATTTTACCTTTGTCTATTTTGCCAGCCACTTAGTCATTACTCCCATTTGTGAAGAAAGATTGAGACAGGAGTTTGAAAAGATAAATAACCCGGAGAGAGTGGAAGTGGAGAAAATAAATGAGGATGAGCATAATAAGCATGAAAGGATGAGAAATTCTTTTTCATATTGTTTTCAATAAGTGACAAGAGAGAGAAATAGAGGAGGAGGTCCAGCTGGAGGAATCCCGCCTCAGAGAGGTTCACATTCAAACGCTCACTCGCTTCTGTCTTTCCGATGCCCAACTAAAGAAAGACAAGAAATAAAGCAGGAAGACTTAGAGCAACTTTGATATAAAGGCTCAAGCATCACGACTCTAAGAAACTGTGGGTGGATTTAATCAACAAAGACCTTGTCACACTTTCCTTCTCTTCACCGGGTATGTTTCAGAAAGACTTTAATTCACCAGTTGAGTTCGATTGTTTGACCAATGTTTTTCTGGTTGCTGTTGTTTTGTTTTGTTTTTTTTTAATTTTCAGATGTTTTCATTTTCATTATACATCGCATTATACATTTACTCTGCCTCACTCTGTCTCATTTTCTAATTATCAAAACTCCCACATAAGAGCGCTGAAGTTTTTAAATGTTGAGCAAGTAACTCCAACTGAGTATCTTGCACTGAGCATAGAAGTTATATGCAGCTTATTGATATTTTGAATGGGACCTTGTACAATTACAGCAGCTTTTGTTCTTTTAAAATTCCAAAGACAGGAAAGGAATACTTCACAGGTAATTCTGAATATGGGAGGATTTGCTGAATCAAGTTTCATCTTCAAGGATGTCTTGGAATTGATAGTTCATTTGACCCAACCTTTCAGCTAAATGTGAGTCCAGGCTCAAGGCATTTAATGTGGAGACACACTTACTTCCATTAATCATTTGGCAGGTTAATTGTTTATTTTACTGGGTCGCCATCAGCTACTGCCATAAATTTTTTAATCTTCCTGGAGTCCACACAATAAAAAATGTCCAAATAAGACATTAATACAACCGGAGAGTAAAGCCCAAGGGGGTTGGGTAACAATACTGCTAACTTGCTCTCAGTTCCTTGTTTATTTTACATGAGTATAAAAATAAAAATACAAGAAAGAAATAGCAGTGTGCAGGTATTTTTCTGGACTTTAATCCAGGCCCATGGCCATGTTTTGTCCAACTGTCTGTATGATGATGAAGAGTGGAAAGACCTTCCTCGGCAGGACGTGTTAACACATAGGAACTCATCCGTCTCTGGTCTTTATAAGGAAAGTAAAGACATTTTTGACCATAACCAGTGTTTCTGTCAAGTAACTTTTAACAATAAGCTGTGATTCAGGAGAAATCCACCACAAATAACTTTTCCAGTCCAGTTTGAAAACATAAAAAAGGGGTCACTCAGGTGTCAAGCTCATAAAAATGTCATCAAATCCCTAAAATGCTCCCTTCTTTAAAAAAAAAAAAAATCATAATTTTTACAGTCGAACTTCAGATTTATATATACAGATGTATTTTCAACAGATATAATGGCAACTTGAAAAAGCAAGAACAACTAAATGTTATCTTTTGCCATCTAGTCAATGAATTATATCATTGTCTTTGTCCCGCCTTAATAGTGTAAAGAAAATATAATACATCTAAGACACTTTTTTTTTTTAAACAATCATAGTAACATTTCAAAAGTCAAGGATGGATTTTAACATTAAAAGCTCAAGACAAGCTGTTACAAATGCTGAATAATGTTCTAGAATATTTTTTCACTTGGACATGTCATGACTATCTGTTTTATTTGACACAATTATGACTTTCTTCAAATGCTCTAAGACAAACCAAAGTTTCCTGACATGTCTTAATGCATATTTTGGAAAGTGTAAACATCTGTTCATCTGACAGATGAAAATTGCAAAGCCTCTACTACTTTAAACATTCATCAAATGCATGGGACTTGCTGAAGTCATAGATTTTGTGCTCAGTATGGAATATGCCAGCGGTGCGTTGATGCACAGCACACACCGAGAGAGTTCATATTGATATAATACACAATGTTCAAAGCAACACACAAGTTCATTCAGCTTTGTTGAAAGTGTCACATCCTTTTAGAGAGCATATGAAGATGGATTCAGTTATGTCCACAGCACAAGAGTACATTGTTTATAAGACGAGTCTCTCTCTGGATTAACTTCTGCAGATGTTGACCACTTTTCATCGCTAGAAGTCATTACTCTTTCAGTTTTTAGTGTGTGTGTGTGTTTCTTCTTTCTAAGCTTGCACTATTAGGTTGTTTTAAACTAAATGGAGCACTCCACATCACTTTAGATTGAAGCTGTTTTATGTCTATTCACGATATAATATCTACGGTTGACTTTGCGGTAAAAGGTTGAGCCATTTGTGTGCCGTAAACATTATAGGAGGCATTGGTGTAAATTCTTTCTGCACACCAGAAGTCTGATGCTTACAGTATCAGCTGAGCAAAAATTGCTCAAAGTACATAGAAACAGCTCAAGTTTTGAGACAAAGTAATGCTTATTTTTCTTTTCGCCTTGCATTTCCCTTTCTACCCATTAGAAGACAACCCGTTATTCGTTGATTGTGTTTGCCCAATGGAGAGCCTTCCCACCAACATCAGCTCCACTCCGGATGCCAATAACTGCAGCGCCTGGGACCAGCGATGGGGGACACCACACTTGCACAGATTAGCCCACCTAGATGTGCAGCTCTACCAGGACTTCTACAATGTGTGGGTCTCTCTTATGGTAAGAAAATAATAACGCTCATTTTGCTTATTTTCACTATTGTTGTATTAGTATATTAAATTTTATACTAGGTTTTTATTTCAGGGAATCATGGTATGTTGTTTATCAAGGGAAATACAGCATATACAGGCCCAATCTGCTCCTGAGCAAGGGACTAAACCTTCAAACCCTCCATTTCTCCTTTCTGCAGGTGTGTAACTGCCTGATGCTCGTAGTTGGTGTGGTCCTCAATAGTTTGGCCCTGTATGTGTTCTGCGGGGCGTCCACCCACCCTTCAGCCTCCGTAGTTTACACCATAAACCTGGCTGTTGCTGACCTGCTGGTGGCGCTGTCACTGCCCGCTCGCATTGCCCTGTACCACAGTGGAGGGAGCTGCGTGGCCTGCTCTTACGTTCACACCTTCAGCTACTTTGTCAACATGTACTGCAGTATCCTCTTCCTGACCAGGTGAGGGGGTGGGCCACACTATTCAGCATTTAAAATGGATGACCACTGAAAAACTTTTTTCACCTTGTCCTTCCTGGCCTCCTCAGTATCTGTATAGATCGGTACCTTGCTGTTGTCCACGCATCCAGCACCCTCCACAGATGGAGGACCACAGGAGCAGCCCGCTGTTTCAGCACCATAGTGTGGTTCATTGCAGTTGTGGTCACCTACTCTTTCCAGGTGACGATACAGTATCTGCATCACAAACACAACACTTCAAAAGTCAGTGGACACAATCAGAATCAAGTTAACGCTAATTAGTTTGAGCTAACAACCTATATCGGCATCTTTTATGTGAGGGTCAAAAGTAGATACTGCTGAATATTAAGAATATTAATAAGAAAAAGTTCCATTTCTGTATTGGACTAATATATTGGTCACTGGAAATAAGAAAAAAGATCTAAAATCTGGCCAATATGTTCAGTGTTAAAATCAATGGTTTAAAGGGCCCACAAGCTAAAGTCCATGTGGGGGTGAAATGCTTGTAAAAATCAGCCTAAAGAAGGAGGTAATTTTATATCTGATCTCCCCTAATCCTCATCCTGTCCTCTCTCCAGACCACAGCGCTGGAGTTCAGCTCCTCCTGCGTGCTCATCCCTGCCCTCTTCTACCTCACCATCCTCGAGTTCCTGCTCCCCCTCCTCGCCGTGGTGGGCTTCACACTGCGTGTAGCCTGTTTTCTCTCGTCCACTCATGGCCTGATGCCCCAGCAGAGCAGGGCGAGGAGGGCCCGAGCCATCAGGCTCCTGGCCACAGTTTTAGTGGTCTTCACTGTGTGTTTCACGCCCTTCCACATCCGCCAGGTGCTGGTGTACTTCCGGGTGAAGGTCGGAGGGGAGAGGCTGGGCCAGGGTGCCGGGCACGTGCTCGCCTATCACATCACAGTGACCCTGAGCAGCCTCAACAGCTGCCTGGACCCAGTGGTTTACTGCTTTGTGACAGACAGCTTTAAGAGAGTGTGGAGAGCGAGGAGGAGGGGAGGGAGGGAGGCGGACGGGGAGGCCGGCCTTACGAGTGGGGGAGATGTGGAGAGGAACTCTGTGAATAAATGTCCGGTTGCAGCGCTGGCAATAGCTCACAGCGTAGCCGCTCTCACTCTCACCAGCACACCTCTGTCCGCAGCCAGCCTGGAGCAGTCTGCTTAGAAGAGTGGAAAAAAAATATATAAACACAGCAAATCTCCAAATATATGTGAACAAAACTTAGCAGGGCTCGTCCATCCTCATCAGTTTATCTCTTTACTTTTCTTTCCCTCTGAAACTCTGTTTGGACGTTGTTTCAAGGCTGGTTAGAGCACAAACTGGAGCACAATGGGATGGTTTTGATGTGAAATTGGTGAACTTAATAAATAATGGAGCTATTACATTCTGCCTCAAACACGACGTGGACTTCATGATGTGGCTTCGAGGTTAAAACTGTGACTGTGACCTTCAACACCGTGGATGAAGCCTGGCTGAGACTTCAGTTGCTTGCCCTTGTCATTTTCTCTCATTAACTCTTTCTGATTAACATGTTCAGGCAAATAATACCAAACATGGTAAATGAAAAAAATGTAATGTAAATTAAAGAAATAAATAAAATAGTTACAGAAACAGTCTTGTGGCCAAACTGATGGTTTAAATGGAAGCAATCTGTCGCACCTTCTCTGTCACTATGTTGGGCTCTTGTTGCTGTGTAAATCCGAAGTGAAGGTTTTAAAAAAATAATAATAATAATTCAGGAAGGAGGACGTCAGTGACAGTAAAATAAAGAATGACGTCGCGACAGCATCAGAGAACAATACAATGAGATAGCCTTGAGTCAACACACTGAACAAGCTAGAAGCAAAGCTCTCTTCAGAAGTGTAAACACTTGTAACACACTCTCAAGTACACAGCATAGCTTTCTTTAAGGCCATTTTATGTTATTTTAAGTGTCTTAATGCAGTGTCGTCAGCGCTGCACAGAAAACATACACCAGCAACTGTAAAGCAAATCATGAAGAACAAAACGGTAATTTTAGCGAATTGATCCATAAAAGTGAAACATTACACGGCTCAGCTTCTCTTGATGCTTCAAAAGCATCATAGAACATACGAGACAAGAACATTTAGTAGTTTTGAATCCTACAAACATATTCTCATCCTTTGTAATGGTAAAAAGTGACCTAAGAAATAACGATGAGTCAGCCCATGCAAACATGAAGCATTAAAGCAGGAATCACAAAAAAGCAGCATCAGTTAGTCACTCTGGTTTCCTCCAGCAGAGGACGGTGTCCGACTACGACATTCTGATTCCCAATGAAAACTGACAGAAAAGCCAGATGATAAAGAATTTAACTGGCATAAAGATATTGTGATGCTATAATACAGTGAAACTCTATGAAGCATAGAAATTTAGATATTTTTAACTTATATATCATCAAAATATAAAGTGTTTTTTTTTCTCTGTATGTTGACTTCTGCTCACAGCAGGCATGGCTCATTCAATGAAACAGAATTTCTCTTTCATCCCTCCAGAGGAGCAGCAGGCTATTATAGTTCATTTAATGTTGTGTGACCGTTCACACACAGACACAAACAAACACACAAAGACGCACACAGAACAGTTTCAGGTTCCTCCTCGGGTTTCTCTGATGAGAGACGAGTTCTGACCCCACGTGTGAGACAGAAATCTAATTCTGCAAGGAGCTACGTTTTCTGTTCTTCAGTCTGATGCTGCAGCATCAAGGGAAACTAGTCAGCTGCTTCGAAGATGCTGAACGAAGTTGTTTTGGTCAGCAAGAAAAGAAACGAAACTGCAGATGACAGCAGGTTATTTCACCACACAAAGCTCTGTAGATTTTCAGTAAAATGAAATTAGTATTGTATTTAATTAGAGGGAAATGCCAGTGAACTAATATGCATCCTGCATGTATAATTTGTAATCTGGACCTGCGTTTCCTTTATAACAGCTGTGATTTGTGGTCCGTCCACCGTTAAATACTGGGGTTTTATTGTGTCTAGGACAGTTTTGTTTTTTTCTTTGTTTTGATTTTTACATGTAATAACATCTCTTTTGATTTTTTTTTCCCACATTTGAACATAAAAATTTGAAATAATGAAACAAGACAATGTTGGTTAAGTTCTGAACAGATTTTAAAGGTGCGTTCCATACAGTGTTCATCCAGAGTCCTACATATGAAGGCTCAAGCATATTTACAGAACACAGAGAGATATATACAGTCTTTATATAGAAAACAAAACTACTAACAAAAATAATCATCTTTTTTTTATAGCAGCAAAAAAGAAGAAACTAAAAGAGAAATATGTATATTTACACTTTTTTCAAATAACAAGGCATGTCATATATAATACACTGCACATACTTGCTTTCCCATTCTTTAAGTATTTTCTTTATTTAATCTCTGTGAGGATTAATGTATATAGGTATATCTCTTCTCTACCATTCACACACAGTTCACCAGAGGCAGAGCCAAACACAACCGCTTCAGCCGGGGTGGGCTAACTGCGTGGTGGCCAAGCTGCTGCCACAGGTATCTGCTGGCTGGAAGCATGAAAGCATGAAACAGTGACACCACGTCGCCTCATTTACTCAGTGATCAGGACGGCGGAGCCAACATGGCCGCGACTGAAAAAGTGCAATGACTAAGCTATGGTGTCTGGCTCTGCCTAAAATTCAGAGAACAGATAGAAAAAAATAAAGTCATTTTCTAATTGAGTTAAAACACCAGAACAGAGACAAAAAGACTCCGGTACTGCAACCATTGACTCCAGAGTTAAGTGTAAACCAAGTGATTGCAAAGAACAGAAAACAAGAACCAAAATACAAACACTGAGAATTTTTTGTTTAAACACAATCTGTCCTTTTGCCTTAAATGTGAAAAAGGTGCGAGACTACTGCTCACAAACACACACACACAGAATCCTGCCTGTTTACGTAACATCTCCTGTAAATAGAGTAAACCGAATAACTTTAATCTACTCTTTTGGAAGCTAGGTGAATGTCCTTTATAGATAAGAAAACTCAAAAAATAAATATCCAGTTTTTTTTCAATTTCTTTCCTCTGCAACACAATTCTTTTGTTTCTGTATTTTATTTTAAAATTATTATGTGCAAGTTCTGTGCAATGTCTGACACAAATTACTCCCCCCCCCCCCTCCCCCCCACGGCTTGTCGGTCAAAAGAAATAGGATTTCAGCTGAAATCAACTCACATTCATTTCCTTAAAAAAACCCCAAAACATTTAAGTCACCAGTTGGAATCAAAAGTAAGAACTCAATCTCCCAGCAGGCCGAGCGAGCGGGCCGAGCTGTCTGAACATTCCAGAGTCAATAGTAAAAAGGCTTGGGACATTAAAGACAACCAACTCCCCCTTTTCCCTCCAAAAAAATAAAATTGCCACTGCAGTGGAAAAGAAACACTCATGTTGCACTTCAAGTATTCTCGCCAACACTTTTAACAAGGAGTGTCGCTCGGGACAGCATTCGTCTCATCCTTTCACACTTTTCAACACCATCCACGCATGTCGTGTTGAAAAGTCACCAGTCTGAAAACTTTACTCATGAATGTGCAAAACTGTAAAAAGTCACATGCTTGTTAAGAGTGTACTGATCCAGACCGAGCACAATGCTTCAGCTTAAAGAGTACATGTTGGTTTTGTTTTTTTTTTTAAACACATTTAAGTTGAAAGAAAAAAAGAGAGAGAGACACAAACATCCAGCCATGCATTAGAAAATACATCCCTGACCTATTGGAACAATGAAAGAAAAGAGTGATTTGTACAGTCATACTTTGGTGTTCCACTCGTGCATTATTGCATGCAAACCTCCAAGACCCAAAGCGTTGTTTTGTTTTGTGTTTTTTTTTTTTTTATATCTTCATGTTGACCCTTAAACTGAAGTTGTGTCCATTTTTAAATCCAGAATATTGTATTGCCCTAATGGTTACAGAAGCCGTGGAAAACTGTGGCACCTGTACTACCTTGTCTATTGCCCACGTCCCACACACAGACGCTTCTACGCACCACCACCAGAGCGGAGATCAACCCCTGAAGCCAGATACGCCTCCTCCTCTCTGTCCTGATTGGGAACTGACTGTATGTACCTGAAATCATGGAAGGAATCTCTTTCTGAACAACACCCACCCAAGTGAATAAAAAAAAAAAAATAAAAATATGAAAACAACCAAAACATCAGTAAGTAAATTCTTCTCGAACATCCAAAAAGTTTTAAATAGCTTCTGCGCTAAATTCTTCCATTTGAAAATGAACCCACTGCAATTTCCATTTCTATTGTTTTCGATTTGCATTGTTCAGCTGAAAATGCTGAGAGGAAAACTGACCTAAATCCACTGCTTTTCAGACGGCAGCAAAAACAACAAAAAAAAAACAAAACCCTGCAACAAACAACCCTGCTCTGCCCACACAGACCTCTCACAGCCCACCACCAGCTGATTAACAGAGACCATTATTGCAACAAACAATCTGATTTGTCAGAAAACAAACAACAAAATCTTTCACGTTGCCATTCTTACTTCAAGTTCGGTTTTATACGTCCAGCATCATCAGCAATGAAAACATCACAAAGATCAAGATTATTCGATTTCGTAGGCCGACAACCAATATCAAGTACAATTAAGAGATTAGTTTTATGTAACCTGCATTTATCCTATCGGTTAGTCTCACCACTGTGCCTGGATGTTGACGGGGTTGAAGTAAAGCCACCCTCAGCACTTATTTCCTTTCCCGCCATCAAGATCTCATCGGCTGTTTTGCTGTGTATACTATTGTGTTAAATCAGTGTTAGGGACATTATTAAGGATTTCTTATTAAGGGTAAATCTGGTTAATTATTCTTGCTTCAACTGGAACATTTAAAGCTGAAGTTGAACATTTTGGGAAATTTGCTCCTCTTTTTTTTGACCAGTTAGTTAAAAAGATTAATATGATCCTCATGTGTACTATACCTACGTAGATAAAGCCTGCAGCTGAAGACTGCAGATCTAGCCTGGCTCTCTCCAAATGTCACAAAATCCACCTACCTGCACCTATTTAAATGAATGAACACATTATTTTATGTATTCTGCAACTGAAGCAAAAAGTCTTGTGGGACTTTGTTGGGGAGAGCAAGCTAAGTTAACCAGCTGTTGACTGTAGCTTCACAGTACAACCATAGAAGTGGTATCAATCTTCTCATCTAACTCTCCTCATCAGAAAATATTGAAATATCTTGTTTCAATAAAAAGACTTCTCCAATTCTCCCCCAAGATCGCTTCTAATCCCCCTCTAAACTAATCTTCAATATCACGTCATGCAACACACAGGTAATTAGCAGATAAAATACAATTTTCTGCTTCTCCCTACTGATTATATATTTGGCCCATGAGAGGGATTTATTCTGTTTTTCTCTCTTACATCACAAAGGCCCCAGAAACCTGACATTTGTTAAACTCTTTTTTTCTTTTCAGATGAACTAGGATCCGTTTTAATATGCTTGTGTGCCGTTGCCAACACTGGTCATCACTTTTAGAGTTACTGGATCCACTGGAAAAGAAAACAAGCTGCTGTTAACCTAAGACAAATAATTAAGACAACCCCATTTTGCAGCTATTGTGCAGTCAGTGCCAAACATGGCGCTACTAGCCCCCCCCCAAAAAAAAGAAAAGGCAAACAAAAGAGAGACAGAACAAGCCAATTTCTCTCTTCTGGTCTCCCCTGCTGTTTGGTTTGTCTCTTCCTCGCTCCTCTAACATGCAGCATGTAGTCTGATTATTCCAAACAAACAGAAGCATCATCATTTTCTCTGGGCCCTCACAAAAACAGTATTTTGGATTGTAATGCCCTGTATGCTGCACATATTGCATCTTTGCTCTTTCTTTCCTGGAGTTTCATTCAATAAACACCTGCACTGTTGTACTACATACAGGCAACTTCACACTCTTTAGACTTTAGATCAGAGCCTCTTAAATATTTTTTGTGTTTGCCCTGGTGTGCAAGCTAAATTATGGATTTTCACACTTCTACCATGTGACTGACGACAAAAACATAATGCTCACAACCAATTTAGAGGCTCAAAATCAACAATTTGCCCCTGGAACCAGATTTCTGTGCTCTTAGTTCCAGAAATGCCACTTCCATCCATCTCTCAATAGTCTTAAAGCTACTGTTGCAGAGCATTGTACATGTATATTTTGGTGCACGCTGATCTTCGATTGGAGACGCCAAGTAAGCAGATATACACATGCACTCTGGTCGATCAGCATCCACATCATGGAACAAGGCTGAATCCACAGTGAGGAAGAACAATTTTCAGCATTTGTTTTTTCAGTGATTGCAGCTTTGAGGACTAATGTTCAGCAGAGTTCATTATTCAGATGTTTGTTGGATTCAGATGTGGAGGGTTGTTTGTGTGTTGGGATTGGCTTTAATGTGAATGAATGTGAATCCCCTGAAGTTTCTTGTTTTCTGTCGAGGCCGTTTCTAGGTAGCAACTCCTAGGCCCTGAGAGACAGAGACGACCTCTCCTTAAAACCATGACCTGTGGATTACTCACCTCTGGACACCCCTGATGGATCTGTCAAACGTCCATGAGGACTGAGTGGTAGGAATTTCGGTGATGGCTGAAACAGCAACGGGACCAGAAGGATTTTTTTGGGGGGGTGTAACTCGGTCCGTTATGACACTGGTCCCACATCAAATTAAGTTATTTTTTGCAGGAAAACAAGATGCACGAATCATAATAATGAAGAACATTTTTGAGAATGCACCAATTGCCTCTTCTCTCTCCGTCATATCTGTAAGCTCTACCAAGATGAGGGCGGTGGCACATCCTTAAGTCTTTTTCAACTGTAATGATGATAAAAGTGAATTTTTTTGTGTCTGCAGCCAGCCAATCACAGCACAGACTCATTCTCCATGTGACAGACAGTAGTGGTCGTGGCCTTTCCCTCCTTGTTGAGTTTCAGGAAGCTGGGCTTCTCTATTGCCACGGTTACAGCTGTTTCGTTGTTGTTAGGATTTTCCAGCGTTGTCAGATTGCGTCTTTCTGAAGCTTTGGCTGATTCCCCTTCCCTGGAAATTACAGGTAAAATCATAGCAAGGTTGGAATAGTTAGGATGAATTTTGCAAATATAAATTTTTTCTGACATATCAGTTGCTGTAATAACACCACAAATCTGAGACCCGCTGGGTTTCTCACCCATTGTTTGGAGATGGGTAAATGACCAAGAAGCAGGCTGTAAGGAATCCAAGGAGGGAGCCCCCAGAGGCCACAATGGGAATGACACTGACGCTGCCAACAGCTTCCACCACTGCACCCAGAGCGGACGCCACCAAGATCTGACTGATGTACACCTGCAAAATGACATCAACACTGTAAAATAACTCCACCATTTTTAGCCCACTGTGAAATATAAGATCTTTCCATGGACGTTGTGAACACACACCTGGCACGATAAGATGGCGCAGTCGATGCCAAAGCCTCTGCGGGAGTTACCAGGGCTGTGCTCGATGTACTGCAGCAAGTAAAAGTTCCACTTAATGAATGCAACTGACAGCAATGAAACAAGTAATTTAATATTTCAGATATACAAGATATGCCCTCTTCGCAGGGACTAAATTTGCCGAACAGTCAAATAAACTGCGATGCTTGTTGACAGTTATCACTGCTGAGCTATGTTCCTCATTTATACATTTAAAACAGTTCTGGGACAACACAGGCTTTGGACTAAAATACAGTGGGCTCTATCTATGGCAGCATAAGGGTAAGTCTGTACCTCTTTCATTTCGTGATACTGCCCTAGAAGAGCATAAGGACAGTAGGAGATACTCATCGAAATGATGCCCATGCTGCTGATCATCACCATGGAGACATACACGTTATGGAAGATTGCCATGACAGCAGTTCCTGAAAAGGGAAAAGCAGAAAAACTTTTAAATAGCTGAAAAATTTTACTCATATTTATTTTTGTTCTGTGTCTGCACTGTGGTTCATACCTATGGAGAATCCAAGTGTCCCCAGGATGTAGATGACCTTAATGCTCAGGTCAAAGTTGTCAAGGTACTTCTGAAGAACAGCTAGAGAAGGCAAATCAAGTTTGTTAATTTTAAGACAGTCACATGTGATGGAGTACATAATATCCACATAAAGCGAGAAGTGTTCTTATCTTTGCGTTACCTGAACATATAGCAGCAGTCAGGGCATATATGACCAGTCCCCAACATCCCATCTGAACTCCTTTGTGATACTTATCAAGCAAAGTAGAATTAGCAGGAGCCTGCAAGTGAGAAATCCAAAAAAGAAGAAGTCATTTTGTTGTTTTTCCAAAGAGAATCATCAGTTATGCTGCTGATTCTAAATAAAAAAATGTCCCTAGATCAACTGATGTGGTTTTTGTTTTTGTTGACTCAGATTCAGATTCAGAGATAGAATGTGAATATGTGACTATATGTTCTGAAAAAAAAAAAAAAAAGCTGACAAAAAGATATGTAGGCGCTTACTGGATATTAAAATGTCAGATGTGATAACAATGATGATATCTCATACTGGCTTCCAAATAATTTGGTTATGTTCCTATTCCACTGGGTTGTGTATTTCTAATCACTTTTGTTATGTTCATTTTGACAATTAGTCATGAATGTCTGCATGCTAAGCTGCTGACGCTCGTACGGTTGGATCTCCTTCGTAGATGACTTGGCCCATAAAGTCGGTGAAAAAGACAGCCTCGGCAATGATGGAGAACCAAGTGAGCAGGTGGCAGGCGCACAGCCGCAGCAGCTCTGGAGGCATCTTCAACATCGAGAGCCACAGCAACCGCACAGTGGTCTCAACCTGAAGAGAGCAGGAGAGTCAAAATTATAGCACATTACAACATTACACTAAAACATTAGATTAGATTAGATTAGATGCCTTTACTGTCATCATATACTTATATTTCATTTCACTGGAGAGAAATGGCAGGGCTGTCTTGTTACCATAGTTACATGTTATATAAAATGACTCTGTTTGCCCAGTACCCAATATGGGCAGTGCTGCTTGCTTAGCGGTGCATTAGAGGATAGCAGCGGTGATATTAATAGTATCACTGGCTGTTAAATTCCCTCGCCCATTCTTCACCTCGCCCTCTTCGCTCTCTGTGTCTCCACTAGAAGAGTTTGTGTTTCCACTTCGGTGCCTGTTTCTCTGCCTGTTCCTCCTCCTGTGTCTGGCCTCCACTTCATACAGGTCGTTCATGCTGCGAGACGGCTTGATGAGAAAAGCAGCGTTGGCTCGGCGGTAGCGGTAACGGTGGGTGCCCACTCGGCCGTAGTAGGAGAAGGTGCAGGACGGCTGGCGGTAGAAGGTGTGACGGTGACGTGACTGCCTCATGGGAGCTCCTGTGCTGGCAGCTGAGATAAGAGACAGGTTAATATGGTGACAGCTTGTTCTTCTTCGCAAGTTTTTTTAGAAAGATAAAAGTTCAGAGTTTACTCACAATAAGTATGTATAATATGACATGAAGATACTGACCTTTGACCATTCCAGCACGGTGGGTCTGGCCTTTGGAGCTCAGTCTATGAGAGCTCACCTTATCAGCATTAGTCACACTGGCTAATAGCCGCCCATTCAGTGTCCGCTGCTCATTCAGCTGGTTGTTAAGCAGCGCCTCTTGTCCATCGTCATTCTCCATTTCTTTTAAGAAAGCAGAGAGGCGGCATATCCTGGGGCTGGAAGCGTGGGGTTGGTGGTTGTGGTTTTGGGGGGCAAGCAGGTCCTGGCTGCCTGTGCTGCTGCTGCGTCTGATGTTGGTGAGCTGCTGAGGGGAAGCACTGTGATTGGGGTTGAAGAGGGGAGAAAGGATGGGCGGCGAGCCGTGGTAAGGCGACAGGCGGTCGGCGAAGATGGACGGCTCTAAGTGGCACAAGAACAGCGCGTCATGGTCCAGGTGGTCGAGGGTGCTGTCTGCCATTGCAAGGACACTGTCACTTTTACCTGAAGATGCACAAGGAGAGGGATGATCAGTAAAGATTATTTATCACAGTCTAAAAATTTAATGATCTGAGCATAAAATAAGAAAAGAGAAGAAAAAAAAAGCCTTGAAAATACAGAACCAGACATTTTCATCCCACGGTTCATTTTTCTTGTCAATTTCTTTTGGTTGTAAAGAAGATGTTGTTAAAATAAGACGTACTTCTCACAAGCGCAACCTCCAGAAAGTCCATGTCCATATCTCCGCGGTCTGACTGATCATCTCCATAGGGATCATAGAGGTCGTAGCTGTCCATCGTTTCATCCTCTCCAATCATTTCCAACTTGGGAGCGAGTCCGGTCCTGCTGTTGGCTGATGGCTGTGGGTTGGTGGGATCTGGACTCGCCTGCTGTGAGAACGGCACAATGGAAACATTTGTTATTTGTTTGTTTTTTTTCTTGATTAAAATGGAATCTCTGATTATGTGCCGTACCCGGTCCACCCTGTCCTGCTGGGGTGAGTACTGCTGCTCCTCGATACTGAAGAGATGTAACACCACAGAAATGGAGAAGAGGATGGCAGCAAAGAAGAACAGGATTTGCTCCTGAGACTTGAAGGCTGCTCCAAGGAAGGTGTGCGTCCAGTCCAAACCTCCGAGAGCATACCCAACTGCACCGCCAAGACCTGTAAACACAGTCACACAGGCAGGCAGAAAGGAGATACGTTATTTATTTCATCACTGTTTATTGGTGTCCAACCAGCTCAAGGAATAATTTTTTTTTTTTTTTTTTTTTTTAAATCAACCATTTCATCACTGTGTGTAAGCATATGAGACGACGGCCATACCCGCTGAGGCGGCATGAATGTTCAGCGCCATGTCTTGTTCCTCCGTGTCCGCCACATCTAACAAGTATGCTCTAATTGGTCCCTCAGTGGCGTCCGCACAAAAGTCCAACACCACGACTCCCAGTACAGTCAGAACGATGCCTATCGGTTGTCTCCCCTGCTCGTCACCGAGTGACAGGCCTGATGGACAGAGATGAAAATAATCTGTGGGTTTTTCCTGCAGAGCAACAGGCAAGCCAACAACAACTGAAGTCTTCACAGGAGGGACAGTAAAATAGTGCAGCTAACAGATCTCATAAATAATATTATTAGTAGAACATAAGAAATAAAGAAATCTTTTTGAAATGTGCAGGATAGTTAAATCAGCGTTGGTTCAGAGGCAGAGCATAAAAGAGAAGGAGAAGGAGTTTTGCATGGAAAGTTATTACATTAACCTTACATTAACCTTGAAGTTGAATCAATTTCAAAAATGTTGATTTAAAGTTTGTACACCAAGTAAATAATCAGTATGGACGTTTTCCTGCGCTAATGCTGATGTAACCGTCAGCGCCGTATATATGATCAATAGCTGTTACACACAGGCCACCGCACATTTTCCATACTGCTTTAGGTGACCTGTGTGACCTTGTGTGTCCATTTGTGACCCAGTCTTCCCCTCAAACTGCTCTTTGTGTATTTATGTCTCGAGGCCTGAGTGAAAATGAATGTATGAGAGGATACATTGCGTGAGATGGGAAGGATTTAGTAACCTGCATATAAAAGAGGGAGGGAGAGAGAGAGAGAGAGAGAGAGAGAGAGAGAGAGTGACTCAGCATGACTTCACGAGCTGAAATCCATTAATGTTTGGGAAACAAACACATTCATAGAAGGCAAAGCGTGCACGTATGTGTGTGTTTGTGTGGGACAATAGAGTCACACTACTCCACAAGTCGGGCAGGCAGACAGGAAGTGAATTGTGATTGGTAGAAAGAGAGACGCAAACAGGAAGCATTTCCCTGTGAACTGCCTGCCTCTGTGTTCTCATGTCAACACACACACACACGCACACATGCACACACGCACACACTCACTCACACACACACACACACACACACACAGATTACGGTTTCCCCATGTCACCTGTGTTGTTCAAGCACTTTCATATTTACACAACCATACAAACATACACTCCTCTCATACAGAGACAGTTTAACAGAACCACAAAGACACACACATACATACACACACCCTGGTGCCCTCAAGCGACCTGAGTGCCAACCTCTGGCCAGAAGAATGGAGATACAACAGAGGAGAATTGAATAGAAGTGAACAGAGTCCGCTGACAGAAAACGGTTCACACAGCTTTTGGTCTTGTTATTTATATCAACTGACGATTTATTTCACTTTGCTCTATTTAGAGACATTTAAAAGGCCTGCTATTGTTGCGCTGTACATTTGTCACCCATGAGGCAGGTGCAGTCCATTATTCAGTGGGGACAAAGGTTCAAAATGACATACAACAGCAGGGGAATTTTAGATCAGAACACCGATGTGTTTTTGCGATTAATGCCCATTTCTATTATATATTAAACAGTCAGTTACTCTGGCATTTCATCAAGCAACTGCTTAGTTCATGAAAACAAAACAATTGTGAAAATAGTTTAGAGGTTTGGAGGCTACATGTGACTTCTTCGTCAGTTACAGTAACACTAAAAATCTCCAAATCTTTGGCATTTATTATTACTTCTCCCGAAAAATTATTGAAAGGATTACTTATATTACACATTATTATTAAGTCGTATGATTAAATATTTGACTAATTGTTTCAGTAAGCAACAATGATCAAAACACAGGCCATTTTGATGGGACAGGCCAGTTGATAACAAAAATGATCCTCATCCGTAAACCTATTCTAAATTATGCGCTTATTTTATGTAAACAAAACACATGATATGTTAAATATGTAACTTTTTCCTCTTATACATGTGTGTAGCCAAGCTATATTATGTTTAATGACACTGTAACTGGAACTTCACAGCTATGGTTAACCTGAGATCAATATCAGTGTGGTATGATTGACAGCTGATCACTTTGTTTGATTGGATTGGATGACTGTGACCTTGTAATAATGTTGGAGTGATGTAATAAGTGAAGAGTTTGGCTGGGGATGGAAACACAAGGACATGACTCGTCACACACACAAAGCTTTTGGCAAATGATGCAAGCAGTGCAGCTCCTTTGGTTCATCTGTGGGACACGTGCATGCCGGGTAAAGTGACAGCGCAAGAGGCTGTGATACACCGAACAACATTCAGCAGATGGCACAAAGTAACTCATGTAATATCTGGCCATTTTAGATTTAGACTCAGCTTTGTGGATTTTTGTTTTCTATTTCACATAATTCAAAATGTAAACGTTGGTGCAGCATCAATCGTGAGAAAATTTAACTATTTAGAAAATCAATGTGTTTATTTCTCAAAAGCAAAATATGGCAAATATTTTCTGGTTCCACTTTCTCAAAAATCTTAAGGTATTAAAAGTGTTTGTTCATGTGCCCATTACGTTTTGTCAATGGATTCTAAAATAATAACTTTAGTGGACAAAAGAAATTTCAGCTGATGATGATACTTGTTTTTTACTGTTGGATTGTTTCCAACAGATTTGTACATGTGGGAATTATTAAAGCAAGTTATTATAAAGCTGTGAAGTCAACATGTGACAAAGTATAAATGCAATATATCAGCAGGCTTTGATCCAAAAACTCACCTATCAGTGATCCGTTCAGAAACAGAGCCACTCCGATCAGCGTCCCAATGCAGAGAGCCATGATGAACGGCCTCCTGCGGCCCCATCGCAGAGTACAGCGGTCACTGGCCGAGCCGATCAGAGGGGTGAAGATGAGGCCAAGGACCGGACTGAGGAACCACGTCAGACTGTAGTACTGCTCTGGAAGACCTGTGGGCACACAGACCAATAATTTACATGAGTCACCGACAGAGAAGATGGCAAATAAAAAATCTTCAATTTGACTGAGTGATTTTTAGACTGAGATGCCAAAAAGACGCCGATAAATTAAACGAGACCAGTGAGTTTTTCTTTCATCCACCAGGGGGCAGAAGCAACATTCTGACTTTAGGAGCGAGGGTCAATATTTTTATTATATTAGTTCGAATCAAACTCAGTATTGTTTGATTGATGGTGTACATTCAGCAATTAACTTAATTTTATTCTGTAAAACACATACAAGACAAATGGAGTGACGGTGACATCGAGTAAACATATTTATGGGATAAGAGTATTTATTACCCTCTTGGGCGCTTCATTGTGCCAAACAGCATTAAACCCAACAAAAGGAGTTTAAACCACAGTATTTTACCATGATGTTGCACACTCAACAGCATAACCAACAATTAACCAATAACTATGACGCACATGCCAACGTAGACGACTACCAAGTGCTGTGTCACAGTGTGCCGTTAAATCTGCTTGTTAAAGTGAAATAAACAACTGTGGTTTTTTTCAATTTATTTTTCGAATCGATTTGATCGATTAAGTTCAGTTCTGAATAATGAAATTTATGCACTCAGTATAACATGATGTAGTAATACTGATGTTTACCTCTAATTCTGCATGTGGACCAAGTATTGCAACCGACACCAGGGAAGCCACTCTGTTACCTAAGAGCTGACTTACGGCAAACTTTTTAAACACCTTCTGTAAAAACCAACACAAAAGGGGAAAGGAGGAAAAGGCTGTAGCAGCGATACACAACAGGAGGATTTAACTCAGGTCTATCGACACTCTCTGAAAGTTTGCTCCCAGATTATTACACAAAGGGCTGCACCATCCTGTGTGTTGGCTAATACAAAGAAACTCAACAAGAGAGTGAAGAATCACTGATCAGGTTTCTCAACCTTTTGTGACAAACAGCCATACAACAGAAACTTCACAAAAGAATTTATCCTCCAGGGATATTTCGATGATTGAAGTCGCAAAGAGGCCAAAATTGTGAGTTCATCTATGTTTGAAACACTTGTGTGGTTGTGTTGTCCTTCATCCTATTTTGGACATCCGGTCTAAAGTGATGCTTGCTAATAGGAAAGACACACATTTGTCCTGATGCCACCTGCAGAAAAGCCAGTTCATCTGTCATTACTACCAAAGTTGTATCTAATTAATTTTCATGGCTGATCTTTCCACTGTCAAACCAAAGTGAGCATTATAATGCATGCTGCACGACACCATCTCAGATTAGCATCAGCCAGCGGAAATAACTTCTAACTACTCAGACACACATGCACAGCAGTTGCACCAACATGATGGAAACGCACACTGCACATTACAAACTCCTCCAATACCTTTGAATAATATCAGTCAACGGCTTGTAAACTAATCACACACGCACACGCACACACACACACACACACACACACACACACACTTCATCACTGACAAAAGCGGATCTTAATTAACTCCTGATGGCACTTCATAAAAGTGTCTGTCCAGAGATAGAGCCACGTCTTTGCAATATATATTTATGGGTACCTGAGATGATGACTGAAGTTAGTAGTAGTTTTAACCTTACTTTTTTAATGCCCAAATACCCAAGAACTGTAAAAACTCTAATTCATATAATGAAGATATTCAGCTTTTTTGACTGCACAGTTTCATACCAAAGGCAGTAAAAAATATCAAAGCAGACTTGGTTTAGATCCTAAAAACAATTCAGATTTGATCAAATATATTCAATAAAAGTTTAATTCTGTCACTGAACCTTTGAAGGGCAATAGCTGTTTGTTACAAAAAGCAAGTGGGAGAGTAAAAAGTGGCTCATCCAATCTGTCTTGTTATTACTTGTTACTCATTACTTGTTATACACAGAAGCAAAATGTCAATGAATACACATGAATAAAATTAACTTACGCAAAAACTGATGCAAAAATAACAAAAGCACATCAGATTTAATCTCTTAAGACTCGCTTAGAGAGCGTCTCAGAGGAAGAGGACGAAGAGGAAGAAGTGGAGGAGGAAAAGAAGGAGGCAGACAGTCCATCAGCCAAATGAAGTCTGCTGAATCACAGATAATTCAATCAGAACTTCATCATCGTAACTTTGTCAAACTGTTATGTAATCTTCCCGAGTGAAAGTAAATAATTTAGCATTTGGCTGCTTCATAGTCATTTGATTAAAGAGACAGGAGACAAACACTGAAAATGTTTCCTCCCTATCCTTTTTAATGCCTCTGAACTTTAAAGTCATGCAAGCTTCAGTTGGCCAAAATAATGAGCAATAGCTTTGCTTAAATTTTAGAGGACTCTATCATTGAGGTTTACAAACATCAACGGTTCAGATGCATCTAAACCTGGAGAATTAAGATCATTATACTAGTCAGCACTACAGGCAATTCTGGGCAGGGCCTCCACTAACATGCAGCTTAAAGCAGCATATCGTGTTCGTCCAGACCTGCTGCGTAACGGCTGAAAGTTTGTGTCTTTCTCTTTGATCATCTGATTGACTAACCTTACTGCTAGGAATTGGCGACATAAGCTGTGTGTGTGTGTTTTTCCTTGGCGTATAATGCAAACATGTATATATATATCTCAAAGCAATGCTAGAAATGAGTTACATTTATTCAAGCAAGATGATAATAATTTATAAAGAGCGAAATCTGCAGAGCTGAAGGCATTGAATTAAATAGACTTTAGACTCTTGGAAATTCAAAATGCAATTTGACTGAAACAAATATCTTTGATGACACCAACATCAATACTAACCCTTGTGTGAAAAGTGTTCAGATCCATCAACAGCATTTGTCAGTGTAGTCACTGAATCGCCTGAGGTGCAGCCCAGTTTGTCTGGATAGTTCTGAAACAGCAGATCCAGTATCAGACTTTGGCTGGTTCTCAGCCAAAAGCGGCAGGCAGAAAGCTCGTTAGGTCGGGAAATTCAGCAATATTGTGCATGATTCAACACATTTCTGTCTCCTTGGGTTTCGCATTGAGGAAGCTGCTCTTAGCATTTGTGATTTTTTGGAAGTTTGGAGGTTTGTTGGGAGGGGTTGTTGTTGTAAAACGCTGCCATCATGTGAAAACCTAGCTGCTTCTTGTTATGAATTATTTAGTGTTATTATCTATATATGTAATGTTTTCACTGCTGTTGATCGTGTTCCTCAGTGGGAAGAGCTGTGGTCTGTGGTCTTTGAGCCAGAAAGTGAATTACATAATTTTCACTGTTTAAATGATGTGTGACACCCCAGTGTAGCCGACAACATGAGTCACTGAGAAGGTTCTCAAATTTCATTTCCAAAAGAATCAAAAGGACCTGAATGTTTATTTTATTATTATGAGATAGCTTTTTAATAGTTTGGCCTTCAATCATCAGTCAAGGGTAGAAATTAAGGAGTAATTTTCACGGCTGATCAAGTGATTGTTTTATGGAAGCACATTGGACTTCCATTAAAATATCACACACACACACACACACACACACACACACAAAAGAGGGCTAGATTGCTTTAGAAACATGAGACTGACTCTAAAGGGACAGTTTTGGCCTGATCAGTGTTTTCGTAAGTGCAAAGTAGCTTTATACAAAAAAATAAATAAATAAATAAAATAAAAAGGATTATAATTTATAATACCTCTCACTGTGATGTGGCGACAGGCTGCAGCAAGTTAGCTAAATCTTAACGAAGTTTCACTTGTCTAAAACTTTTACTAATGGTCTGACAGCAGACTGAATAAATCTCAGGTGGTTTTAGGGACAAACTAACAATGATCAGCAGTTTTTAAATTCACCTGCACTCAAGGCTCATGAATGGTCTGGAATAAGACTTTGATATCATAACTGTTGTAGCTGCTGAATGAATCATTTAAAAAAAAGTCTGAAAGGAGCAGTGAAGGTTGCCAAGGTAAAGCAACATCTCATTACAAAAACAACAAATTAATACACAAGTCATTAAGAAATGTTGATTGGTAATAAAAAATATATATATTTATTTAATAGATTGCTTCTACTGATTAATTATAAAGTAAATCCCAAACACTGACTGAACTGTCCTATACCTCCACTATACCTTCGCTCCAAACTTGACAGGCCATCTTCCTGTTGTGTTTCTCATAAACAGGGTTGACTCTTTGTCACCGTGGTGACCAGGTCTTGGGAACCCTGTCACCACGGTGACTCCATCACCTTTACTTCCTGGTTCCTAATATTACTGTGACATTCAAACATGGCTTCCTGTTGTGGGTTTTGTTGGGACTAAAGAAAGCTTTGTTTCTCTACATCTGTCTCACATTTATTATTTTTTTCCTGCCTCTCTCCTACAGAAACACACACACACACACACCCCTAAACACATAAGTATGCATTTGTACACTGAAAAGACAGGGTATGCACAAACATCCAAAAGGCACATACACAATACCTGTAAAAACAGAGGCATGGCCATAAAGTTGGAGACAAGGCGGCAGATAGGAATCTGTCTGTCTGTACGTTTGTCAACATCAAAACAGGAAAACAGTTTCGAGTAAACAGTTCCTTTTTACACACACACAAAAATGATACAGCAAAACACAGTCTCCACCTATTTAATAAAGACATGTCTCTGTTCCCACACACACACCTGTCAAAAAAAAAAAAAAAAAAAGACATGCATACACACACAGCTGAGTTCCCACACAGTCCTTGTGCTGTATGTCCAAACACACACATACCAAGGGAACAATACTGAGAGAATAGGGACGCAGGAAGTATTTAGGAAAGAGAGAAAAAGAGTTCAGTAAGGGAAAAACTGAAAGAGCAAAGGAGTGTGAGAAAGGATTAAGATCAAAGAAATCTAAAAAAAGGGCAGGGATAGAGAGAGGACAAGGTGAGAGGAGGAGGACGAAGAAACATGGAGGACAGAGACTGAGAGAGCAGCACAGAGTGTTCGAACATGTTCAGGCTGTCAGACTGCAATGAGCAATGTTGATGGATCGTGGGAAAGAAAAAAAAAAGTACAGTCTGTTCAATCCAACTTCTAAATTCTAATTTTTACTACGCACACTTCCTCCACGCACACTCACACAAACACACACATGCTAAAAATGGAGCTCAATGTGTGACGCTGGGGAAGCACAGACTGCCCATTCATCGCAACCTCTAAGTAGACTGTGCGTCTCTCTATGTCGCCCCTTCACCGGCAGTAAAACTCTCTGGCTCCAGTTGTTTGATTGTTTGAGATCTTCATTGAAGAACAGCTCCTTTTGTAGAATCACACGACCAACAGTATAATGTTGAATGCTCTCTTTTCCCTCATCTTCAATATTATCGATCTTCCACATAACCACAGACTTTTAATTAAATATGTATCTATCTGCTGTACATCTCTCTGTCTGGCAGTTTTACAGCTGTAATGATGATTAATTATGCTGCTGCAGGAAACAAGTTCACAACATATTACATCATAGTGAAAATATCTGGTGAGCTGCTGGAGAGTATATATATTTAATCTACATCAGGTCTGATGACATGTCTGATTTTTCAACAGAAAGAATTTGGAACCGGTTTAACTGCTGAGATGTGCAAATTTTGCTTCTGGTTACATATTGTTGCAACCACAATAGGAGACGATGATTCAGTCTACCCAGCAATAAAGGATAATGGAATTATGACTCAATAAACAAATCAAAACATTACTTTTCTTTTTTTCTTCTCCCAATTGTTTTACTTACTGTAAAATATATTTCTCTGAAAAGATTAAAATCAATAATTAAACAAATTCACTGGCAAACAATATTGTGTGTATCCAAAGACTGATTTAGTCAGTTCCACAAAACTCCATTGTTTTCTAAAAGCTATTAAAACATCATTAAGTCACATCAGTGCACTGGGTGACGTGTATTTATTACAATGAATGTGGTCCCACTCCATCCTGCCGCCAAGTCACTCTGCATTCACCCGCCGCTAAAAGTAGCTTGTTCCATTTGCTCCCATTTGAGTGACATTTGGTGAACTTTAGTGTCCTGCTGTTTTTAAGAAAAGCATTGGTGAGGTCTTATATAAAATCTGCAGGAACAGGTAGAAATGAGTGAAGGCCATCGAGAGATGATCGATGTCTCGCACACAATTGGTTCTAATCTTGTTTCTTGTTTTCCAACTCAGCAACTTATCCTCATGTCTGCATCTTTCCAGCCCATCTTTGCTTCTCCTCTCACACAATTCACTCAAAGTGAGCATCTCTCTGTAGACAAATTGAATTCCAATCCCTTTATCAGTCATAAACTGACCTCATCCCATCAGACCAACTCCATCCTCTCCTCCTCTCCTCTCTTTCTTTCTTTCTTCTGTTCCCATCACTCCTGTTCCCATTCTCCCATAAACACAAAACAATCTTTTCATATCCTGGGCTGGCGTGAGAAAAGCGCAAGAAAAATGACAAGCGTCCCCGAAAAGAGCCAGAGAAATGGTGCGAAAGTGAGAGTGGGGCAGAGGTCACAAAGGGAGAAAGTGGGCAGGAAGGAAGGAGGGTGAGAGCAAGAGAATGAGAGACAGGGAGCAAGAGGAAAGGAGAGGAGGAAGCAGGTGTTTTTAAATAAGCAAAACATATGAACTGAGTCAGGTGTATTATTCAGAGAGGAAAAAAGAAAGGAAAGAAAAGGAAAAGAGAGCGCTTAGTGACAGATGGTCTTTGGGAGCAGATTTAAAATATTAACAGCGATACTTTATTATTGATAAGCGTCTTTTTCCAACACTGTGCACTACAGAGTTTCCTTAGCATATACAGACTGATTTCTGTGTAACTGCAGAGCACTTCTGCATTTCACTTGGGTGTAAAGAGAAAATCTATCATCCAAAACAAAAGTAAACAAGCAGGTGTCGTGCCACAGAAAAGAAAGCAATACTGGGGCAGGTGTTTGGGACAGCAATTAAATCCAAGGTATTGATTTCCAATGCTGTTTAACATTTGTTTCAGTCAGCAAAATTTCAGGGTGTTTGTCGAGAAGAATTCTTACATTTCAAAAGGATTCAAGAGACGGCGTTTTAAAAAGTGTTCTGATTTAAGTGGACTTGCAGTATTTCCCTTCCTCCTTTGTTCACTATTAAAAAGTCATAGTCACTGACCAGCCTTGCTTGCCAGTGATTCAAACACATAATGGATTAAGACCTCATGAGAAAAACAACTTCTGAAGATCTCTGCTTCAGATTAGCACAAAAACAGGCCTCTATAGTTCTGTTTATAAGGTCAGCAGCTGCCCATCCGTGCTGTCATCCCATTTAACTGGTTCTAATATTTTTCAACTTATTGATTATAGACCTTGTGTAAAAAGTTACTGACCGAATCTAATTCAATCTAGTCAACGCCACACTGACTAGAGACACTGTGGCACACAAATGTGCTCACAAGATCTTTGAATGTAGTTGGCATTTTATAATCCCTTTATCCCATTTGTGTGTAAAACCCTGCGTTCAAATCTCATGAAGTCAATCTTTCGCCCCATAATGTTCGTTTAAAGTAAACAAATCTTCATTTATCCACAGTACATCATTTAGGTAAAATTAGTTCCAGTTCATGGGAGGTACAAACGTTTTATGGGTACAGCAAATTGTGGAGCTAACAGCTTTTTCACAAACACAGAACATCCTGTAGATATTTCTGAGACATTTTGACTAAAATACTGCACAGATATCAGCAAATAAAATAAATAAATAAATAAATAGCAGCTTGTGCCACCTGCTAACCGCATTAATGCTTACGAGGACAATGAAGTGAGCAGATATGGATGGAGACAGTGAGTAGGAAAGAAAGGAGGAGTGAGTCACGATGCTTCCCAGCAGCGAGATGGTGTGAACATCAATCACATAAAAAACGTGCGTGCGTGCGCGCACACACACACACACACACACACACACAGTCCAGTACGCAGACACATGGCACACAAGCTACACAGCCAAGGTCATCATTAACAAAGTGCCTCGTTGTGTGAAATACTTGGGTGATGTAAAGTTGTCTGCAAAGCTGACCAGCAAATAATGCAACAGCAGCAGCAAACCATGTCGACAAATTTGTAAAAGAGAAGAATAATTCCTGACTTGATTTTACACATACAAGGAAATTAACGCTTTGAATAAGAACTAAACTTCAGTGTGTATGAATCCTCAGACGTTTAACATCATGAGGACACAGATGATGGGCTTTCCTTCTCACATGTATGCGCACACGTATATATCCTGTCCTTTCCTGTCCTGTCGTATACTGAGGAAACTGGTTTTAGAGTTGCCCATTCAGCGCACTCCATATGAAATACATACGAGATAGACTTCTGTTTGAATAGGCACAAAAATAAAAAAAACATCAACTGTTCCTCTCTGTGTAAAAGGTGGCCTTAATATTGTATGAAACCTGCATGTATGTATGAACTAACACACACACACACACACAGCTGCTTCTAGTCAGCAGAGTTATGTAACACCACTGCAGTAAACTGACCTTCTACTGGGGGAGGGACAGGGAGAGATTTATTTTGAGAAACAAGTTTAAAAGTGTGAAATCTGACAGCACATTCTCATTTAAATCTATTTATTGTGTAAATCTAGGACTACTCATTTCAATGCCAGACTGAAATATCAGGCATTCAGATCTAAAGATGTGGCAAACTAACAGCAGGAAGGTGGCTTTCTGTCTGCGACTGACTAATCTCTCTCTCTCTCACACACACACACACACACACACACACACACACAGTCAGGAGGCTCACAGCAGCATCAGTGACTGCCATTTAAATACCAAAGAAGTGATCAATAAAGCCAATCAGCAGCAATCAGTCAGTAATCTTATGTAATCACAAGTACAGTATGTCATGGTGCATTCAGGTGTCAAATCAAAATGTCACTTCTCATTATTCATTTGTGTGCAAACACGCAAGTTTAAAAGTTCAGCTATTACAACTAAAGAAATAATGGATCAACTTTTATCATTTATGGTTTCTGTTAAAAGTTAACAAGGCGGCGACATTAGTATCTCCACTGTGTTTCAAAGTCAAACTTAGAAGACATAACCAAACGTTAGTATTTAACAGTACTGGGTGAAACAAATAAAAGTAAATAAAGAAATAAAATGATTTCATGTGACCAAAACTAGTTTGGCGATTAAAACAAGATGCTAGCTTACAGCACTTTGTCTTATTTATTTATTTATTTATTTTACACTAGAGCTAACTTTTGTAGTAGTTCTTTATTTCTTTATCCGTCAACATGTTCAATCAATCCATTAATTGTTTATTCCTTGTATACATTAGTGTTTAGGATGTACAGTGTACAGTCAATGCAATGAAATGCATCTTGCCAAACACCTTCTCAATCATCAGGATAAATAAGTAAATAATAAATGAAATACATGTCAGTAAAAATCCTAACAAACTTGTGGGTTTCACACAAAACTTGGTTGAAAAATCAAGTTCAGGCAGAATAACCTGAATTGACTTTCTGCTCTGCCCTAAAATTTTACATCATAGTGTAGGCAGTTGCGGTTCATCTGCTTGAAGTTATGCTTTTAAAACTCAGAGTGTTCTGCGTTGTTTGTTTGTTTTTTTTTTCTGAAGTCATCCATGCAAAAGGAGATCTTGATAACTGTGTGGGTGAAGCATTGTGACTAACATTATTACTTTTGGCCCCGAATATCTCCCACTGTCACCTTTTATCCCGACAACCAAGGAATGAATCCACAAGTATTCATCCATCTACTCTCTACACTTCCACCATACACATTCATAGTCACATAGTCATCAGTGACAGGGAGCAGATGTTTTTATACTCCCCTTTTAAATACACACACATATACAAAATAACCCTGAGGTCAGCCGTTACTGGAGCACTGGCTCGCTGCTATTAGGCCTGTTGTGCGTGTCTATGTTTGTGTTATGCTGCTGGATTTTATAGATTTTCTTTGACTGACTGAGTTAGTTTGGTAAGGTACAACAAGCCAACTCACTGTGTAGTTTTCATTTAAGAAATAATAGTAATGTTGTAACAGAAAATGATTTCCTGTCAAGCCAGTGAGATTCTTCATGCTCACAAATACATTTGACGAAAGTTGTAATTAGATCAATAACAGAAAATGCTTTCTTTAATGGAAGTGTCAGGGTTTGGTTATGATTTATGATTTTATTTTTGATTCTGAGTGACACTCTTATTTGATAAAGCAAAACCTTTGCTATCTCAGTGTACAGCTTGCTATTGCTGTGCTGAGCTTGCAGGTTACTGGCTGTGCTGTTCTGGACAAGCTGGAGGCGGAGCGTCAGCGTACTGTAGTAGTTAAAACAGTATCCAACAGTAGAGAAAATAAGCTTTGGCCCTTGCTTCCCCTGATGTTTCTTTGTGCCTCGTCATCACCTGGGAGCATTGGTGGTGGTTTGTTGTGGAGGACCTCACCTCTCTAGAGGGGCAGAGGCTGGGGGAGGGGACAATGTGCTGACAACCAAATACACACTGTCACACGTTCAGTTCAGCATTCTTCACATATCTTACACTAATAGCACTCACATACCTAGCTTATCGCCTGTTGTGTGAAAAAAATATGCACACCCATATGCTTTGTCCCAAAGACTTAAGTAATTGCTGACTCTGCATCACAAAACACAAGCAGACACATGCACTTGTGTGTTTGCGGGGGGTTATTTATTACCTGTGCCACTCACGATCCACAGGCAACATTTTGGGAATGACAGGCATAGCTCACTGGATGCTAGAGTTGCTGTTTGTCTTGTCCCTCATTGCAGCAGCATTACACCCATGACCCCGCCCCGTAACGCTGGTGACACTAGCACATGACCCTCTCTAAAACTCCTTTGTGTCTCCATTTGTGTACAGTGGCAACATTAAGTGAATAAAGTTACTGCAGTGATTACATAAAGCGCTATAAATAAGGCGGCTTTAAATAACCGAGTACACTGTTGTGTGTCTCGCACTGTCACTCCCTCTGAGGAGTTATGAGTGTAAAAAGCTAACTGAAGACTGACGATTGTGGTTAAAAGCTGTTGCAGACTGGCAAGAGCACAATTCACATCGCCAGTAGGTCCAATTTCTCACTTATTCTCCCTTCTGTCCTTCCAAAATATTTCATATCCCTTTGATAAATGTCCATTTCTTCTGCTTGCCACAGAACAATTTCAAAACACATTTCGTCTACCGACTCTGTCCTAGTGTGTCCCATGAATGAGTGAGTCAGATTATGGTGATTAGTCACTGTGTGACATCCAGCCGGTCATTTATATAACCCTGTAGTACTCTATCTGCAAGGTCATCCACCAGATTAGAGCAACTAGCATGATGGGATCACTTAGTGCTTTAGGTCACCTGGCCTGCGAGCGTAAACAATGCAAGCTCAAGCTGATTCACTCCACATGGCATTCTTCATTTAATAGTGTGATTTATTTATTTTTATCTTAGCAAAGAGCAGATGAAATCACAGACCAATTTGTGCGCAGTCATGTCCCTGGCATGGATGTGTGGGTCACAACAATGACAGTGGTGTGCACTTTCACCTCTGTATGTTTTTCAAATGAACCTGTTCAGTTGTGGCATGCAAACCTTAAGGCTGTGTGGTGTTTCAGAGCAGTGGGAAACTCAGCCAAGGAAAGCAAATAAAGTGCGGGCACTAATAAAGTGAGCTGAGGCTTTCAGACACAGAACCTGAATGGCTAGAAGAACATTTCCTGTTGGATTGTAGTAATCTTCTTAACTAAAACCAAGAGGGCCTCCAAAGAAGGATAACAATGTCACAGAGTTGCCAGCCTCGGACTGTTTTGGGCACCACATTGGTGGCACAGCTGCTGCTTTTGCATGCCCAGCTACTGCAGTTCGAGTCGAGCAAGCCAATAAAAAGATTAAGAATCACAAGACAAATGGTGAAAAAGCAACCTTTGTGTCACCTTCAGATTATACTCCAAATACCCAAACAGGGTAATATGGTTAGATGCAAACCTTTGCCAAATAATTATGATCAAAGTCCAAACAGAACTTTTAACTTCAATCTTAAACTGATCTGAAAAATGTCACCAACTCAGCAAACATTATTATTTTTTTTTAAATCAGCTGTAATCTTCACGCATTATTGAGAATTGAAAGTCTTTAAACTAATGGAATATTTCAACATTTTTCATTCCCATGAAATAGAAAAAAAAATATCTTATGCAAGAATGGTGCAGTTAGAGCTGTCACTTCACAGCAAAAAGGTTCAGGGTCTTGTGCTTGCAGTTTACACGCTCCTGTGAGGGTTCCCTCTGGATGCTCTGGCCTCCACATGCTGGTTTTAAATTAATCCACGACTCTAAACTGCCCACAGGCTTAGGTGTGAGTGTGAATGGTTGTTTGTGTCTCTGTGGGCTCTGTGATAAGACTAGAGACCTGTCCACAATGTATCCCACTGCATCCAATCAGCTGGGATTGGGTCCAGCCACCTGCTACCATGATGGATAAGCGGTATAGATAACGGATGGATGGAAGTTGCAACGCTAGATTAAAGAAAAGGGTAAAGATTTTTTTCTCTTTTCTCACTAAAGTATGAGGAGAATGGCTTAATCAGTGGTGTTAAACAACAAAAATGGACAAATGTATTAATTAATTCTGTATTTGATGCAATCCCTAATCTCAGACTAGTGCATGCCCTTTCAGAGGCAACCGAGCTCTTCCTGCTGTTGATATGAAGCACATAGAGCTCAGTTCTGAGAAAGCTTGTTATGCAACGCACCATGCATGTCCCAAACCAAAAAGAATTGCACGACATGCCATCTGCACTCACCACCTCATCCTTTCTCCATTCTGTCCTTTCAAAAGGACTTCTTCTGCCACCCGATTCACTCATCTCTCTTAATCCTGTTTCTATCACTGACTCAATCTCACGCTCATGTTTATCTCACTGTTAGCTGCATTAAGTCATTAGTTGATGGTCTTACTGAGGCTGACTTTCATTCAAGTCAAACAGTACATCTAGAGGACAGACAGAGTGAAACAAAGCTGCAGAAGAGGGAGTCAAATCTTTACAAAATGACCCCAAGCTGCTTGTGTGGTAACTTCAGATGGGATCACACATCAAATGCCCTGGAAGCTGTTATTTATCATCTTATTGTGGCTGACTGCTAAAGTTAGATCAGTTTTCATGGCATATTTATAACATAGCACATTTTTAGAGCTCATTCTACACCTCTTCATGATGCACATTGAACCTCAGGGTCTGCTCTACGTGGAGGGTTTGATTACAATTGGTTCTTTAGTTATGCCCCTGTGATTTCTCCCCCTTTGAACGACATTACAACTAATTGAATTTTTGGAAATTTATAGCAAACGTGATCAAAATCCAGACTAAATGAAGACAGGACAAACCTTAAATAGGTATTTTGATCGTTTATAATGCAAAAAAAGCAATAAAATATATAGCAATGGTGCTGAATTTGGAAGAAATTATGTATAAGGAAGTGTATGAGTTTATCGCTCTCCTTTCACAGACTGCGTCTAACTTAGTCCAATTCTGGTCTTAAAAATGTCACTAAAATCAGCCATGACTATTGTTCAGCGTGTCCCTGCCTTTAGAGGAGCCGGTATTCTTATGACTGACGACTGCCAGCAGCTCAGAGACACAACTGTGAAGAGCTCTTGCATGTTCCCCACAGCAGACCTTGTAAGGTAACAGTTCCTTATCCTTTCTCTGGGTTGTGTAAATATGGGCTCCTTGACCACATCATGTCTGCTGAGCACACACAACAGACACACACACTCTCTCTCTCTCTTTCTCTGACCCCAGTGTTACGCACACAATAGTTTCACTTAGGACAAGCCAGCCAGCCAGCTTACCAGTTAATTCCAGGAGCTACAGTCTGTCTCCAGCATGCATGGGGCATGGCAAAGAGTTTGGGCGGTGGGGGGGGAGTCAGTTCAGTGCCCAATCTTTATAAAATCCATCATTGGAAAGAAGTTGGTCAGGCTAGAGGAAAGTGGTGGTGGTGAGACAAATACTCTGGGTTTGGCTACAATAACTATTTTCTCCTCATAGTTTGTTTCAGTATAACTTCCATCTAAACAAATCAAACTAAATGATGGTGTCACATCAGTGTTTTCTTGTTTACAGCCTGAAGTGGTCAGCTTGTTGCTTTACAAACTGTTCACGCACCATATGGTCGAAGATACTTAACAATCGCTACAATCTGAACAGATCTAATGAATCTTTCCCACTTTCAGGCACAGTCGTTCTGCTTGACAGGTACATGGTGTTTGAGATCTGGGCCCCACTGAGTATAATCTACTTCATGATTCATTTAGAAGGCAATCCTTTCTACTGATGATGAGTGTTAAAGGTCAAAATTATAGACAGTCAATTAGCCTGACACAAAAAGACTGACAGGACAGGATTAAGTCTCCACATTAGTGATGAATCCCAGCGAATCACCAGTCGGTCTGCTTTGGTTTATTTTTTTCATCTGATTAATCCGTTGCAGTTGTACCTCCCAGCAGTTCCAAAATCTACTAAGCGGGGCTCAGACATACCCTGATGTAAAAAAACAAATAGGTCAGGACAGCTAAATCAGATCTAGAAAGAAGCACACAGAACCCCCACTGGTGGGATACCGCAGGAGAAAAGCCTGATATATGGCTACAGTAATAAAGGTAGAAAGGAAGAGCCTTCGAAGTTCTTTTAAGGATTAGCAAGGCTTTTGCTGCTGCTGCAACATCTTAGATAGTTGGGCACTGAATGACGCTTAAAGTTTGGCCAATTTTTTTGCATCATCCTTTTCAAATAAGAGAAAACAGGAAGCCAGTATCAAAGGCTGGTTCCCTGCAGAGCCTCATCCTGAGTCAGCCAGGAGTCACAGTGGCCACAGAGCGACCTGACACTCATGTCACCCTGGTTATTTAACCTAAAAGATCACACAGTGTCACTGAGGTGGAAGGAGTGTTCTGGAGAGAAAAGGGAGTTAAGTGTGGGGGTGGTGCCTTTGCGTTGCAAATAAAATTGTGGCTGTTTTAGACCATTATCTCCCCCTTTCTCCTTCCCCTTGTCACTCATGTTCCCTTTTTCCTCTCCTCCTTTCCACTCTTCACACCCCCTGTGCAATCCCTATGGGCTCCAAACAGAACTAGACTTGGCATATTCCCAAAGGCTGTCAAAGATGATGCTGAGTGGAAATGACAACACATTCAGTGCGAACGACGGTTCAAGAAAGCCAACCACCTGATATGTCCAGTGGAAGGTCGTCGCAGCAAAGTGAACAGGAGATGGGATAGTGGCTCTAACATTTTAGCTTTAATATTCTTAAATGTCCTCTAACATTTTAGCTTTAATTTCTAATTTCGTCAGTTAAACTAGAAAAGTGTTTTGTTTTTTTTTAACCTTTTCCTTGTAGGTTGGCCTTTTCTTTCACAGGGGAAATTTATTCTTTTCAGACTGATGTGCTAAATTGTACAAGTCTTTCTTTTAATGTAGTGCAATTGGGTGTGTTTATACAAATGTATTAATGTGGGCTGCTGAAGTGTATTTGTGAACTTTTGACTTACCGATCTGTAGCAGTACGGGCGTCACCAGCGCCGTCTCCATAGCATAGCAGAACTCCCGGCCAAACATCACAGCCCCATGCATCACCCATCTTTTCACAGAAATGCCTTCTATCGATCCTTCGCTGGCTGACTCCTCCCCACCCCGACCGCCTCCTCCTCCTCCTCCTCCTCCCCCTCCTCCCGATCCATCCGTCTCTGCGGCTGCTCCTCCTTTCTCTTCATCCGAGCTGGAGTTTTTGCCGTTAACCCCGCCTGCCAGAGATCCGACCTGCATAGCGTCAGCCTCTGTGTTCTGGGGAGGCATGGTGGAGGGCATGCACACGACAAGAAAACAAGCACACCCCCTCTAGCACAATGACAAATCTGAAAACAATCACCTGTTGCTACCAAAGAACAATCAATACTACTTCCTTATGGGCACCAAATTAGTTGTAGTTTCTACAAAAACTAAAACTGACTTGATGAACGCAACTTAATTACAATCTTCACAAGCTGCAAGATGCAACTATTAACTGAACAAAAAAAAAAAAAAAAAAAAACTGCTGTTACAGATAATGGTGATACCACTAAAATAAACAAAAAGGCAATGACAAATTGTCTCCAAGTATGTCAGGTAATAATACGTATCTAAAACTGGGTCCTTCTAAAAAGTCAATTAGCAATCATTTGTCCACTAAACAAGTTGTCCTGACTTTTCCAAAAACACTGCAGCTTCAAATTTAAGTTTTAATCCTCTTCTTGCCGCCTTGTTCTCCTCCCCAAGAGTGGGGAAAAAAAAAACAAAAAAACAAAATGAGCTTTCCAAATTCTTGTAGAAAATCCCAAAAGTAAAGGAAGCAGTTGAATTTTCACAGGAAGATTTCACGGTACATTCCAAGAGTGTGTTGGTGCTTTTGCTTCTTTGGGGGTGTTTGTCAAATGTCGGAGATCTTGCCAGCTTTATTTGGTATGTTGATATGTCAGTGTTTACATGCCTGTTAATGTGTGCAAATGTGTGTATGTGGGTGTGCGGTTTGGGGTGTGGTGTGTGTGTGTGTGTGTGTGTGTGTGTGTGTGTGTATGTGTAATGTGTGTTTATGGCTTTTTTGTCATTGAGGTTTTTCCCTCTTTTTTTTTTTTTTTTTTTTTTACTGTCTATTATAAGCAGTAAAAATCCATATAGAAGACCATTCAGTGAGTTCCAGAGTCATTTTGTGTATGGAGGGCTGGATGACGGAGTGGGTGGGGGCTTGGGGGGAGGAGGGAGGAGGTGGAGGGCAGGTGGCGACGGTGGGCGGAGCTCCTCTGAAAATCCCCATCGATTGGCTGATCAATCTGGAGGAAAACGCCAGAAGGACGACAAGCAGCGGGTAAGGAGGCGTTCGAAGGTTTCCCATTGGTCAGGAGAGGAGTGATGAACGTGGAATGTGGTGAGAGGAGACAGGGAGGGGAAACAACAGAGAAAAAGACCAGTGAGTCACAGCAATTTAGCAGTCAAAGCAATATTGTGTTTATTCTGTCACACAAGTGTGTCCCGTGTGTTATCCATGAAGTCAACAGTCCAGTTAAACATATCAGGTGTGTCCAAATCATGCTGAATGTAGCCAGCAGATGAATGTGGTGACACAACAAGGAGAGAAGTGGTAAACATACAGGATGTGCTCATGCTGACAAGGAAGACCGCTACAAGAGCTGGTACACATATGGCTGGAAAATAAATAAATAAATCAATCAATCAATCAATCAATCAATCAACCAACCAATCAAAGTCATAGATAAACTGTAAACAGTTTCAGTAGAGTCTCCTATTCGACTTTTAAAACAATAAGTAATGTTGATATGCTATAAATACGGAGTCATTATTTTCAGTAAAGAGATGCCGCTGTGAGAACCAGTATAAAATCCCAATCACCTTTATCGCCTTCGGCTGAAGAGATACAATTTAAAAGCTTGCAAGACCAGACACCATTGTGGCAAAAGAGAAAATGTGTGTGGAAGGATGCACACAGTGTGTTTTATGAGATGAAATGTTTTCACGTTGAGCCTGTTTGAGCGTGTGTGTGTGTGAGATAGAAAGAGAGAAGATATGAGAGATATGTGGATTTAAAAAAAAAAGAAAGAGGCGAGCAAGCAACAAGGGCCTTCGGCTAATAACACACCTCATAAAGAGAGACGAAAACAGACTGCATGGATGTTCAATACCATTTCCCAGTTAAATTCCAAAGGGTGTGTGTTTTTGTGTAGCAGGCCACTGGACCCATGGAGACGGCACATTTTGTCACACCCGGCACATACTAATGCTTGCCACGTGTACACACACACAAACAGAATTCATAACAGTGCTAATCAAGCCTCTTAGGGAGAGATGGAGAAAGAAAACTAAATGAGAGAGGAAAGGAGGAGGGAGAGGAATGGGAAAGGAAGGAGGTGAGGGTAAGGAAGGACAGATGAGGGGGTGTGAAAAATTAGACAGGCCTCTCTCTCCATTTTCAGTTTTACAGTGCTCTCACATGTCTCCATTAACATTCATGATGCACTCAGGATATCCACACACACACACACACACACACACACACACACACACACACACACAACTCCTTCCTCACCTGACCTCACACACTGCAGCAGGTTGCATAACAACCAAACCTCCCAACAACCCCTTCTACAGACACACCCATTCAGTATGTACATAAGTTCAACAACAACAACAACAACAACAAAACATTCAGTCAGGGGATGTTTGATGGGTGTACAAGTCCATGACAAGTTGGTAATGATAGGAAAATCCAGGCTGGGAGGAGATGCTGAAATTATGGTCTTGGTTAGCAATGTCTTTTCCAACAGTTCAGCATGAGGAACACACACACACACACACGTAATGTGTGAAATTTTCTATAACATACTAGTTTCAGTGTAATTTGTCACACTACTCCTGCGCTAAAGTACTAAAGCTTCAATATTTGTCATACAAGTTAGCGGCTTCACAGCAGCATTTACGTTCCAAACTTTATTGTCGAGAAAAAACTATTTAATCCAGACCAGGGGTTCTCCCAGAAACTGAAACAATGATATAAATCCAGCTGGTCAGTAAAAAAAATGTAACCTTATCTTTTCTCACAGACTCATTTATCTCATTTTGACATCTCGTTTTTTTTTTATCTATGTTGAGATGACTGAAGACAATTTTAAAATTGCCGAATTATTTCATTCAAATTTTTTTTCCTGTGTATTGTGATGTTAATTTAAGGTAATAGAGGGCGTGTCCCCACCAGAAAAACATCTAAGTGTGATCACAATCCAAACTCAACTGATGATTCAGGTGTCATCCTCATGATCCATGCCCAAACAATGGGCAGAGGATTTGCATGTTGTGCAGGTATTAAGGCTCGAAGGAGTTGGCTTTGCAAATGTTTTTGGTTTTTTTTTGTGACGTTGCTGTGGCAGTTGCTCTGACGGCTGCAGGCTTGCTCGCCCCACTTCCACTAATCAATTCTGAACCCTTTGGTGACAGTAATGGCGCAACAAACTGTTCCATCATTTTCTACAGCTTTATTTCTCGACTTCTTCCTGAAGGGCTGTGAATTCATGACCTGAAAAGCGCAAAGCTATTGCTGTGGTTTTGACCACATTTGGCTAAATAACACATGGCACTTTAAAACAGCAGACAAATATGTTGTGCTCTCTTTTTGGCTCATTTTTGTCAAACTGAAAACATCATTAGAGACTAGGGGCAGGACACCCGCTGGGCACAATGAGCCATAAGACTCATTACACCAAAGAAATGGAAAATACCATGAGTTGAAACTGAGATGAAGCAGGAAGTAAATCTATTTGAATACATGAGCAATGCACGTCCAATCCATTTGTTTTGACAGTGAAATCTGAGGCTCTTTGGAGAGTTTCGATGAGGAACCCATCAACTTTGAGCCCTTGTTTGAGTGCTCATGTAAATGTGCTGACTGTAATTCAATGATTTTAAGGAAGGTCCGGCAGCATGGCAACATAGTGGTTAGTGCTGTTGCCCGACAACAAGAGGGTTGCACACAGAAAGGCCCAGTTTGCATATTTTCCCCGTGCTTGCATGGGTTTCCTCAAGGTACTCCGCTTTCCTCCCACTGTCCAAAGACATCATGTGTAGGTTCATTGGTGACTCTAAATTGTCTGCATGTCTGAGTGTGCGTGTGAGTGGTTGTTGGTCTCTCTGTGTCGGCCCTGAGATGGACTGGCGATCTGTCCAGGGTGTACCCCTCCAGGACCCCCTACAACCCGGAATGAATGAAAATAGGTCAAAGTAGACAAAAAAAAAAAAAAAAAAAATTATGATGCTGCTCTCCATCTCTTTCAGCTGACAGCACTATCTGGCTTGCATCTGTAATTCTCAGTCCTGCTCGCACTCGTGCACACACATGCACACACACACACACACACACAGCGGTGAATGCTATCTGATTATGGATCTGTGCACATGTAGCACCAGTCAGTTGTACTATTGTTTGTGTGTGTGTAACATGAGCTCATCTTATATAGAATTACACCTCAGCTTTTCTGGGAGCCAACATAAACAAGATACAGCATCACGTGAGAGGAGAGCGGGATAGAGAGGATGCTGCTGGAACAGAGGTAGAGGAGGAGAAGGTAAGGACAAAGAGGGGAAAAAAGGAAGATGAAAGACGAACAAAGGCTAAGAGAAGTCCTATAATAGACATCAATTCTCCACATGGACAGAAAAAGCAGAGAGTGACACAAAAGATGACAGTACAACAAGAGCAATCGGAAGGGAGAGGGATGCCATTAAAGTTCAAGGTCAAATTAAGAGTTTGCCATCTGCCGTGCCTCACTGAACAGGCTTTGTGAATCTGTCAGTGCACGCTAAACACACACAACCCAGATCTATTTTAGAGTGTTTATTCCTGTGCCATAGACCAGATTACCTGGGACACCAGCAAGAAATCAGGGCGAGCTCAGTCCTCCTCACTTCACCACCTCTGCCTCCCCGTTTGTTCTTTAGCATGACACCTAAAGTGCAGTGCGTCTTCACATGCTACTTGAAATTACAAAACCACCATGACTGACGTAAGTCTGATCATGTGCGGAGAGTGTAGCCTATGTGTAAATAAGCAGTGGCTTGAAACGTGAAGTGCTTTGCATGTTCCTGTATTCTTTGGCAATCACTTTGCTGCTGGTAACGCAGCTCATTTATGTAGAACTCGTTGGCGCTACACCTTAACGGAAAACATTGGCATGTTTATTTGGGGGCTTTTCACCGACAAAAAAAAAAGAAAAGGCAAAAGCTGAAGACGTCACCTTAAAAGACCAAAGAAACATGTTCTCCAAATGCTCGCATAATTTTGCATGTATTGATATTATCCCTTAGTTTGCTGCCCAGTCCTCTGGCACTGTGCCTCCATATGATATCTGGGCAGGAGTTTTGGTGTCCCACATTAGTGACACACGTGAACACACCGCTAACATGAAAACACAACATTGCAGTGACCCATATAGATCTGGATATAGATTACAAGGCTGAGGACCTCGGGATCAAGTTTGCATACTGTTGGGGAAATATGGTTGTCTGTGTTCATCTGTGTGTGAGAAGAGGAGAGAAAGAGCAAAAGACAGTGACTGAAAGGAGAGAAGTGTTTTGTTACCAAGAGAGTGACACTAGGGTAAATTTTTCAGGCAAAAACAAACCTAATGACCCAAGCTGGTGCTGTAATTGGTTTTATATTGTATTGGATTAAAATAGTCTAAAATCGGCATGAAATTCCTTCAGGTAAAAAAGACTCAGTTCAGAACTAGCAAAAGTGGGATAATAATCTGGCGGAGGTTTTTTTTGTTTTTTGTTTGTTTTTTTTTATGAACTGCTGATGGGAGTGATGGTTGTCTTTTGTGATGCAGTCGCTTCATGGTCCAAGCTAGTTCATCTTGCTGGACTAATCACAGTCTAACGAGATGGTTTCCATTCACCCACATTGAAACATTTACTGGCATTACATACCAGTTTTGTCAGTCAGAGTGGATCATTACAATGGCTGGTACTATGTATACACATCATATCGGTGCACGTGTGTGAGCACAAATAAACTGAAGTTGAAGCCCTATCCATTTCTCTGTCATTCTCTGTGAACATAGTCAGTGTTGACAGCTCCTCTCTTTAACTGCAAAATAAATATACCCAAAAGTATTAATAAAGTGGCCTATATGGGAGGACATTGTCATAACTGTTAAATGTGTCTTGTCTGATTTTATGCGCCATTACATGCATTGCCTGCAACTGAAAAGCCAAATGAAACTAATAGATATGCAAACATCTGTGAGCATGTGCATGTGAGCGAGAGAAAGAGAAATGAAATTCAGCTAAATGCCACGGACAGATGTTGTTGCTTTTCATCAGTCTTTAACTGAGACGCTGTGAATGGTAGCCTTCAGTCTTTAGTAGAAGTGAACACACACATTCACCTGGAGAAGATAGTTTTAGTTAATCTTACAATATTTTTTTTAAATCTACAGCCACAGAAATGAAACACAAATGTTGGCAAAACATTTTTCTCAGAAACATTTGAACATTCCCAGTTGCTCATGTTCTCCGAAAATAATAATAATATTCCCAGCTTTGGGAAGCAGATGGCAGAGATAAGCATCGGAGAGGGAGAAGGAAAGGCAGAGAGTGTGTGTGTGTGTGTGTGTGAGAGGTAACCAGGGACTGGATATGTGCATTATGGTGCAGTGTTGCTGCAGTGCAGAGTATGGGGGGGGGGGGGGGGGGGGGGGGGGGGGGGGGGGGGGGCACATGTGAATCAACGTGCTCCAGCGTTAATGACAAATCCCTTACTCATAACATAGGGCTTATATCAGCATACTGGCTGGTATGAATCTGACGTAATGTACCTGCTGTTCCCATACGTGAACTTTCTCAAGCACACATTTTTAGGCACTGCCCGCTGCTTTGGTTTTAGCACACAACGAGCCCAAAGATGATGATATCATGAGTTCAGTCAAGATCCAGTCAGTCAGTCTACTGACAGTGCAATAGTCAATCTGTCATAATCCAATTAAATCACAGGTACTGTGTTACGCAAACAAAAAGAGCATCATCGGAAATGTAACAAAAAGTATGCCTAACACAGCAACAGACAATAAGTAAAGCATTGTTATCCCATTAACAGCAAATTTGAACTTTTAATCCTAATTTTTAACTCCTGTTGAAAATGTAAATATTATTAGCAAAGCTCTTCTGCTTCTCATTTCACTTCAATTTGCATGATAAACGAGTCAGTTTCACCTGTGGGTAAAAGTAAACGGCATAAAATTGCTCCATACCATCACACACATTAGTATGTTGATTTTTTTTTTAAACCACTCTTATAATGAAGCCACTATCATATTATAAAGACCATAATTATGAGCAGCCGAAGGGGATAACACATTGGTTCATAAATTCAGTAGATTCTCATCGGCTATGAATTACTCTTATAATATGCAACTGGAATTTGGTGATTTTTAGACAATGGACCACAACAAATTACCAACAATACTAAGTCCAGTGTTGTCTGCAGTGGTGCTGTATGTGGCATAACTATTAGCGACATTGCTAATAGTTAGGATTCTGCCTTTTTTTTTTTTTTTTTTTTTTTTTTTTAAACAGATGGAAATGCAACAGTGGATTTGTTGCCACTAAAAAAAAAAAAAAACAACTATTACTACACACATTGAGAGGTTCTACTAAGAGATGATCCAAAATCATTTAAAGCATGAGGAAATGATAATGCAACACCCCACTAAACTATAGATAAAATGAAATGGGACAAATATTTTCTGAAAGCCTTTAGTTTGAAGACACTAAGTAAAAAAAAAAAAAAACTCTTGAAATTAAGATGTTAATGCCACCTTTGTGAGTCTCGAGGCACAAAATGGGGCTCCGGTCTATTTTGGAGGGGCTTAAAGAGCACAGGTTCAAGGAAAATACAGTCAGAGTTAACACAACATTGGCAAAGGTTATCTAAGACAACGCAGAGTCTGCCGTCTGTTGTGTGAGCTACCTTAGCAGCCAGCAATAGCTCAGTCATCTTTGTGTTTATTTTTAGCCTAGCTGCCTAAGAGGCTAATCAGTTAGCACCGTGAACGGCCCACAAACGGCCGGCCATAAGTTCACACCCACAACAGTTAGGGCGCAAAGTGAAACCCATCAGACACCTTTAGCTTCAGCTCTTTTTGTCATCCAATTTCCACACTACAATATCTTTACATGACCTACTGGGTTTCAGAAAAAAAACAAAGCCTCAGTGCAGGCAGGATCAAGATGGCCAAACCTTTATATAAATATATATTGGTTTGTAATAGATTGAAACACACACAAACGTACACAGTATTATTTTAATCTTCCAGGCCTCCTGATCTGAGCCTGTCTAGACAGTTGATGTCACGCAGTGTCTGGTGTCTGGCATCAGTTTCATGTAATATACTGGCCCAGAAAGTGTTCATCAAAACTAGGGTGTTAATGTGTTGTTATTAAGGCCCTCTAAAAAAAAAAAACATTGTTGACTGTTGCAGGTCTGAATGTGTGGAGCTGAACACTGGGAGGTTTTGACAGGCTGCTGACAGCGACCTTGGCCTACTTCTACACAAGAGTCACGTTGCTAGTTGTCTGTAACCCTCACCACAAAAGTGCACACCCGCACACATACACAGTCAGCCAGCAAGGGGACAGGCCCCCTTAGGACAGAAAGACAGGATGCAGGTGGGGGGTGCAGTAATGTGATGTTGGGTAGGGGGTACTAGAGCCAGAGATGGCACAGATGGGGTGTGAAGTGGTGAATTACAATCATATGTATGTGTGTGAGTGTGTGTGTGTCTGTCTGTTGGGCGGAGTGGGTCGAGGGGGGGGATTATAGCTGCCTGCACAAACCTGTTCAGGATCATTCAAGACCTCAACGTGGTTATTACTCACACATCGAATGGAATATTCCATTCCATTCCATGTGCACATGCAGAGGCGCGCACACACGCTCCACCTCGTACATACACATATGCTTGATGCTGATAAAGGCCAACACCAATCAGCTGCACCAAATGTCTTGACCTGCATCTCCTTTCAAACACACTCATATAGTTGTCAACAGTAAAGTCAAATAATCACAGTCGAGTAAACAACAATGTGGAATGCATGTTACTTGTCGCACAAACAAGCTCATGCTGCAGCAGTGATGATATGGTAGAGAAACACAACGATGGAGTGTCATCATAGAGCAATATTTGTGATTAATGTTTTGGTTTAACGCCGCTATATCTGGGTGTTTATTATTATTATTTATAGAGGAACATGCTGTTCTTTGTGGTTTCCTGTTCAAGCTGGTGAGACAAAGCCTTTGGTTAAGAAACAGTTAGTGGTGCCACGAGAGATGAAAGTTAAGTTGTCTTCCTGTGCTGTTACCTATTGTTGCCCCATTTAGTTGGGGTTATAAAACAAATACAAACCCAAATGTGTCCAACAGTCTCACCAAGCCTGCCAACATTAGCTGCCAGCTGAAAACAACAAAAAGTCGTAGATGTGGGGCAACATTTTCAACATCAGCATTCTGTTAAAACCAAAACACATTATGCCACTACATGAGCAAGAAGCATCTAATGTGTTAATAACATCAGAATTACACAATTCTATAAAAAAATGCAATCAGAGTCCCTGCAGTCAAACACGGCTGGTGCTTTAAAAAGTTATGTATGAAACTATAACGTGTATTGACAGAATTTATTTGATCGCTGTGGTCATTTTAAGAAACAACATTATGCTGGAGAAACACAGTATGGGTGGGCAATACCACAAAATCTGGTTTCAATCTTGTGGAAAGTAATAGCAGGCCGGAATGAGGCTTCTTCTGAAAGTATTACCATCAGATGACTCACCATGCAGTATTTCAGGTCATATTTTTAGTATTGATTCTAAAGATGTTACTGCAAGACTGATGCTCAAAGCAGCACGTTTACTAATGCTCATTTGGTACAGAAGCACTCATTTTGCTGTCTGTGTAATTCATTTGCATGCGACAAATGAACAAATATCTTTATGCACCAGGCTCCTGGCTAACAGTGTCCCCAGCAGCAGAAAGTGCACACTGAGTGTGGACGGAGAATGGAGCAATCTGCTGCACTTATATTTATTCCATGCACTGTCAAGTCCCTCATTAGCTTCGTTGTGTTGCCAGTCTTAGCACTAATTACCTTTTCATACATACTGCATCACTGTTAGCATCGAGTTTCCAAATGAGATCTTGTCTCCGTCTTTTAATATAGCGCCTATCAGGGATGGGATGAATAGTAGCCACACTGCAGCCTCCAAAAACACAACAACACACAGAGAGACGCTGTGAGCACTGTCTCTGGGGCTAACCCAAGGTTTAGCCTCACATGTTTTTCCTGGATGCCTCCATACAGCCAATTGCCAGCACTTTTAGATCTTGGCACATTATGTATGCTGCATTTTTACTGGCCCACTGCCGGTGATGAGATTAACCTCTTAAAGTATTGAAATTTAGGTCTGCACAACTAGAGATTTTTTGATACTTGATGGTATTGAGGCATTTCTGACAGTGTCAAAAAAGTACCGACTTCAACACCCAGCACAATCTTTTCATGCAACACAAACACAGTGTGTCAGTACACTGTGTTTGTGTTGCAATACATAATATTAATATACATAATACTTACACACAACCATTTATACAAAACCGAAAAACCATGAAGTCCTCTGCACACAGTAAAATTCCCAGTGTTGTGAAGCGTAAATGATGTAAGATGCAGTCGTGTCAGTTAGATTAAGCATAATAGAATGAGCAACAAGTGAGTTGTGACTAAAATCTGAATGCCCTCAACTTTGAAATGATGGGTAGGACTCCCATGAAACCTTTCCAGTCCTCCGAGTTTGTAGTATTACTCAGACAGCATTTTCAACTGCAGCTCAAAGACATGATCACAGGATGTTGTAATCAAAAAGAGACACCAAACAGGCTTTGGTGACTTATGTCTGAATTTACCAAACACTTTACCAAAGATTCTGCCTTTCCTCTGGAGGACATTTTCAAAAACATCCGAAAAATAAAAGGGGGGGTTCTGTGCAAAAACAATCCAAATATGAAATAAAGTCTGAATCAATAGCTTGGCCAAACAACCAGACAGAGCTTGTCAAATTAGTTGGTGGCATGTTTCTTCTTTTTTTTTATATCTGGTAGGCCATACTGAAACCTGTGACAGAAACAGAACTACCACATAATATGACAGACAGAGACAGAGATAATGTGAAAGAGGAACAAGTGTTTCAAAGTAGCTTTGGGCAAATAAAACAGTCACAGTGTGACGCTGTGGACTGGGGCACTACTTGTGACAGTTCTAACCAAATGTTGCAGCAACAACAGAGCCGTCACATTTCACCTAAAGAAAAACAATAAGCAGCTATCATATTCAAAGGCATCAAACCCATTCTGAAAGTATAAACTGAAACTGCCCTCTGCCTTTCACATCATCAACACAACGATAAAATTAATGTCATTCGCCAATATGTACTGCAGACAAACAAAAACTGTAATTGTGGAGAGATAAGTGTATTATTGCACTGGGTGCGGTGTGTTTCCCTAATGAAGACCTGGATCTGAAGGGCTGCCAGTCATTTCTGGCATCTGGTCAGATGTCTGGGTAGACTCCCACAGGACATCAGTTTGGCAGAAGACATTTTGCTCAGGATGAGTCAATAAAGATGGGAACAGTGATTGGATGAAACCCAAAAGGGTGGACAGAAAAGTTTCGTTGCCCAAGTTCTACAGAACTGCAAGCAAAAAAAAAAATTCCTTGGAAAAAACAAGCGAAACTTGCATCTATGCTGAAGGCAATAAATGTTTCATGGCAAAAGCTTATTGATGGGAATATTAAAATCAACCACAAGCAGCAACGGCTGATAAACTAAATTAGTTAAGGTTTTTCATGGCATCCAAGTTGAGAGAGAGGAAAAATCTGACCTGAGCCATGACTTTGGTGCATACTGTAATTAAAAAAAATCTACAATGGAAAAGACTTACGCAGCTTTGCAGAATCACTGATACGAGAAATTGTGCCTCTTATTCAATCAAAGCTTTTTACAATATTCTATATTAGCATCCCGCCAAAGTAAAAGAGAAGCAGGCTGCTAATCCAAACCACCAAATGGTTGGAAAAATGAATAATTGATCAAGTCAAAATGCCTCACTCCTCCCATGATAAGTATTTCAATTTCATTTTGAAATGTCAAGATTTCATTCACGCTATTTTGCCTTTAGGACTGTATTGTATTTCTCTGAGAACAACACTCCTCAGAGATCAAAAAAAAAAAAAAATCTGAATTAGGCCATTTGTTTTCTATATAATGAGCCATGACCAATAGTGCCCTTTAACAGTAAAAGGGAAGTGAAATCTCTGATTTTTCTTCTCGCATAAGAGGTCTCATCAAAATTATTTTTGGAGCTTGTTTGTTTTTTCCACATGATCTTCCTCAGGAGATGGTGATTGTCCAGTTTGCATCAAACTGTTAATGTTTTCATTTTGTAAATTTCAGTATATCAAGGAGTTCTCAATCGCATTATTTCAAATAGAGCAGGTGACCAAAAAGGAAAACAAAAAAACCACCCTGTCTGCTGAGAAAGGTCATGTGATAAGACTGAAGGCTGCTCAACAGCAACATCACCTTGTGGTGAAATTATTTGTCAGAAACTTTCTTTTTCAAATTATGGTTTGAATAAACTTTTTGGTTTGAGTGTCATTAATGTAATGCATCTTGCGCACATGCTGGTTTCTTCTGATGTCTAAATGATGAGTTTCATCTATTGAAGCACAATACGAGCTCAAAACAATTCAGAGAAAAAGAGATAGAGAGGAGAAGAGATGACAGGAGGGCGACCAAACACAGTGGAAAGCCTCTCTTTGATGACAGAAACTTGCCCCTAAACAACAAGCAGCCATGCGCACAGTGTTGCTGACAGTCTAATGATGAACCACACCCTAACATTTAATTTTATGTTTCCTCCACTCAGTATCACTTTGCTGATTGCTGCTCTTTGAAGAAAAAGTTCAGTGAGGATTATTTTTCACAGTGGACACAGAGACAAGAATAATGTAACAGAGTTCAATTGTGTTTCATCCGTGCCAGATCTTGACATAAATCCCAATTCTTTGTCCGTTGCATCAAAAAAAAAATAAAAGGGACAAGAAACACTCCCCTTATTTTTCCATCTGCTGCCGAAGACTGTGGCTCAAACAAGCTCCAAACAACACAACATTTATAGCTGCAACAAGTGTGTGCGTGTGTGTGCGTGTGTATGTATGATCTGGTAGAGATAAGGGAGGCTATTGATGGCACTCATGTAACTGAGACGACAAACACACACACACAGGCATAAACACAAAGTCTTGTGCTCTGATCAGAGATGGGAAGTCTCTCTCTCTCTCTCTCGCTCTCTTTCTTTCAGGTTTGTATACAGAAACTTCACATCAGTAGGAAAGGGGATTATCTACACACAGGATCAAGGCTCAGGACATAAAGTCAGGTCTGCTTGTTCTGAGTGTGTGTGTGTGTGTGTGTGTCTGCTGTATAGAGAAAGGCTAAGATGCTGGAGTAACTTGACACTTTATCACTCACAAATGATGACCAAAAATACAGGCTGCGTTATGTTTTGATAAATATAACAGAAAAAGTTGCCTGATAAGAGTTACTGGTGATTGTTGCTACAACAATAGAGAATTGTAAAGTCTTCAAACTCATGGATATTTTATTCTGCTAGGTTTTGATAGGTCCAATTCCACATTCTCACAGATGTTGCACAAATTACAAAGCACGAGCCAGAATATTTCTTCCCACATTCATTCTTTGTGCCAAGATAGCAGGGTACTGTTTCACATGTAGCACATGGAGTAATTAGGCATACATAATATTAAATCCCTTCATAAACATCCATAAATGCTGTTTCTAGTCCAATTGTTTACTAAATTTGGCAAAATTTAGTCAAAGTCTTTAAATTTACTTTGCCAAATCAACTTTATTATAATTCGATGTCTACTTTGTCTTTTTTTAGTCTATTCAGGGCAGCTTTCTTAGCTAAGAACAACAGGAAGTGCTTAAAGTGGGGGAGTCACAGTCACGCGTCTAAAACACTTCACGGCAGCACACCTTGGTGGTTTGAGGAACTCCCAATGTGATGTAGGAGCCATTAACCAAACAGATCTGGTGTTGGCTCACACTGTATTACTCAACAGCTGTCTTTGAAGGGCCAGTCAGTTTGGAAAATGCGCGTTTTGGTGAACATGCGCCTCAGCTGCCTGCTAATGTTAAGCATCTGTCAGAATAAAATGCAATATACATGTAAAGAACAGTAGAGCATGTATGTTGGCTGTGCACTAAAACAGTATGTATGCATTGTTAATGGAAATATGAACCAGTTCCCCTTTGCAAAGTATATAAGGTTTGCATGTGGGTAGATGAACAAAAGCTTTTCTGTGTACATGTATGAGCGGGAAACATTTGCTCTTCTGGCAAAACATCAGAGCAAATTTACATTTAAGTGCATGAGAGTGTGCATTCATGTGACTCTGCACGTGATCCTTTGTGTCTGGCTACATTTATGTGGTCAACTGTGTGTTTGGGTAATAACTCAATGCTGACTAGGCAGCAGTTGATCAGCAGTTGTCAGCAAACACTTCATCAAGAGGAAGTGGATTGCTTTCACTTCGGCTGAGCCTGGTGCAATGTGAAACCTAAACTGCATGACAACATCTCAGGAGCAAAACTGTGACACAAAAAGATAAACGTTCTTGGGAGGAAGTGAGTGTGTGTGTGTGCGTTATCACCGGTCCGTCAAAACCAACAGCACCATCAGATCGTGCCTTATGGTGCACACCTTTTCATCACTGTCCTGTGTTGTTGCAGTTTTTAGCGGGACAGAAATATGCTACACTTCAAAGACAACAGCTGGCACATCTGTTGGCCATTTCCATCTCTATGGCACAGTTGTATTGTTTTTGTTCTGATTCACAAGCCAGCAAACAGAAAGTAACACGCACAAAGGGGACTTTAAAAATGCAGTGATGACAGTGAATAAAACAAAATTGGTGCTGCCTCCTCAGTGTTTGTGTGTCTGCGTTTGTGACTCACCAAAAGGCCTTGAAAGCTTCATAAATGTCGTCTGGATGTTGTTGTCTGGTCCAGGCTGCAATTTGAAGCCCTGAAGTTGTACCTGAGGGCCCGCACACAAAACAAAGAGTTAAGACTCAGTAAATCACAACAACAACTCACAAAACACACATTCAGTTTGTCACAGAACATTAAATCAATACGGGAAATGCACGCAACAGTGTCACACACACAAATGTAAATCAGTAGTTGCAATGCTCTCTGGTGTGGGGAACTAAGCACGATTGCAAAGAAAAACAAAACAGATGCATGTTAAAGAACATCTTTGTCATTTAATTTAAATACTGTAAACGCCAGTGGATCATCGTTTTCTGATGACAAGCCCTAATGTGACTTCACACCGAGATTCTTATCAACAGTAGGAGCGTACGATTGTCATTACTGTTTAACCTGCCAGTCATCTTTCGGATTCAACGATCACTTTCCTTGTGTCGGAACAGTTTTCTGTTTTTGTCTATTCCAGAATATCCTGATTTCGAATGTTTTACGGTTTTTACGTGAAAGTGGTTTTAATGATCCACTGCTTTATGGCATGTTGACTATTTTCTTGCAGATGTTCAGCCTAACCTTGACTGCTCTAAGTGTCTTTTATGTTCGAATCGACCTGCAGCGGGGTGGAAAACACCCACATCTGATGGCATCTGCATGCACCACTGGTCATTTCTGAGGGAGACACAGATGAGTAGTTGATAAAAAAAAAGGAAACTCTTTTTAGTTTCTTGATTGTCACCTGCAACGCCTAGATGTGAAAAATCCAAACAAACCAGTAGCTCTTGGTTTGTTTGTCAGGTGACAGGTCAGTCACAGGTGTCCAGGAAACTGAAGAGATGAACTAAATGCACTGAGTTGTGGTTCAGTGCATTGAGCCCACCCCGGACTGATTAAAAAACACTGAACCCCCAGCCTCTCTTCTCTTTTTGTTTTTCACACGGGCCTTTGGAAACTACTGTACTACTGCCTCCTCCTCCTCCTCTCTGCAGAGAGCAACCTGAGATGCTGTGTATTCCGCCTGCCGACGGCTGCCAGCGGCCGCCAAATCTCTAATATCCGTCGTCCCCCTCGGCCGGTGGTGTGAAGCGGACTCCGGGCTCACCTCGCCGGGTCGTGTCAGCCTCGGGCTGCGGGTTTGTGTCCGCTGAGCTCTCGGACGGACGGACGGACGCTCGGCTGCACGGCGGCTTTTGTTGCATCGGTCCTCGGCTGCTCTGCAACTGAAGCCGGGGCTTTAAATGCGCCTTTAAAGGAATATCTGTCGGAAGAAGAGACGTAACGCCGGCTTCCGCCAACGTCACCGCTCATTTGCATAAATGGGCGGGGCCTGTGAGGTTTGTTTATATACAAGCTGAGAGTCACTTCAGGATACATTTTAGGGCCACTTGTTTTCTTGGATATCTGCATTTAGTGTTATTTATACTTCTATTCCTCTGCACTCCGAGGAAAAATAAAACAGTGGACTTTTTTTTTAAGCTAAAGAGTGGATTTGGATCAGACTACCTCTAAAAGGCCCAAAACTAATTTGTCTAAAATAAGATGAAGTAGAATATCAGTTATAGTGGCATCTGGTGATGCATCTGGAAAATAAAGCTTTTTTTTTTTTTTAAAGGGTTTTTTTCTGTGTGATATTAAATTGGTAGCACTGTAGAGCTGATACCAATCAAACTATATTCATAAAAGGGTCAGTTAAAATGACAGGAAGAATACAACTTTTTTTTTTTACTTATTTCCTAAATTAATTTTACTGTAATTGTTCTACCTTTATTTTTGCTTGTTTTCTTTTCTTTTGGAGAGGTTCGATATAATAATGCAAAATTCTAAGGACAATATACTATACAATTTTTTTTCTATGCAAAAATCTGTTTTAAAAATTTTTTTTTTTTTGCTTTTGATAGTTTCTTTTCGATTTAAATAGAGAGCATGAATTAAAATAAGCTCATTATTTGAGTACTGCCTGTTAATGCATTAATTTCAATTATTCAATAAAAATATAATATTAAATATTATCATTTTATCATATAAATATTGAATGATATTAACTATTACTGAGTACTTAACTTTTGATAGTATGAGGATTTAATAATTCTTTTTAGTGAATAAAAAAAATACAATACAATAAAAACTATACAATAAAAATAAAGTGAGGATTCTTTAAAACATAATCAAATAACTTCATCAAATCTAATCTTTATTTGAACAGCTCCTCTGTGGGATTAGCAGGCTCAGTATCTTCTGTCTCTTCATGTAATCGCAGACTGACCCCATAACGCTGCATGGGGTCAGACCATCTGTTGCAGGACTCCTTTATCTTCTTGAAGATAGTTCTGAGTGATAAATAAGAAACTATGGCTTCATCTATGTAATGGCCATTTCAGCAAACATACAGTCACGTTACTGCTCTTTCTCTCCCAACCTTTAATTTAGTTGTCCTTTAAGGTAATTAAATTATCATAATCATGCAAACTGGATGACTAAGGGTAAAAAGGACTTGGAATCCCACATTGATCTATGGCTTTCTAACAATTTCCCCTTAAATAGTAAAAAAAAAAAAAAAAAAACTGAAAAAAAAAAAGGCTTTAAAACTTGATTGCAGTTGAGGAATCTTCATTAAAATTCTATAATAATTCAGGTTTCATTCAATTTCATTTCATGTAGTTTTTTCATGGTGCACACCGAAATAACAAATTTGCAAGCAGATAAACAAATGTCGACCTCAGATTGCAGAAATGACTATTTTTCAATGAGTCGATGCATTGAGCTTAATGCAAACAAGAACAGCGATACTTAGCAGCGTGTCATTTTATTAACCAAAATGTCTGCCAATATATATATATTTTTTATTAATTAAACTCCAAATCTTTTCAGCTGATAAAGAAAATACCACACAACAAAAAAGCCCGGTGATCGATTAAATTACTTTTATTAGGACATTCATAGGATGTTTGAATACTGTTTACAAAATTAAAAAACATCCCGGACATAAAAGTTGCCAGACTTCTAGATGAACACCATGTGAGTCCAGTCGAAATGTAACACACAAACAAGCAAACAAACAAAAAAAAAATCCAATTTTGAATGACTTTGCTATGAAAGTGACTTGTTGCTGATTCAGACAATACCACTGATTCTCTGCTGAAGGTGCATAAAACATTTTTTTTGGGGAGATGTTCCCTGCCCCAGATCTGGTACCAGAACAGACAGAAACGTGACAGACTAGATGGTGAATATGAGAAGTGACACACACAGGAGTGAGATAAAAATAACTCATTGTACATTCAGAGTTAGTCAGCTGAGACGATGCAAACAACATGGTGTTAGGTGAAAGACGGTCACATTTCCGGGCTCACATGCAAATGATGAAAAGAGCAGCGCGGTGTAGTTGTGAAGGGGGGTATATGTTTAAACCCAATGGCACAGCTGTCTATGTGAAGACAGTCTTTGAATAGAAATATACTAAACCATCATTGAGAACATCAGATGACTGATGCACATCTAAGATTGTGGTGGTGTTTTTTTTTTTTTTTTTTTATGTGATTGAACACAAAGCTACTACTGCCAGGATAAATCTGTATGGAAGGGATTTAACCTGATAAGATAAGTCTGGTGATATTCTATAGTTTCCTGGAGAGCCACAATTTTAATACGAACTCATCCAATCTTAAAACCTACCATGTTTCCTAAAGGGCGATCTACATTACAATAAACATTGACAATATCAAATATTTTGTGGACATTCAAACCAAAACAGAATTTCTCACTAATGTTTATTAATCCACTGCTGAAAATAGTTCCCATAAATATGGTTGTCTTTTAATTGAAAATAGTTTTTATGTTTTTTTTTTAGAAAATATGAAAATGTGTCTAGCACAGATACGGTGGTGTGGTCAAAAAAAAAAAAAAAGAATAGTGAGATGAAGCAAAAGAATAATAGGAATAACACCCTTAATGACAAAGACACACACACACACACACACACTCAGAAGTCAGGAATAAAACTAAAGCACAGTATGCCGCCCTCAGTGTTACAGTGCCGAGCTGGGAGGAAACGCTCTACTGTAGTCTCCCAAACTGTACTGCACTCAGATCATTCCTGAACTGGAGCTACTGTTCCGACACTGCTGAATTTTTCAGGTCTCGTTTCAAGTTGCAGTACAAACAGCAATTGTGTTTTTTCCCTTAAATATAACCCTCACTTCCTGTAAGTAAAAGTTTGTGGATTAGAGGAAACTGATTAAGAGCTGCAGGGATACAGAAAACAACTTATCTTCCACTGCAGCCGAGGCTCAAGCAGACCTGCATGCTGAGAGATTAACAACTGCTCATGGCTTTATGTAAATAAAACAATGCCCAGCACACAGGACGCACAGACATTTGTACAAATGCTGTGCACGCAAGTTCACAAGTTCACATCCACACGCACAACATTTTCTAAGGGAGACTCTGGAGATTTGGTGCACAAGGGCCTTGACTGGCTTCACTGGGAGGTCAAAGGTCATTCATAGAGCAGTGTTCCTTCAGGAACTAGCTGGACTTCTGACAAACACCTGAGGATGGTGGGCCGCATTTGTTATGGTTTAATGTTATATCTTCATTTTCATGAGACAGAGAACACAGGAGTTTAAAAGTCTGTATGTGACGTTAGTAATGAACCGATAGAGTTCATTAATTGACATTAATGGCACAACAAATATTTATTTTGATTATTTGTTGCAACAAAGCAAATTTGTCTTAATATCAAAGGGCGCCATCTCCTGGTAGACTCAAAAAAGTGCACAACACTGATGACGGAGTCGTAAAAGCTTTACTTACAGGACGAAGTTCTAGTATTAGTAAAATAATCAAATCTATGTATACAGGACACTTTTAACATCTATGAGAATCAATCAGCCACTTTATTTCTGGTCCTTTAAATAAATCTAATAGGGTTTAAGCCATCTTCACCTTTTGCAAATGGAGTTTATATATATTGTTATGAATCATCACACTGAGGTGTTGTTAAAAAACGTAAAAAAACGTAAACCTCAGAATAAATGTGAGCATGGATTTACAACCTAGTGGAGAAAAATGTATTTTCCTGTGAGTTGTTCTCCTGATGACTGTTCTGTGACCTCCAGTTTTAAAACTCCTGGCAGAAAGATTTTGGTTGAAAATCAACACAAACTGAAGACTTCCTTTAAAATGTGTTCACTGTTGGTTAAACCAATACATATAACAGTCTTAGAGACTATACATTGAGAGGTTTTCTATAAAATCTTATTAAAAAACATAAATACAATGGTCAAGCTGCTGCATTGGTTACAAAGAAAATATGTATCATACTGACATTCACAGTTGTGTACATTGTATTAACGCATTTATAAAATATGAGTTGAACCTTTGTTTGAACATCAGGTAGCAATATCTCATAAATGTAGGTATGATGTTGACATTGTTATACATAAAAAAAAAGTTGAGTTTCTCCACATGTGAAGAATGAATAAAATCAGTCTATATGGTTTAACTTTGTACAAATAACACTATTGTAAAAATATCCCACAAAATGCTTAGAAAACAAAGACTATAAATACATTTAGAACATATTTGGAGTATTTTATGGCTTTATATTTTTCCTTTAAATTATAAATGCTTATAATAGCTTGTGTTTGTTGTAGCCAGTGACTTGGTTAACTTTCTTAACATTGACGAAGTTTGTGTATCACGACAAAAATCGCTTGGTAAAACCAACTGGTCAATAACAGATAAAGCTGTGGTTAACCCCACCCCCTGCCCAAAAAAAAAAAACCTCCCTGTGCATCACACGTAGCCACACAGAGGAATGTCAGAAATTTGAATCTTAACTTCTTACGTCTCTCATCTGCTCATTTCCCATCACTCTCTGCTGCATGTGTTCATCAAAGCATCAAACTTCCATCAAAACAAACTCCCATAACAGTTATGTTTTTAAGGGCGTTTGAACTGTTTCACAGATGAAGGTGAAGCTCAGTCACATGACATTCAACACTTGATGTTGGACACTCGATGGGAAAGGCATAGCTTTGCTATAAATATTAAAATGTTTACTTGGAAACATTGAATTAAAAATTATCCAGCAGAACTTGCACCCACTTTTCTCTTTTTAGTCTTCCTTTGGTCTTTATATTCTGGAAAATAACACGTCAGTACTGATAATTTCAAACTGCAAATCATAATTTCATAGTATAGGAGCAGTTAGAGAAACCTTTCCTTTCACATCACCGACATGTGAGTCCTTCATATATCTGAGTTTGTGCATTTGATTCTCTAACCTTCACTCAAGTAAAGCCATCTACTCCACCTTCCAGATGGCAATCTTTCCATCATGTTTCCCTGCTCCGCTGAGGACGTAGCGATCCTCAGCGGAGCACAGTGCCATCACCTTGTCATTGTGGCCGTGAAGCTCCTTCAGGACGAGGTGCCGTTCTGTGTCCAGGACGTAAATCTTGCCTTTACTAGAGCTGCGGCCCACACCGCCAACCCACACCTGAATAAAGAGGTGGAAAAAATCTGGATTAAAAACTTTAATGTTATTCTATTATATTTATTCAAATAGATTTGTGTCCTCTGTGTTTGAGCATCCGGAGCGTATAATAACCTGATTTTTAACTTTAATCATGCAGTAACATCCAATGCAGTCCTGCAGCGCCACACGGTCAAACGGTTTGTTTGGGTCCTTAATATGCCAAATACACACTTCTCCTGAGTCTGCACACACACTCCAGAGCTCCTCCCTCTGAGAGACACAACCAAAAACACTCATATCAGTAACGTGCTGAAGTCTAAAAAAATGCACTGTTACAAAAGCATAAAGGTGGAGTTGTGTGTGGTACCTCAGGTAACAGCAGTATAGAGCTGAATGTAACTATGGAGCCTCTTTGCTCTGGTAGATTCAGACGGTGTTTCATTGACCCGTTTCTCCAAACCTCCATTATACTGTCCCTGGAGCCTGCAGAGACAGAATTTTATGGTTGCTAATCTAAATCCTAAATCTCCCATTTTAACATTTGCACAGATGTGTGACACTTACAGCACCACAACGTGCTGTTCCAGCTGTTGACAGACTGCAGACAATCGCAGGCAAGGCGAAACTGCTTCTTCGCCTGATTGGTTCAGAACAGAAATCAGTATTAATGACAAATAAGTCGGACATTTTTGATACACCTTCCCAAGTTGTTGGCTTGAAACTGACCTGTAATGATGATATGTCCCACACCATCACGCTTCCCTCCACGCTGCAGGAGTACGCCACCTTTTGGCTGAAGAACAAATTAAACTTTAAGGCTTGTCCTGTCCTTTCCAGAATGAATGATGAGCCAAATTTAAAATCAGGCAAATGATCTACACCCAACATGGAGTTCATTTTCATAACAGTTTTTTATGTGATTCTTGACACGTGTGTGTGTGTGCGTTACCTGTATTTGTCTGTGTCAAGTGCCAGACCTGTGACCTCAGCCCTGTGTTCAGTCAGCTGTCGGTTACACACCATGGACAACATGCTGATGATGTAGATGACTGAATCCTCAGAGCCCATCCAGACCTGGTCCTTGTCAACCTTCAACATGCAGTTCTGAAACAAGAGATACACCGAACTGATCAAGGCCAATTTCTGGGTGGAAAATAGGAAAAATGGGGTTAATTTGTAGCTGAGAAAATAATATGTAGGGAGGCTGTATAGGTGCTTGTGTGCACTATTTGCTTTCGCCGCTTGCACACACTAAGTTTCTTCCATTTATTTGACAGTGATTTGTTTTTGTTGTTTTGTTGTTTGTTTGTTTTTTTTTGGGGGGGGGGCGGGGGGGTGTCACCTGGAGCTTCAGCCAAATGTGATGAACATCTTAGAAAATATTTCAGCACAGGGTGCTCATTGTGTAATACCCAACTTCTCCACTAAGTGGTAATGCTGCTCTACTGCACTGCAATACATCCTGTAAACACAACCCTAAATATTATTAATAGGAAGTGCAACAATTTCTGTAACAAGTAAAGAAATAAGAAAAGTAAAGAAATTTGGGCACAACTGTCAGAAAAACAGGACATTTTTAAGTAGCTTGTTCCAAACTTTTTTGCCTAACAAGTTTCTACTTTAATCTGAGTCTTAGATACAGACTATCTTTCTCTCACACATATAGATTAATTTATTTCATGTGACTGTGACCTGCATGCCTGATATTTCACACTCACACACTTTATATTTTAAATTCAACATTTTCACAGAGAATGTCAGGCACTTGGGAGGGAATAAAAAGGAATTCAAAACAGACAGTATACTCCGCAAAACATGTGCCTGCAGGTCCTGCAGTAATACGGGCACAGTTTGAAAGCAACAGGGGCAAAAATGAAATGTGTGTCTGATGTCAGTGGAATGCATGTGCTGTTTATCTGCTGAGCCTAAAAAAGATAAACATCTGGCAACTTGTTTTCAGTTAACATGAAAAGATGACATTGTCCATAAGAGTTCCCAGCTCCCGTTTCTTCTTCTGCTGCCATACTGCGAGCTAAATATGATTCAGTGTAACGAATAAGCGAACATGTCCGATGCATCCACATCCAAGAAATTTTACCTGAGAAACTTGGTTTACTTTTGTTACAACACTGGTCAATTCTAAGAGAAACTGAGAGACATTTTAATTTTGTTTAATTGACGTTTTGTTGAAGGTTTGTATAAAACCTTTAAAAATCTTTATGGCCACTGGTGAAACAAAATTTTGCCTTCAGGAAACCCCCCTACTATGCCCATAGTAGGGGGGTTTCAACTATCTACAGTCCATGGAAATTAGATGACTCAGACTCTTCAACAATTGACGGTGAAAAACAACAACAATGTTTTTCTCTCAGCTCCTAAATGCTCAACTATATTGCCGGCCTTTTAGCGTTAAGTGGGGGGGATTTTTAAATCTAAAAACAAGTGCCGCCTGCATCCAAGAATGGTGTTAAATGTTTATTCCAATTCTTCCCTTTAGTTTTTAATTTTAGTCTCAATCCCTATTCTCAATCCCTATTCAGTGTCGTCACCCTACAATTATTGTGTCCACTCTTGGGGTTTTGTTGTTGTTGGTGTTTTGTTTTTTTTTGTTTTTTTTTCAGAAATCATTAATCATTAATGAAGTAAACAACAATAAAATCATATGAAGTATTTACTGCCAAATTCTTTTCCTCTGTGCTATGGACACATTTCTGAAATTTCATTAAACACACCACCTAGACAATCCTCCATATCTCCCACCTGCTGTGTCTTTTGCCTCGCTGTGTTCATGCCAACTTCCACAGTGTGTTGGTTTTTGAGTCATTGTATGCCTGTATGCAGTCTGTTCTCTTACTAGTCTTGCATTCCCAACTTGACAGGTGTGAGTCAGGGACCAACTGGAAGCATCGAACACCATCACCTTCCCGCCACTCACAGATACCCACAGCTGACCTGAATTACACACACACACACACACACACACACACACACATACACACACTATAGTTATCAGTTATTTCTCAATACCTTATCACAGACTTGCTCCTACAGCAAACATTGTTTACTCTGTCAGACAGCAAAGGAGAGCTGTGAATATTAATGCTGACTGAAACTTTGCCACTAAATCAGTGAATATGCAGTTTTATATATATATATATTTATATATACACTTAAATGCTTTTGTAAAAGCCTTCATCATAATGACATATGTTGGCATTGAGGAAAAAAAGTTTTAGTTTTAGAGTTTTAATATGAATTATCAGAATCTACTCAAGAATTTTTCCAGAGTCATGATTCAGCTGTTTGAATGGAAACACTGCATGTTCAAAACTATTACTCAGCAGTCTGACCCCACCCAGGCTTCACCTAACGGTCGGATTTCCTCCAACGTATTCAAAGCTATTTAAAAGCACCACTAGCAGACACAAAGGAAGTAACATCCTGTATTTGATAGGAGGAGTAACAGAGAGGGCCGATGGGATATGTGAGAAAAAGTTTGGCCTTGATATAGAAAGTGAAATAAATAGAAAGGGAGAAGCAAATAAAAAGAAGAAAGAGAGAAGGGGGAGCAAAGGAGGAGTGAGTTGGCCACGTTCCAGTAATTCAATTCAGTGACCTATATTCACACTAGTGAGAGAGTCAGGGAGAAGGGGAGAGGCCTGAATTGCCAGATTTGTTCTTTTCCCAAACAGACATCCCAAAGAGTTGACTAATATAGAAGAACTGTGTCTGTGCATGTATGGACCGCTGGCTATGACTGAGAATGAGTGTATTAGAGCTATGGTGTCAATTTGCCACCAGCCAGGCATCTAAGTGCCCCCAGATGGTCTGTCTACTGAAGGACTTGGCTTTGTAGTAGAATTTAAGCTGTTTCTCATCTGTCTTCCTGCTGCAAAATGTGACCGAGTGCCTGTTGACCCACTTCACTGCCCATAACAAAAGTCAGAGGACTGGATAGAGAGATTGGGGTTTCCAGAAAGATGGCAGATTAAAGAGGAAAACCTACATAAATTGATGTAAAGCACAGGCACTATGGGGTTAAACCGCTGGCACAGAGCCTGCAAATTTCTGAAGCTCTGCCAGAGAAATATAACTTCACTCATTTGGTGTTTTAAAGAGAGTGAGTCAGAGCTTCCAACAGAGCTATTGTGAAAGCTAAAGCATATGATTCACATAATTTACATATACAGAATTCAGCATAGTTTTCTGTGGACCTCTTGTCAGATATGGATGGTTTGCATGGTCGGACTCTACTTACATATTTCAGGGTTTTCCCTAAATTTTCAGCAGTCTCTATAGTAAATACTGTATAACGGTTAAAAAAAAAAAAAGAATTTTGTTTTTCCGAGCCATTTTTTTACAATTTAATTTAACTGGGTTTGAACTTTCAGGCGCCATCACGGGATTGTGAAGGTCTCATACACCTAATAGAGATCAGTACAAAACTGGGCATGTCTCCGCTGGATAGTCCATGAAGACCTGTCTTCTACCCAGAGAGGAACAGCATAACATGATGCTGACATGTTAACTGACATCTCACATCGAACGTAACTACCTCACTTATTCCACACTTTCAAATCATGAATTCCCAGTGGACTTCCATATTCAAGAAATAAGTGCTATCCAGGCTCATGACATTGATGTCTTTTTATGTTTAGATCGAAAACACAGAGCTACTGAGGGAGAATCGATGACAAAGCAAATGCATAATGTGTTTGTTGATCAATCGCTGACTGTCTGATGGTGCCACGTTTTATACTCTGGATTGTGAAACACAGAGACATTGGTAGGTTTGAGGACATCTTTAGGAGCAATATGTGTGTGCATGTGTCTGCACCTGGTGTGTATAGCAGTACATCCACAGGCTGAGGGGCAGCGAGTTCCAGAGAAGGGTTAATTTTGTGCTTCAGCGTCTCTGCAGTTGTTCTAGGAACCATCATTGGGACTAGAGGAAGAAAAAAGATAAGTCACTGTCCTTTGGCAGGTGGTGAATAGACAAACACTAAAAACAAAACCCTGAAACACCAATAAAATCCTCACGCTCTCTAATGAGTCATTAAAACTAAAACCAAAAACCAAAGTTTCCAAATGATCCCAAACGAAACTTCCAAGCTTTTAATATATGCAAATAGCACCACATATAGTGAGTCAGCAACCATGTCCACAGCTGAAGGGAATTAGCTTTTACTGAGAACACTGCAACGCTAGCAACCAAAGCAAATTGGATGGTGGCAGTAAAGATATAATTAAGGCAAACTATAAAAACAACAATAATCATAATGCCAAACATCTTCTGCTACCTTCCAACTTGATGCGATCAAAGTGAGCCAGTTTAGAAGCTGCATAGATGGCTTTACTGCTCTGAAGGCTGCCCACTACTGCATCCATTAACAAGGCGTTGGTCAGAGCCTGCTGCATGTACTGCGGGTCCTGAAGAGAAATGTGCATTTAGAGTTAAAACACATTTGACATGTAGTGCTTCACAAAAAGTCAAAAAAGGGGGCTCGAGAGAAAAAAAGTTTTTCATTCTGGAATGAAAACATATCTGTCCATGAACTGGAAAACTCACAAGACAATGGAACAATATTTATTATTTTCCCAAAGAAGCTAATTCCTTCTTTTATGCGACCAACGGTAAAAGAAGCCACACCATTATTTTTGGTTTATTATATGACAAAGCATAACATTTTTTAGAAACTGAAACAATCAAGTTTGCATATTTTTCCAACTACAATGTAAAAATAGGAATGCAGAAGAGCATTTTAGAAGCCAGATTCTACTGCAGATTTTGGCCTTAAAATACATGACACATGTTAAAGGACCATTCATGCTGCCAAAGTGGAAGAAAACTGTAAAATATGCAGCTTTAATATTCTGGGTGACAATACTGACTGAAAATTAGGGGAATTAAGAGACTGTGACATGCAAATGACAGAAATTGAGAGTGTATGAGCGTGAGGGACAGGACAATGTTTCACAAGGGCGCAACTGTTGCATCATCTGGTTTCACAAAGGAAATGTTTGAAACCAATGTGTGTATTTATATACGTATGATGGGATTTTAAGGTCAGTAAAGTTTATGTCACAGCTTCAAACACAAACTCACTGAGCAACTGATGGCCAGATAAAAGCTTAGGATGAGTAATAAGCATGCATAATTACTTGCCACACTATATTCCTTAGCATTGATCCCTCTTTTCTTCATTTTGATTCTCCCCCATTTTTACACCCTCCTGTTTGGCATACCAACAGTTGCACACAACTTTAAAGTTAGAGACTTACCTTGTGTTGGTCAGCCAGGTTGCGTCCAGCCCACATCTCTTTGACCATGAGGTTCCAGAGCTCTGTCTCTGTTTTCAGATTGGCCTCAAACACCTCCTTCCTGCCCCGAACACGCAGCTTCAAGCTCGGGATTCGCAGGAGCAAGATGGGAGCTGAGGACACCTTCACTTCCTAAAGAGACGGAGATAAGATAAGACCTAAATTACTATTACTGGCTAAACATACTGTACTTAGACTGATCCTGGACCTGCTTCACTATACAGTATATTACTTAAGATTTTACAAATCCAAATGAAAGCACTTGCAAAAAATTTGTATATAATTTATACCCAGAGAGCCACGCTGACCACCTAATATTCTGGTACGTCTCACCTCTAAGTCTCTGTACTGTGCCACCTCCACATATCCCGGTCGTCCCTCAGTCAACAGGAAGAGGCGTCGTTGAGTCATGGCGATCTTCCCCACCCCGCGGCTCGTCTTGACTGAGGAGGATAGCTTGAAGACGCACTCACTGGGTTCAATATGCTCCAACACAGACGCAGGCAGGCACACCTGTAAAATAAAATAAAAACGCTTTTGCAAATTCATCTTCTGCACTTGTGCTGAACCCCATACCACTCAGAGCTAACTTACATGAATTAGGGTTTCCAATTCAGCTAAATACCAGCTGTGTTACATACATGTACATGATAAAAAAGAATACAATATATATATATATATATATATATATATATAGATATATATATATATATCATATTCTAATATATTAAATATAATAATCATATTCTTTTTTATCATTTACTTTATATTTTAGAATCAAATCATACAGACCTCCTGTGCTTCAGCCTCAGTCTCCTTCCAGATGGTGTAAAACACCCTGAACAAGTCTGGACCAATCTGCTTCTGATGACCTGGAATCAAACGCAACACTTTGGCCATTTGGGGAATTTTTGGATATCCAGTATCCCTCTGTGTCAGACTTAATTTTATTTCTTGATTTCTTCATTTACCAAGAAATGGTTGACTAAGCAGCCTTTATGGGAGTGCACTGCTTCACACACACACACACACACAAACAGTTCAGTCTGTTAGTAAGCCTGCACAGAGAATGGTTGGGGGTTGACATCCTTACTGTATTACAACAATGACTGCTTAGAGTGCAAAGTCCATTCACTCCCCCACACTTAGCCAGCATCCAATAGAGATAAAGCCCTCTGTTAGTGGCCCCTGAAAAGCAGCAAAGTCACTAAGAGGAAAGGTCTTTTCTCTCTTATAATAATCTAAAAAATAACAACAAAAAAGGCCAGTAATAACAATCTTCATCATAGTGAAAAAATGTGTAAAGATACATCGTAGTTGTAAGGAAATATGGACTGTCCAATTCGTGCCGTTGTGAATGACCTATCAATGAGTTTCAGCCAACATCCTGTTTCAACAGGAAATAATATTGAAGATAATTTACACAATGAAAGGGAACTCGAAATGCTGTTTCAATCTGCCTTTAAGTAAACACAGAAACAAGAGGATGGCAGCAAATTGTCAGTTCACCTCAGCCTTTTCATATCCAAACTCAGCGGAATGAAGATGCTAGATTTCTCTCGATTCTGCTGCTGCATTTCTCTCCCTTTCTCCAGCACACAGGTCAGAAGAAGAAACAAACTCTTACTAATAATGACAAGCAGGATGTGAAAGGTCTTTTCCAATAAGATAATGTGGAGAACAAGATAAGCCCTCACGCCAGCTGTCCGCTCAGCTTTCCAACACAAACTTTTAGCTAAAACTTCTCTTCTACCGGCTCCCTTCCTCTGTCAAATTCTTATCTTAATTTAATTTCATTAAAAGCATTTAATAAAAGATGAATTAATGGCATATTTCCTTGATTCCTTGAAACGCAATCAATTTCAGTTCAGAGGAATGTGAACAACACTTCGCATGCATCACAAACTCTTTCTTAAAGAAGCAGTGAGGTAATGATTAACTAAGGAAATAAATGTTTGCCTGGAAATGGTAAGAAGGAGGGGTACAGCCGAACACTAAAATCACTGTGAAAGTTTGGGACAAAAGTTCCACTAGCAAATCTGTTTTCCACTGGGCACATACACACAGACAAACACACAGTCTAAAACCAGCATACTGCGGGACCTACCAACAGTTAGCGCATCAAAGAGTCTGTGTATAGTTCCCTGGTCTTTTACAATCCCCGACTCCTGGACACATTTCACAAACTCTTCCAGCTGCATGTATTTTTTGGGCAGCTGGAAGTGTTTCACGGTACCCTCCTCATGCCCGCTGCCATGGCACTCCCGTTCCCGCTCCTGGTCCCGCTTGACCCGACTGATGAGTCGCTTGAGCTCTGGACGTCTGTCTGCCTGTGGAGAGATTTGAACAATTATTCCCGACATTGGAACCAATAATTATTTATTTTAAAATCTGACCATTTGGTACTGACAGGTCACAATACACTTAGAGCTCAGAGGTTCATTCATTGATATGTAAATTGCTACAATCGGTGTCATGATGTCACGAACTGACCTGCAACCGTTCAGCTTCAGGCAGAGAGTTGAGCAGCGACTTAACCATATGAGATGGGAAGATGTTGGAGTCTGTCTTATAAAGACTCTGGAAGTCCTCCAATGCATCCAGACGTCTGTTGGACACAGTGTTCACCAGACCGCGCAGGTAGTGGTACCTGAGGAAAACAGTTAAGGTGGTTGAAAAGGTAAAAAGTTCATTTTAATGTGCAGAGGTGGGGACAGTTTACATCATCTTTGCAGTGCATCAATGATCACCAGAATATGTGGTTATTTTAACTTTTTGAATCACGGCTTGGTGCTTCAAAATTATTCTAGTCATAAATCAAGATGGTGTGAAAAAGGTTTATTACTCAAAGAATATAACCTTCTAGATTCCCTTTAGAAAACAATAACACATGACAGAAAAGCTTTGTTAGTTTAGATGTCTTTAACCTTGCTTCAGTACCTGGCCAGCAGAGCCGACTCTTCAGGTGGTGTGGCATTAATAGCCTTCCCCAGTGAAGTCACCATGTCAGAATAATAGTTCTGTATGTAGTGAAAGGCCAAAGGAGGGGGGAACTCCGGGAGACGGAAAACTTTTGTTGGTTTGTGAGGAGACTTCAACCCTGGAATGAGACAAATTCAATTGAAGTTAATTGACTCTCTAACCATCCCCCTTTTCCTCCACTGGTACTGACCAACATCAGGAGTCATCTTTCTGAGAGAGGAGGGCCTGCTGCAGCTGATGGCTGTCAGGGTGTCATTGGCAGGTTGATCCAGGTTAGGCAGGCTGGCTCCCAGCCTCTTGCTCAGTCTGTTGGCTGGGCTGGTGTAGCTGCTATAGCCAGTTCTGGACAGTTCAGACATGGGAGGACGCCGAGGAGACTCTGTCATCGCGCGATTCCTGCTGAAAAATGATAGATTCAATGGTCCTGACAACGTGGGGGGGTTACATCAGGTTTGAGCGTATGTGGGAATTAATTAACATAAATGTAAAAAAAAAAAAAGAAGTTTTGAATGAATAAACAGCTAATATTCTATGCTCCTCTGTGTTGCTTCGTTACCTCAGTCTCTGGTTGTGATGTAATACCAGCCCCATACCTGTGTGCATTGTTGCGTGTGTTCTGCTCCATGTGACTGAAGGTGTCGCGTTTCCTGTTTAGCCTGTCTCGCAGGAATGTGTGGAAGATATGAGTTTCTAATACCTGAGGAAAAATATGCAGCACAGATTGTCAGTGTTTAGTGGTTTGTTTGTCTCTTGTTAATGTAAATGCGTATTTATACCTTTTTATAAAAGGCCTGGTCAGCTGGTTCCCGGGTCCTCAGAAACTCCTCACTGTTGAAAACTCTGTGCTCATGGTTTAGAAAGTCCTGGACTCCTCTAAGAGAGGAACAAGGACAGACAGGGGTAACTTCAGACTGACTCAGTTTACCTGATGACCAGAGCATACTGACAGAGCCCTACCTGAAAATGTTGACCACTAGCTCCAGGGCAATGTTTTGTATCTGTGTGTTGAGTCTTTTCTGCCAGTCTCTGCGTTGACACCGCAGAGCACTGGCATCAGTGCCCGCACCAAGGTGGCAAAGCTCCAGGTCGTAATGAAGCTGGAGACACTCTGCCCTGTAAACACACCCAACAAGTATGTTAGCATAATATCGTGCGGTGTGCTCCTCAACAGCATTTGAGTTCCCCTCATAACTGTCTTTAGCAGGCAATAAGAACAGGAAGTTTAATTTTAGCTCCATATTTGTTCTAGCTGAGAGTCCTCTGTCAGCTCTAGTGTCACAGTGATGTTTCAAATATTCCCACGAATAAAAGAAAACAAAAAAGAAATGATGCAACAACAGAAACAATTTCAATCCAACATGAAAGATGGACATGCAGGAACACAAAATTATACAAGCATGGACAGACTGTGCGTGTGCATGTGCGGCCATGTGCCACCTTGAGATAAAGCTCTCAGCTGCTGCCAGTGGGATAGCGGGTAAGTCAATGGTTTCAGACCATGACGACTGAATGATGCCATCGTCAATGTTCACTAGGATTAGGTCCTCTGTCTCCTGTACACAAGTAGAAACACACACACATTACTGCCAAAACAATGAGTGTAGTTCATTTCTACAGCCTTACAGAGCCCTGCTCTGTTAGACAAGCAGCTACTGTTAAATACATGAAAAGAGTTTCTGTAAAACTGTGAATAAAGACGAGCGCAGTGGAGAATAAACCCTTATTGTTAAATAAGTTACATAAGCTCAATCAAACCTTTAAAAACAAACAAAAAAAACAACGCTCACTTGAGTGGAATATACTACCCATATAAACAACTGTAGTTTGCTTTCTGAAATTGCTAAGACTTTGGGCAGAGGTAGACTAATTCGTTTATTTTGTAATGCTTCAATTCTGACTACAGTTGAAAGCATAAAACACATTTCTGCAAAGAAAAAACACAGGATGAACACGTTATTTTAATATGTCCTCCCTTGTGTGGAGAGGTACAATAGCTTGGATATCTATTTGTTTGCTTCCATCATCTTGAGCATGAAAAGTGCGATGAGCAGGATTAACCAATACAACTTCAGCCAAAACAAGGAAGCTAAGATTGTAATCATTGATCTTAATGAAAAATTAACTTGTGGTGCTTGATACACTGGTATACTTACAGCAGCAACCTCCTCAAAATGGCTGATGTGACAGCCCATCAGGAAGGCAGTGGGAGCCATCAGGAAGTCCAACATTCCTCTTGCCAAGACAGGGACATAGGGCTGCTGCCAGGACAGAGGCTGGAAGAAACGTCAGAACAGGAGACGGATGAAAGATGGATGAAGAAACACTGAAGGGCGTTTTTTAGCTTCTGTTGTAAAAAGGTTGTCAGCGTTTGAAAGACATAGACATAAGTTCCTTTCACACTGACCTGGAGATACAACAGCAGACTTTCTGCAACCAGAGTGAGTCTAGACCAGTCAGAGGAGAAGAAGACTATCCTCTGCTCTTGAAGAAGACAAGACAACACCTGGAGAAAGGAAAACCTGAGTCAACTATGAGTTCCCCCCAACAGGCAGTTGCAGTAATAAGATGGTATGACGTATATAAATACATAATACTGTATACAAACTACTAGAAGAGTCTTTTTCTGACCTATAGCGGGGTTAGGACTTGGGCTACAACTAATGATGATCCATAATCAACTGTTGATTAAATCTCCAGTTAATCAATTAGTCTAGCAAATGTCAGAAAATTGCATCCAAAAAACTAAATTCAGTCTCTTAACATATTAAAAGTATTGAATGACTATCAGTCTAATTTGGTTTAGTCAATGTTTTACCTCAGAATTATTAAATACTTTAATACCAACAGTGTGTGTTTTGAACTACCTGGAGGAGTGTTGTGTGTGCGAAACAGAGGAAAGGTAGATGCAAGTCGATGTCGATAACTGGGCTGTCCTGATCATCCCTTGATGGAAGGACAACCTGAAGAGGACGGAGGCTGAAGGACTGAAGGAAAAAAAACAAAACACACAACAACACAAAAACAAACACACACACTGTAAAAATCAAGCAAACAGGACAGAGAAGACGAGAAGAAGAGCAAGAAAGGCCTGCAGAGTATTATCTGACCACATGCAACTGTCCAGGAGGTGGTAAAGGCACCAGAGACAGCTTCGCTGAAAACTCCTTGATCGTCTCCTCAAAGTCAGCTTGTCTTGCAGGCCGCAACTGGACCAGGAGACTGAGGAATAAATGTTGGAGATAAAAAGAGAGGGCTAAATATGTCTGGATTACTCAACACTTAACAAAGGCCCGTTTGCCCCATAATTTAACAGAAGTTACCATGACAAGCAGTCTCTCAGAGCGTTATAGTAGGGGAACTTGGAGATGACACAAACAGCAAAGGGAATGTAGAGGCGAATCTTTGATGAAGGCCATCTGTGGCCATTGTGGACAACGCCCTCCTGGCAGGACTGAAAGAGCAACAAGAAACAATCCTTTGGTGTTAAAAAACTATCACAATTTATAAGTATGTGTGTGTGTGTGGGTACCTGTACAGCTCTGTAGTACTGCACAACGACTCCATGGGTTCTGTTCCCAAACAAGTCAGTAAAAACCAGGAAATGGTAATTGTCTTCCCTCTGCTCACTGGTTAACTGAAGGCCACCTATGAAAATCAAGAAAACGTGCCACAGAAAAGTGCATAGTCATCAATTTCGTCATTTAAGGTAAACCAGACCAGATTTAACTGATGTAATCATCTGTTGTCAACACAGTATTACTCACAATAGAAATAGAAAAATTGCAACCCCTTAAAGATCTGAGGAATTTCAGCGAGACAATGATCCATGTTTTAATCACAGTGCACCAAATGGATTGTAGGGGGTGGTTAGATCTGAAGCAGTCGAGTCCTGTGAACATATTGCTCTGTGCTGAGGGGAAAAGGACTAGTGTATTTACAGATGAAATATCTATACTATTTTAGAGAGGAGCTCTCTCCATAAAAACCTCCTGACACTGCCGTCTCCACCCATGATCCCACACTTCATCACAACATCCAACGGGGTTATTTGTTTTTGTTTTGATGAGGCAAATGAAGCACACTATACCAGGGAAACAGAGCTGCGGCAACGCAATGAGGTCCAGATCCTTTGGAACACTAATGTCCTCAGTTGCCGATGACACTTCGGCGCGACCAGCTGAATCTTCATTAGATAATGACTCTGCTGCACGATCACGTCTCTTCTGCAAGATAATAAGAGTAATGTATTTTTTTTGAACACGGATCACTGCTAAATGTATCCCAACCTGCATCAATATGCGACATGATTGTATGACCGCTCAGAACAGAAAGAAACTGCATTCCAAAAACTTTCTCACCAAAACAAAAAAAAAAAAAAAAAAAGTATACCTTCTTAATGAAACTTCTCCTCCTCTGGACACGACTGAAAGCTGGACCAATCACCTGGCTGGAGCTGGTCTCTTTGTAGACAAAAGGGGGGGCATGGACTTGCAGTACCTCCGCCTCCAGCAAGGGATATTCATTTAATTTACTCTGCTGATGAAGCTGTGACACAGTATGGAAGTATATTTGTATTGTTTGCTTACTAGTGACTGCATACATTAGTACAGTGCCTACACCACCAAATTTATTCTGCTTCAACCAGCATCATTACAAAATAACCATTTTAACCTTTCTGGCCAGTCACATTTGTAGGCTGAGACTAATCGTTGTTATCTTGCAGCTTATACCGTTAACTATTTCAACAAAGGTGTGACACTGACAGCGTTACTGTGCTCCTGTGGTTCTTTTAGTGGAGATACAAAATGTCTGCTGACCAGTAATCTAATATTAGTGGTCTTAATGTTGTGAGGTAAGTTTTACTTTTGGGAATATGTAAACCCTTTTTTCTTGTGATGGTTTACAGAAAGGCAAGAATAATTTCCCCTTCCTGCATATTATACTTTGTACAGATGAGCTATATTATTTATCAGTATTTCAGACAGCTCACAGTGCTAAAATCTTTTTTTTTTTTTTTTTTACAATCTATGTTGTACAATCTATGAAATACTTGACTTCAGTCTTTTTATAAGGATTTACAGACCTGATATACATCTCGTAGCTTATCAGTGGGGGCCCCAACAACTACACATGCCTCCAGCAGTCCAGATGGCAGCTCTGCCATGATGTCCAAGTGCATGAACTGCTGAACACACAAACACAACATGCAAACATTTACAATAAAATCTCATACGTAAATAGCAATTTATTACTTTCATTTATAGCAGGGGAACTTTCCCTTGTTGCTTTAATTGGTCAATGAAGGAAATGCTACAAATCAATGAACAAGATGGCAATGTTTGTTATGAGGGATTGGTCTACTAATATGGCCAAACTCAAACTCTGTGACTCATCCTGGTTATATTCACAGAGCACTTGCGAAATAAGACAATCTGATGAATAATAACAATGGCAGAAGAGGCTGTGGTGAAGTTTATAAAATGTCATGTTCAAGCAATGATTCATGACAAATTCCCTAAATAGATGCTGACCTCATCTGAGTTCAACCTTCGAGTGACAGCGTAAAAGACAGGGTTAATTCTGAATTTAGCCATCACACCCAGTGCACACCAAAACTTCAACATAGGCTAGTCTCTCTTCCCTCAACTTCCTCCAGATGCAAATCTGCACACATCAGTACACTGTCACACTCCTGTGAGCACACTGAACAAATGTTAGGGTTTGGCCACTGATGCAGTTCATCATTTTGTCAACACTGCCAATATAAAAAAAAAAAAAAAAAAAAAAGTTAATTGAAAGTTATTTGATTTGAATGGTTACCATCTTCAGTTTGACTGACAGACCACTCAGATGAGCTCAACTCCTTCATCTGAAAAAATATCAGGCTGCAAAGCTGCATCTTAACCTACTGGTTATAAATATCAATACTGATTAATCTGCAGATCATTTTCTTGGAGGAAAAAAGTCATAGCTGAAAGTCAATTAAACGTAGGCATTTTTACTTCAATAAACAACTTTACTGTTCAGTTAAATGTTTACTTGACGGTTTGAACTCAACTCATTTTTAAAGAACTTAGGTAAAAATCTTACATTACGGTACAGTAAACTACATTTTTCCCTCAGGTAGATTGGGTCACATTTGCATTTGTACTTTCAAATTTGAACTGAACTAATTTCACTGTATTTTTAAGTAAACTGCAGAAGTGCCTCAGCAACACAGATTCGTCCATAAAACTGTCTTACCTTCCCATCTGTCTATGTGGCTGAGGCAGATCCCATAATAACCATCTGACATGCATTAGCTGCTGCAAACTAAAGCTTGGGAACAGCGCTGTTTGTTCTCACCATTTTCTCAAACATTGTCACATTGTTCGACTCTCCTTCGGTGTTCTATCCGAGCAGTTCCCTGCATTTCCTCTTTTTTTTTTTTCTCTACCTTTCACCAACTTTTTCAACCCATTTGTTCTCTTTTTGTCCCTTTCGTTTCTTTGCCATTTTCTCTTCTTTCTTGGCCTCCAATTCACTAGCTTGCTTTCTTTCTCTCCGTCTTCAAGCCATCCTGGCCTCTGACTAACTTTCATGCTGTTTCAAAGAAGCACATACATGTTTAAGTCATCTATTCCCTGAAAACCCCTAATTTTGTCCAATCTGTCGGAGCAAGGAACTTTTAAGACTGCTCATAAAGTAAAAAAAAAGTCCAAGAATATGGCAATATTCAGAGCTTTCTTACTGACAAAGTGGCAGGAACAGTCTCTTGCAGACCGACACACTGAAATGCATAATGAAATGAAGATGACCAGAAAGTCAGGCTGAGAAAACAGAGAGAATGTTGCATCCAGTTTTGTCTCTCAGAATACAATCTAAACTTAATTTCATACCATTTTGAAAGGTTTTTGAAAAGAAGGAGAGAAGAAAAACAGCACAGAGTGGAACAACTCCACCATCACTACACCTAATAATACTACAGTTAAGATTAGAGCAGGCAGAGTGGCTCTGAGGAGGCAACCCCATCCTGTGAAATGCATACATTCAGAGGCTTTGCCAAACTTTAACAAACAAGTTTGGCTTCATATCTAAGTGAGGAAACTGCTTTGATAAGATTGAAAACAGTGTGACACAGCAGGCTTTATAAAGTGACTACTTCAAAAGAAGTGAGAAGACAAAGAAGGTTGTTTGCATAAAAAGAAGTGATGAGGAGAAATAACACCTGGGCAGAATAAAATAATAAAAAAGTAAAATTGGGAACTTCTAAATTGTGAAAGAGTCATTTTGAAACTACTTCACATTTCAGAATCTGATGGATTTAACAGTTGTATATTGGCATGTTGTTGTTCAAGGGTTAGGGTGTTCAAACAGTCTGGTTTGGTGGATTTTGCAAACATGCAGCACTGAAAAATCAGGTGACTGTTCGATGAAAAAGTGACAAACACTCTCTGTAAAGGCAGTGAAATCCCAAGCTCAAAAGTAGTGTGGTGTTCTAGGACACAGGAAGAGGCCAAACTCATAAAAAGGTGCATTGCTCCCAATTAACAAGCCCGAGCAACGTTTACTAAGCCCATTCATTAGTGACCTCAAGCAGCTGGAAAAACACAGGAAAACATGCAGTGGGAACGAGTAAGTATCGAAACTCAGATTTCTTTTTTTCCCCTCAATTTCTCAAACTCATAATGCTTCTCGATTCAAACTGAGTGGTCAGTAGAAAACTGAGTCAGCATCGAGCCGTTCCGCTTTCCCCTCCAGTTATCGTAAAAGAAGACGTGGAGTCAGCAGAGAAAACAACAGAAAATGGTTGAATATTTCACATTCGCTATAATTAAACTTAAACTTCTCGAGAAGACACCCAACAGACTCGTGAAAATCAGCCAGCAGCAAAGTAAAAAAAAAAAAGTGAAAAACCTCACCTGAACTTAGACCTTTTCCATTTGACCGTAGACTTAGACTGTCAGCTCTGATATGATAAATAAAACTGGTGACTTTTATAAACAGTAAGATGCCAAACGAACAGCAGCAGTATTTACAAAGTGCTGTGATTCAGACACACACACACGCACAGTTGATCGCTAGTCTGTCAAACACACTGCAGCCACCTTCACCTGGACTTCCTGTGGCACGCATTTCAAAATAAAACTTTTTGTGTGTGCCTGTTGTTGAGAGGCTTTAAGTGTTATAATGGCACCATCTACTGTGGGTTTATTGTAGCATTAAGACCAGAATAAAAACGAATCAGGTCAAGCCAAGTTTTATTATCCCCGAGGGGCAAATTGTGGTAAAGCCAGCAGACATAACTAAAATACATACATATACACACACACGCACACAAATTATTTGAAGTATTTTGCTTTTTGAACTCAAAGCAACTGATTAATACTATCGACCAATATGGATTGATAGTAATAAAAAGCATGGGAGAGAAGAAATATTTTAATATTTAATATTTATCTCAATAATAAATAATTTCCCAGCCAGCACACCCATGTGGGGTCCAAATGGGCTACCCAACTTCCATGGAGGCCCCACATATGTTAGCACAAATGGGTTAAGAATGGGCTCCATATATGACCCATATGGACAAACCATCTTTCTTCCAACTGGGGACTACTGCATGTGTTGTATTTATTTTCTATGTAGTTTTAAGCTAAGCCATGAATAAAGACTAGCCTGGAATCCTGGAAGTCTTTTTCTGTATTTTTATTTTATTTATTAACTCACAAAAATGTATGTGAATAGTTTTTCAGGCAGTTTGTTGGTTTGATCTGCTGTGTTCTCCGGCCGTGATCGTATAGTGGTTAGTACTCTGCGTTGTGGCCGCAGCAACCCCGGTTCGAATCCGGGTCACGGCAGGGAAGGTAACCCGGCCCCTTCACTTTCCTTCTAGTAAATCACCGAAAGCGGACGACCAGGTTATTCCAAAAGAGCCCTGTTTTTTTACCAAGACGTTTCTGTTAAATGGAAGAAATGAAGCACGATGTATCTTATTGTCTCATATTAAATAATGCAATTAAAATTGAGGGAAGTCGAAGGAATTGTTTTACATTTTATATAATTAATAAAGTGATAAAGTGGTAATAAAAAATATGAAACGTGATCTTTGTTTCAGATGCATCACATTCATAACTCAGATTGACTACTCAACAACTGACTGATTGATGTGTTCATTACATCATCTGGAAAATAAAGCACAATTTATTTCCCATAGGAAACATACACAGCTACAACATGAGCCCTCCCCATAGTGGTCAGGAGTTTAGGTAAGACCTGCAGTTTTTAAGATGCTCTGACCAGACTGGCCATCAGAATCAAGACATGTCAAAGTGGCTCAAATTTTTTCTCCTGTTGAACAAATCAATCAGACAAATGCTGAGCAGTAAGTCTAATTTATGAATATAACTGTGGACTAGATTTGCATTCACGGCAGCAATAAAGCTCTTTGCCCGGGGGCCTCTCTGTATTAGGCTGCCGTGACCCGGATTCGAACCGGGGTTGCTGCGGCCACAACGCAGAGTACTAACCACTATACGATCACGGCTGCTGTACAGTACATAAGAAAAACTGCGTTTCATTAACCAAGATCACATCCGGGTCACGGCACACCGTTTTCAGGGATTCAGGGACACCGGTCCACATCGTCCCACCTCAGGGACCGTCAGCCGTGATCGTATAGTGGTTAGTACTCTGCGTTGTGGCCGCAGCAACCCCGGTTCGAATCCGGGTCACGGCAGTCAGATGTCCCCAGGTCCCCGCTCAGACACCGCTGATGGTGGCTCTCAATTTTAAATTCAAGACCTGACTACTGTTAAATACGTGACATTCAAAACGTTGATGAACTGCTCAACACTTGACTGATTGATTTGTTCATTGTTGCGAATTCCCATTCAAATTATACCGGAAACAGGAAAAACGGATGCAGATGACTTTGGCAAGAACCACATTTTGACGGCTGGTTCGGAGCATCTTTAAAACTGCAGGTCTTATGGGAGGATCTCGGTCTGCAGGGGTCAAGGGGGGGGAGGGGGGTCGTGTTGTTATAGCTGTGTATGTTTCCACCACGTCTGTTGTAATGCTGCTCATCTGCAGGCTAAAACTCTGCCGTGACCCGGATTAACCAAGTTCACATCTGGGTCACGGCACACCTTTTTCAGGGATTCAGGGATACCAGTCCACATTGTCCCACCTCAGGGACAGTCAGCCGTGATCGTATAGTGGTTAGTACTCTGCGTTGTGGCCGCAGCAACCCCGGTTCGAATCCGGGTCACGGCAGCCCAATACAGAGAGGCCCCTGGTCAGACATCCCTATTGCTGACGGACACAGCCTTCAATTCAAATCTTGACCACTTATATGTATATTTCATTCATAAATTAGATTTACTGCTCATCATTTTACTGATTGATTTCTTCAACAGGACAGAAAATATGAGCCATTTTGACAAGTCTTGATTCTGATGGCCAGTCTGGTTAGAGCATCTTAAAAACTGCAGGTCTTACCTAAACTCCTGACCACTATGGGGAGGGCTCATGTTGTAGCTGTGTATGTTTCTAGCACATCTGTTGTAATGCTGCTCATCTGCAGGCTAAAACTCTGCCGTGACCCGGATTCGAACCGGGGTTGCTGCGGCCACAACGCAGAGTACTAACCACTATACGATCACGGCTGCTGGCTGGCACCTCAGGAAAACTGCATTTCATTAACCAAGTTCACATCTGGGTCACGGCACACCGTTTTCAGGGATTCAGGGACACCGGTCCACATTGTCCCACCTCAGGGACAGTCAGCCGTGATCGTATAGTGGTTAGTACTCTGCGTTGTGGCCGCAGCAACCCCGGTTCGAATCCGGGTCACGACAGCCTAATACAGAGAGGCCCCCGGGCAAAGAGCTTTATTGCTGCCGTGAATGCAAATCTAGTCCACAGTTATATTCATAAATTAGACTTACTGCTCAGCATTTGTCTGATTGATTTGTTCAACAGGAGAAAAAATTTGAGCCACTTTGACATGTCTTGATTCTGATGGCCAGTCTGGTCAGAGCATCTTAAAAACTGCAGGTCTTACCTAAACTCCTGACCACTATGGGGAGGGCTCATGTTGTAGCTGTGTATGTTTCCTATGGGAAATAAATTGTGCTTTATTTTCCAGATGATGTAATGAACACATCAATCAGTCAGTTGTTGAGTAGTCAATCTGAGTTATGAATGTGATGCATCTGAAACAAAGATCACGTTTTGAGATTAAAGCTATACCATGATTGATGGGCACTATAAGTACATAAAGCAAGGACTGCTCAGTTTTAAGCTGTCATGACCTGGATTTGAACCAGGGTTGCTGCAGCCACAACACAGAGTACTAACCACTATATGATCATGGCCAATGCCAGCATGGCCTCATGCTCTGTACTAGAGTAAAAATGAAGTGTATTGTGCCAGCCTCTCTCTTGGGATGGGCCGTGCCGAGCCAAATGTATTATATGAGAGCCTGTTCCTATTATGTGTTGTACACATCAAGATTTAACATATTCCAGATAGGATATCATCACTATCTTATGAGTTAAAAGGTTAAAAAATAAATGCATTTCTTAAAATAACCATGTAACCTGACAATATGACAGTGGTGATATATCCTGTATGTGGTTTGATGTGGTTTCTGAGGCCTGGCAATGGTGAGGCCCCAAGGCCAAAAATCTAAACACTGAGTTTGATTTGGACGCATTGGTCTGGTGGAAAACATAGATGAAGCCAAACTAGAAATTATTAGAAAAAAAAAAAAAAAACCCCAAAAGGACAAGGCACAATAATACATAGGTGCCATTTACAGATAAGTGAAAACCCCTACCCAAAAGCAATATGCTGCAAGTAGAAATATTAGGAGTGCTAGAAGTAACCACCAGATGTCATCTTTATCCAGTGTACAGAAGGGAGAAGCCCACATCAGTTTAGTCACATTTATAGTGAGTGCATGTAAAAGTCAAAACAAGGGTGTAGTCGAAGACATTTATCATTCATTGAGCTTTACTATGAAAATCTTTGCTATCCATATTAGTTTCTCATTCATGTAAACTGAACATGGACACCAGGGGCTTAAAAGTTGAATCCACATTTAACAGATTCTGACAAGCTACTAAACAGTAAATAAATACTTAGCTGCAGGATTAAACTGATCAACGCATCGATAATTATAATCCAGTTAAAACGAGTTATAGTTAACTTACATATATACAAAACATTTACTTGCAAAAAAAAAAAAAAAGTTTTTCCTCCTTTTTAATACCTCAAGTGTTTAATAGTACAAACCCATCTGACTGTGATATAATTACCCCATAAAAATATATAACCTATCAACACGTCCATTCATTCATGGGCTGCCTGCAGCAAGGATTTCCTCACAGGGAGTAGTTTGATCTCTCACTGTGTGTGTGTCGCTCCCAGCAGCAGCCATATTGGAATGCTGGATGTGGAGGGGGGAAGCAGGAACAGGCGACCGGACGGAGCGAGAGGGAGACGGAGGGGGAGAGAGAGAGAGAGAGAGAGAGGGTGAGGGAGACCGGAGCGAAAAAACAGTCTCTCCAGCTCCACGGCTGAAATAACGGATTATTTACCGACTCTTCACAGCCTCTCCTGCCCGCAAAGTCGTCGCAAACCTGCCGGACGTCCCCTGGAACAAGTCACCGTGAGTGCTGTTTGTGTTTCGGGGATTATTTTTGAAGGGCTAACAGAAACTACGGGATGCGGTCGGTTTAACGTTCGTCCCGCTTGGCCGTTAGCCGTTTCCTCTCTCAAGTATTTACACTAAATTATCATTTATTCACTTCAGCCCGTCGGAGAAAAGACGTGATAAAGTTAGCCTGGCTTCGCGGCGACCTAACCAGGTGGTAGTTTTTCCTTCGGGAAGAAACTTGGGAGCAGTTGGGAGAGAGGAGAAAGCTGCTGCCACAGTCACATGGAGTGGATTCGGACTAAAACCTTCCGCGGACGGCGGCGGCAGATTAACCCACATTCAGCTCCCAGATCTGCCCCTGAAGTGTTTGTTTCCTGTCTCACGTCCTCCACGCTGCACCTGAACTTACCCCAACTCTTACTTTCTGACCCGACGCACCCGTGACGGCTCATATTCTGACTTATTTTCGACCTGAGGGCTAATGAATTGACGCAGTTTAGTCGTGGTTGTGCACTTCATGATTGTGATCATCAGTCTGGCTCCTGTAGCTCATCAGGTGTGTGTGAGTTATGTGGGCACACACGCATTCAATCCTGTCAGTCATCCATATCATACACTGTGACTATAGCAGTAATAAATTGGCCCATCAGTAGTTTATTAGATTAGCTGTTTTTATAGTATTTCCTGGTTTCATCCATCTGTCAGGATTTGCTCAGACAACACAAGGGAGTGGATGATCATTTCAGAAATTACGTTAATGGCAAACAACCCCCTTCTGCTTAAAACCCAAACAAACTGAAGTTGTGCCGGAGGTCCTATCGTATTTCTTGGCATCTTGAAGTGTGTTAGATCTTGTCCAAGAAAGAAGCTTTGCCTGAATTTCATTTTGTAAACAAAAGGGAGATACAAATATAGGTAGACACTTCGAGGCTCAATGTGGTTGTCAAATACAGCTGAGTACTCACAGACACAGGGTGCTCTGTGTCCTGAGTTTGCCTAACTGTGGAAGGCGATGCAGTGCTGAGCCTGATTTGGCTCTACTTCATATTCCAAATGCAAGAAAATGCTAATGAATTGCAGTATCCTGAGGGCAAGGAGGCTTCAGACCAAGAGTATACTAATAAGAGTGCCGTTATGCACATTTATTTAGAATTCTGTGGACAAGCTGAACCTGAAGCAGTAGTTTGTATGCTGACATGATGTATGATTTTGGTGCACAAAAACTCTTCACTGTCCCAATTTGCTTGATTGATGGTAACTTAGGGTTGCTTAATGCTCTTATTTACATAAACAAGCAAATGCTTAAATAAGTAAGATGTAAGATTTACTTCATTGTCTCAGATGAAAAGTTTGCTTTTCAATGGCGACTGAAAAAACATCCACTAATGACAAAAATAGTATGCAGGAAGGATTCCCTGCGACAATATATATACAAAACACTTGTAACTATTGTCCATCTTGTAAAATAGGATGTATTTAAAAATAGAAGAAAGAAGTACGCCCAGGTCCTTCTTAGGTTCTTTTTTGTAACCACCAAAGTGGTGTCTTAAACAATAAAATTCTTGTCATCTGAATAATAGCTATTCTGGAGAGAAGAAAGTCTTTGCCAGGATGATGTCCTGCAGACTTTACTTCCCTCCCTACACCAACACAGTTTTAATGTTTGTTCTTCAGCTTGCTTGTTTAAAACGCACCCCTCCAAAGTAGGTACACTTCATCTGGCTGAGGGGCAGCATGGTGGCATAGTGGTTAGCGTTGTTGCCCCACAACAAGAAGGTTGCGAGCCTTTCTGTGTGAAGTTTGCATGTTCTGTCTGCCTACATGAGTTTCATCTGGGTACGCTGCTTTTTGCCCACCGCCCAAAGACATGCATGTTTAGGTTGATTGGTGACTAAATTGTCCATAGATCTGAGTGTGAGTGGTTGTCTGTCCCTGTCGCTCTCTCTGTTTGCTGGCCCTGGTCCTGGACTGGTGACCTGTCCATGGGGTACCCTGCCCTCTCCCATTGTGAGCTGGGACTTGCTCCAGCACCTCCACGACCTGGAAACAGATACGCAGTAGAAAATGAATGAATGAATGAATGAATGAATGAATTTATCTGGATTAGCAACCCAGCAAATAAGACATTGCACATTTTTTGCACTTTAATATTCTGTTTCTTCTACTGTGCACTGAATGAACTCACTTAGCATGAGGGCAAGAATTTGTCTCTGACTGCCAACTTTTCCAAAATATCACACTTTGCATTGATATATATATATATATATATATATATATATATATATATATATATATATATATATATATATATATATATATATATATATATATATATATAATACCTTTCAACCATAAATATTTAAATTTGAAGATGGTCTGATTTGATTACATTGAACTCAATCTCATGATTGTGTATGCAAATAATTTGGCACATCTTCAGTCTATGGATTTGGCCCCATAAGAACTGAATGAATGCCATGAAATCTATTATCTCAAGAAGAGACATATAATTACCTTAAATGTATTTGTGTGAGAGAAAAGGAAAACTGTTTTGCTTTGTTTTGATATTTTTGACATTTGTCATGTACTGCTGAGAAATTGTTTCATGTTGACAGTTTGCTGTAGTTTTTATTGCTTTTTTTATCTCTATAAACTATTTATTTTTTATGATTTTGCAGGAGATGGCTTTAAAATGCATTCATTTCTTCCAACCAACTTACTGAGTAAATAGCTGCACCTCTCTGATTTGGCTTTGACTGGTCTACCACAGGCTAATACAGGCGTGGCGTTGGTGTGGGTGTGAATGTGTGTGCGTGTGTCCACGTGTGTGTAAATTGCAGAGCAGTGCAGGAGGCCTGTATTTATAGAAACACTTGACTACACTCAGAGATCTTGCAGTAGCAGTCCACTACATTACAGAGAGCACCACTGTAATCTGCTTTCTATATTTTGTTTCTGCAAGGTTGTCCTCTGTTTTCATCCATTTGTTACTTTTATATAAATTCTTTATATTTTGTCTACTTATGTGTTATACTTTTCTTGAGTTTGTCTAGTCTGTTTGCAAGAGACAATGAGAAAGACAAAGAGGACAACAAAGCCAGCAGTCTAGCATCAGTCAATTGCATTATGCAGTCTGACTCATAATGATTCTAACCGTTGATGGCAATCAATTCAGACAAATACTGTGAGTCTGTTAAGGTCTGAAGAAATCCTGCATGAGAATATGTGTGTCCTTAATATGTCTCATGAGAAATTCATGATGCTAAATCAACTAATTTGTCCTGTGAAAAGGAGAACTCTGGACTTGTTTCTTTGCAGTTTGAACATTTTTTTTTTTTCAATAAGTTGCTTGTTTCTTAGCGAACACTGTGGCAGTTTTCTTTCCAGTGATTGGCTTCTTCATACCTACTGTGTAAATACATGCAGCTGTGTGAAGGTCTAAGCTGCTCTCACACATCCTGCACAAATGTATGATTGCTATTTGCAAACTCACCTCAGGAAGGAAAAAAACATGAATGAGCAGTTGAACTGGGCAACTGGGGTTCTTTGTCCTGCACCAGCAACTTAAACTCACATGGTGTGTGTGTGTTTGTGTTTGTGTTCGTGCAAGTGCTGGCATGTATATGATCATATGTGCTGTAACCTATAAATTTAGCTTCTTTCTTCTCAGGAACTTATTCCTGTGCATCCTCTTACATGTGGTTTCAGCTGTGGAAGAAAAGGAGTGTGTGTGTGTGTGTGTGTGTGTGTGTGTGTGTGTGTGTGTGTGCGCGCGCGCGCACGCGCGTTCTGTTTGCAGACAAGAGGCTGAATGAGGAGCCATTCCCTTTGCTTTTGGATTCGTTCAGGAAATAGCCCCCACACCCTTCCATGAGCACACACGCACACATAGAGAGACATATGCACACAGACATGCACACAATCACAGAGCACTTACTGTACATCCTAAAACATGATGTGTCCCTCAGGAGCTGAATGGAATACGCCTTCTTCCTCTCAGAAGCAGCAGCACCACTTCTCAGGGCTCTTTAAATGTTTGTGTGTGTGTATGTTCTATGGTTGTGTGGACCATTTTTTGGTTGAACAAATGTTCCAAAGGCATTTTGACTGGTCCACACAACTTCAAATGGTCATTTTATTGGCCATCATTCATTTGTGTTAGTTAAAATTCGTATGAGGAGCTTGGTATGTATGTGTGTGTGTGTGTGTTTGTTTGTTTGCAAGTTTGTTCTCTCTTGTTTGCGTCTTGTACCGTGATAACTGTGTGTACCCAAGAGAACTTGATGTCAAGTTATGTCTTTGATACCCAAAGCTACTTCAGAAGGTTGTGTGCTATCCTATGGTAGCATTTGTATGTTTGGGAAATGTGGAGGAATTTTACCATAAGAGAGTAATGCCTGGAAGGTGGGCACCTGTAGTTTGTGGCAATGTGAGTGTATGTCTGTATAAAGTAATTGTTGATTCAGCAGTTTGTCCTGATTCATTTCCAACACTTTGTCTGATGGGTCTTTTTAATGTGTGTAGTGTAGAGGAAGTAGTGACACAAAATCTATATGTAGTCTCTATGTCAAAATCCCATCTGTGGGATTTTCTACAGCACTGGAAAAGGCACAGACTACCTTGCTTGTACATTCATGGGCCAGCCATTTCAGAGATTACATTTCTGCAGACTATTGCACACAGTTAGAATTACAAATATTAGAAGTTGGCCTCTGTTTACCACCCTGTTCAAGCAGGTGGCAATTTACTTTATAATATTGCATTTCTTCTATATAATATCATTTAATGCAAGACAGTATTTTAGCAGGTTTCCTGAGGTTTGATTTCCACAGTTGTGTGTGCAGAAGGATTGGTGTGCAGTGTAATGTGCTTTCTGGGTTTTCTGAAATTTGTTACAATGTCAGGAAATTACATCATAGTTAATGACTTGTCTCTCCTTGGGGCATGCACACGTAAGGACGGACACACACGCACAAATGTGCATGTGTGTATGCTTAAGCATAAGACCCTGCTTATGCTTATACTCTTAGCAGTGGCCAAACTGTAAAAGAAAAAACAGAACAATTGTAACCACAGGTATTGTAAATAACTTACCCTTCACCCTCTGTGTTTTATCGTGTTTGAGCAGACAGTCAGTGTAATTACATTGCAGTGAGTCACTCAGACGGAGAGAGAGAAAGAAGTAATTGTTCAGTTTTGTCATATAGGCTCAGAGAGAAAAGAGGTGGGAGGAGGAGAAGGCAGGATGGAGAAAACAGTGAAACAAAAGTGGAGAGATGAGTGAAGAGACTGACCTTAGTAAGGGTCCTGAAATGTAATACAACTCTGTATTGGTAAATTCATTAAATCATTAGCTTTGTACCTGTGATAATATCAAACTATCATGTTCTTCATAGACAGGATGTTCTAATTTTCACAGTGCTTGTTGTGCATTTTAAATGTTGGTTGGTATTTTTTTTGCCCCCTGCAGTGTGTGTTTATTTTGTCAGCTGTCCGCCAGTTATAATGTCTCAGGATATGTCTCAGCCTGCAATTGCACTTTGTTTAAGCAATAAAAGTGTATGGATCGGGGTAATTTTGAGCGACAGACATTTTGGGAAAATCTACTGAATTCCTATTTCATGAAGAAAGTCACTTTAATTGTGATATTTGTTTCACCAATAAGAAACTACCACAAGAAGCTGGTTAGTCTATTTTAGCATAAAGATTGGAAACAGACAAAACCAGATGCAAAAACAATACTTTAATCCCTCTGTAAAACATTTGAGTTATATGGCAGTAACGCCATGGAGTTCCAGCTTGTCAACTGACAATTAGTAATTTTTACGCTTATGGATTGTGTATGAATTAAACAAGTAAAATATGTTTGGTAAAGAGATATAGAGGTCTTCATTGGCAAATCTTGTTACTTGATCAAAATAATCTCATTGATCTATTAGCTCTCCCCTAAAAAGACTCTTTGCATGCATGTTTAAGTGTTTCTTGAAGAGGATGTGAGGTCTGTTGAGGATGTATGGTGTGACTGTGCATTTATATATTCACTGTTGCACAAGGATCTGTTGCATCCCCGGAAAGGTCATATGTACAGTTACACAGCAGCATCCTTGATGCTGTCAGAATCTGACAATCCAAAAAAGAGACACATACAAAGTATTATTACACTATTTCTCCAATTTATGAGTGAAGATTTTAGAAATGTTAACTGACTCCATAATCACCTTTACCCAGAGGAGGTGAAGAAAGAGTCCAAGACAGACGTCAGTGTCAGCTTGGCTAATCATGACCTCATCCCTTGTCTAGATTTATGCATAGCCCCACCATGCACCCACTAGAACATGTAGTCATAATAGATCACAGGGATCACATCCACATACAGATTAGCAGTGAAACACCTGGTTGTGATCCATAGTATGACGTCATGCACACACATACTTGAAGACTGGTGTGTTACTGTATACTGGTGTTCATGAGGTCAGAGATGGGTATAAAGCCACAGTGTTTGTCTGTGTGTGTGTCAATGTATATGGGTCTGTCTCTGTTATTAGTCACCAGTAGGCATACTCCTGTAACAAAGGTTCATTGAAGAATAGTCTGGGGACTGTCTCTCTGTCTTCCCTCTCTCTCTTTCTCTTTGTTGCATGTTTTTTTTTAAGCTGTTTTCAATCTAAATATTGGATATAGTTGCAACAAACACCATGAAACAACTCAATGAAAAGCAATTCAGAATCTGATGCTAGTATTAATTTTCCTTCTTGAAAACAATGGTAGCATTTTTCAGTTGGAGAATCAAAGAAAAATTTTCCAAAGTTTTGGTAAAATTCAGTGGATTTGCTTACTGCTATTCACACATTAGTTTGATTTTGATGTGTGTGACATATGGGTGGAGCTGAATGCTATTATGCCATTGAAAATGTATTCAGATTGTCTTGGCTGTTCAGGTGTAAGTGGACAATCATTGTAGCCCAGGCAGGCTCTGTGGCACATATACTATATAAAGCAGCATGGCTATTTGGTCCAAGATCAAGTGACACATTGCTTCAAATTGCATTACCACCAGATGGCGATGTTAACACTTTACCTTTTCAAGCAAAAAGAGAGAAAGAGAGAGAGGGAGGGAGAGAGGCAGAGCTTAGAGCAACAATCTAAATGAGGGACAGAGTATGTGATGTGACATGTGTGTGTGACATCTTGGCCTACTAATCCAGTGGCCCATTAATCTGCTTTACTCCTGAGCAACTCTGTCTGCTTGTTTGCTTGTGAGTTAGTGAGACACTGCCGGTGCATCTGTGTGTATGTATATTAAAAGGACACACAAAGAAATCAAGAGAGAGATTCTGTCTGTGATGCTTCATTGAGCGTTATACTGTGACATAGTGACTGTCAATTAACAGTGAGTTCAAAGGTCAGTTGGATAGTTAAGATTAATCAAACATAGTTTATCTCCCTTAAGAGACATTTATTTCCTTAAATGCTGACTGGGTTTATTGTGACTCTGTGTTTATCATTTGGTCTAGACTGAATTATATCAACAACTATTGAATGAATTTTGCATATTTAGTGCAAATATTCTTGTTCCCCAGAGGATGAATCCTGCTGATCTCAGAACATCTCCTGTGAAGGAACATCCCTGTGAAGGAATTGTACTTCTAACCTTCATGAGGGCTAGAATGTCAGAAATAGTCTCATAATTTATACTCAGTTGCAATCTGTACATGCTTTAACCATCATGTCTTACTGAATAATTGATTAATCAGCTGTCATGATTTGAGCCTATGGGCTATTCTGTCTTAAAGTAATTCAATATGTGATATAATTCTCCATAATGGTGTAACTCTATTAAATCAACCTCAGTGAAACTGCTGGCTCCCCATGTCACCCCTCCATCTTCAATTATTTGAAAACGTTTGTTCTGAAGGTAGATGATTTCTTTTGGACAGTGCTGACTTGAGAACAATGTGTTATCACTAATTGAGTAGCTCCTCAGGGGTTCATGTTGGTGAAAGAGGCTGAATAGCCAAGGGCAACACAACTCACACACAAAAAAAACACACATAATTTAAATAATCCATCCTCCTATCGCTCTGTTATTAAGCCGTTCACTTCCGTAGAGCTGGGCAACATGGCTTAAAAATAAAATCTCAGATTTTTTTCCCCCAACCTAAACTTGATTAACGATAACCTAATGATTTTAATAGATTTTTATTCCTTCTTTAAAAACAAAGCAAAAATTATTCAGAACAAGTAATGCTTTGATATTGTTTTGATTTTCCCTATGGGATTTGAACAAAGTTTCCCCTTTGGATTAAAGTGGCCTAAAATGTTTTTCTCATTTTGCGTTTTCTCACAAAGTCTTACACCATTTTCGTACAAGTGGATTTGCCTTGTGTAGCTTTCCAAGAGGGCGAACCTAACTATACATCACTGTGCTTGTGCAAATCACATCAGATGACAACAAATGGGAGCCCAAGGGAGCATCACGGTGGAAGTTAAAGACAAATTCTAATTCATTGATTTAACTCCTCACCATCTTTTATTTCCTCCTCAATTCAGTCCTTGATCCATATTGTTTAGTCTTTTTCCACTACTCTTTCCCCCGCTTTCTCATCTCTACTGTTGATCTCCCATCATGTCTTTCCCTCCACACTTGTCCCTCTGTCTCTTGTACATCTGGCTCTGTCTATTCCTCTCCTTCCCTCTCCAGGGAGAAAAAGCCCCCCTCCCTACACACACACACACACACACACACACACACACACACAGGACCTACCTCCTTCCCCTTTTTCTCTCTCTTGCCTCCCTCCCCCCTTTCACGGTCATAGGCTAATGCTCCTCTCTCTCTCCTTCCTTCCCCTCTCCCCTTTACTCCCACTCATCCTGTGATGTATCTGTGTGTCAGAGTAGTACCAGCAGTAATTGTAGTAGTAGAAGGAGGAGGAGGAGGCTGGCATCTAAGCTCATCATCGTAACTGACAAAACATTAGCCAACTAGTAGATCACAAAGCTGGTCCAAAGACCACAAAAAACCCAGGATTGTGGTTTTTCCCTCTGTTAGAAAGATCCTCTTTTCTCTTCTGGACTTTAAATGGAAGGACTATATCATGGTAAGGAAATCTTCTCATTGCATGTGTGTGTAACCACATTATGTGTGCACATTTATAATGTTTGTGTGTGTATGAAGTAAGCAAAAACTATATTGGTGTCTTCACTCTCTAATCTCCAAATTCAAATATGTGTAATGATTTTTTTTTTATGTATGTCTAAACATACTGTATGTATTGAAAGAATTATATTTTCACTGCATTATTGTTATGTGAAACTGGAGACAAGTCTGTTAGACTGTTAGAAGAAGGTAGATTTAGAATAACTGTTGTTGAATGCAGTATAAAGCTGGATTGCTGATACAAAACAAAGATTTTGAAGTAAAGTGGACTTCTCGAATCGTATGACAGACATTTATTTTACTGCCTTATGATTGCAGAGCAATTGATGCCCTGTTACATCCATTATAGTGAAGAGGATGTGTATATAAGCGAAGGTTTAAGTGCTGGGTTGCCTGTATGTAGGAGGTTTCACCTTAAAGTGTGCATGTGTAGAGTGTTAGCACTATGTTGTGTGTGTGTGTGTGTGTGTGTGTGTGTGTGTGTGTGTGTGTGTGTGTGTGTGTGTGTGTGTGTGTGTGTGTGTGTGTGTGGGAGGTAGTGTGTGTGGGAGGTAGTGTGCTTGAAAGAGATGATGTGTGTCAAATTTGGAGGTTGGGTTTCAATACAAGTGATGTGACTAATGTAGCTTGTTAATGTTTTTGTATGTGCACATTTGCACGTGTGTATGTGTGTGTTGGAAGAACGAAGTAACAATCCCCCTGCAGCGTTTTGTTACTAGGTTAGATCATCTTTATTTCAGTGTATTTTAATATTTCAATCATGGTTCATAATTAATAGGGATTTCCTAAACAAGAATTATAACTAGCAGCCTCCCCATCTATAAAAAGTAAGCCCAAGTCTATTACATTTTTATACAAGAAAAAAAAAAGGACTCGAAGTCCAATCTAGGTAGGGTTCAATTCTGCTAAATGAGTAAAATAAATAAATTAAATAAAGTAATTCCCTCTTATTATACGTTTTGGGATTGTTTGTGTTATTAGCCATTTTAACCATGGGTAAATACATGGTAGTTATACAATCCAACAACCACTATGCATTAGCATTTTTATTCTTGTAAACCTGTCCCTCTGTGTTTGCTCTCATGAAGATCAAAGACACATTCAACATTAACGTTCCATTTGATTTTCTTCCAATTCAAATAAACAACTATATAAATATGTAATGTATGCATTAACCCACAGCTAGGACCTCACATTAATTTGGTTTCAGTAAGCTCAGATGTTTGGATTTATAAAAAAAAAAAAAAAAAAAAAAAAAAAAGCTAATGCTATTTAATCTGTTTATTCATCCTCAGTCTGTTATGTTGAATTATACATAGTGTATCTGGTCTGAGTGTGATATCTTTCCATGTGTGCTGCTCCAGTAAACCAGTTAGCTTTATCACTGCACCTGAAGTGTGCACACTTGAGTGAGTGGGTGTGTCAGCGTGTGCGCTTTTGCAGACAAATGTGTAAGAGCAGTCATGCATTTATGTGACCTTATTATGCTGCATGCATTCAGGACTTATCTGGAATATGCATCATCTGTGTGTGTGTGTGTGTGTGTGTGTGTGTGTGTGTATGTGTGCGCGCACGCAGTGCATTTTACTACTATTTTACTATTTTACTATTATGTTTTGAAAAACTGCTCAATATGAAGGCGAATCATGACATGAGGAAATGCGTGTTCCTGTTTGAACTTTTTACCCTTCAAGTTCACCAATAGCAGTGTCGTATGTTTCTTTCACTTCAAATCAAGGCATTAAAAATATTGACTTGTCTTCCATCATATAAAAGAATTGATTGCCACCTTTATGCGGAGGGCATTATGAGTCATGGACAAAACTGAGCTTGAAACCTAAATAAGTATATTTTCAAGAAACAAACTGTGTGTTTTTAGGGAGAGAGAAAGAGAGAGTGAGTGTGACTGGCAGGTGTGATTTGTGCCTCAGGCATTATGTGTCGCATTGTAAGGCTGCACGCTCCAGTCGCTTCCCATTGTCCAAAGGGTCACACACACACACACACACACACACTTTTATATATATATGTATGCGAGCGTGTGCCAGCACAGCTTGAGGGTTAACCATTAAACACTGAGCATTGAGTAATAACAGCTGACTGCTCTTCTCAGGTTGAGTCAGTTGATTCCAATAGAAATATTTTATTTTACCATTTGCCTCGCGAGTTTAATCTTTTCATTGTCTCATCTAGTGGCACTATTTCATTATTTTTTTTCAAATTTTTTTCAACTTTCTCGTTATCAAATCTCTTTTACCTTGCTCAAACTATGATTTCTGTAAACTGCTTATGTGAATGTCACTGAATAGCAGACTTTCTCTTCATTGTTCTAAATGCACTTAGCCAAAAACCCAAAGCACATGCACAGCTTCCACACAAACAGACTGTGTGTGTGTGTGTGTGTGTGTGTGTGTGTGTGTGTGTGTGTGTTATGTCCATGAGGACGACACATATATGTTCAATCAGAGACAACTGTTATCAGATACTGATTTCTAAATCTAAAGTGTTCAGAGCTGTTAACCACATTTGTTTAAGGTCTCTCTTCTCCTTATTTTTTGGCATTGAGAGCTATAATTCTGAGGGTAATTGTTTTGGCGCAAGACTGACAGTTTGTCTTCGGACACCTTATATTTATTTTTCCAGCACTCCCACACAATAGCTTCTGTAGGTTATGAATTTGCAGTTACTATAAATGCATGATGCATGAAGTTTATCTTCATCATCTCATAAAAACTGTTTGGACAAATGCATTCCTATGAAATTTGAAGAATGAGATTGAAAGAAAACAATCTCTTCATGCCCTGTTTCTCATTTCCAACAACAGCTTGAGGAGCAGGTGTTTGGGGCTGCTTGTGTGCGTGCGTGTAAGACCCATTGCCCTCCTTGATTTACCTGCAGTAGAGGCTGTTAAACAGACTGGTATGTAATTAGCACCATGTTAGTGTCCTTACAGGATATTCCATGGAGAAAACCTAGAGATGCTAATTAATTTAATCGATAAAATCTATAACATCAATAACAAAACAAAGAAACAATTTCAAAAGAACAAATAAAACTGGAAGTTGAAACTATGAGTCAGCAAAATGTGTTTTAACTAATTTGTATTGCAGTTCCTTTTCCAGCCCCTCAGGTGCTGTTTAATCTTGTTCCTCAGACAAGTATAAGCCACAGTCTCCTTTGGTTTATAGTCTAGACTGTAGCAGCACCAGCATGGCTGCAGATTTCAGACTACATAGCACTTAACCTACACTGATGAGACAGACAGGGGAAGACAGAGTGCATCCCTGAGACAGATGGTTTCCAGGTTTCAGGACTATGTAGATATCATTCTAGACACTTTCAGATGGACTGGAATTATCCAGATCTGATCATTGTTCATATCAGTTTACATTTTAGCCTCTTAGTAATGGAAATTGGGTAGTAATTTATTAAAATGTCTGCATTTGGTTTAATAGTAAAGGTATGATATGACATGGGCTGATATTGGATTAAATGGATGTATAAAGTTTTTATCTGAGGTGTAGTGTTTAGTGGCAGCATTACTTACATTTGAAACATAATGTATAATTACATAATTATCTGGTAATAAAAAATACCTGAAACATAATACATATTTGTTCATAAGAAAGACATAATACTGATGAAATATGGCGACATATTGCACTAATTAACTTTCTGCAACAACTATAAAGACAGTTACGAGACAAATGCATTCCTATGAAAACTTTTGGATTTTTACTAGTTGTCTTTCTCTATTAATGAATCCCCACTACCATACATACATACACACACACTTCACACTTAAGGTTCTGATTTTGGAGATAAGGATTTGAAGGATTTAGGATTTAAGGATTTAAAGATAAAACGAACACACACACACACACACACACACACACACACACACACACACACACACACACCCTGAGTCACCCTTTTGGCATTTCTTTTCAGTGAATGGGTTTTCTCCTTACTATTACATCATCTTTGTTAACATCCTCTGGTGTCAATCGACCCCCTCTGAATGTGAGTGCATGCACATGTGTGTGCCCCCTTACCTAGTGTTTGTGTGTACATTAGCACTTAGCCACTTATCCTCTTGACCTTCTCTTACATATTGCCCTATCACTTCTCTGTCTGGGTGTCAGGTTTACAAAAACATTTCCTCTGGACTTCCTGTGAGAGTTTGAGAGCTGTTGTGCTGATATAGGACAGTGTATCTAGCTACCAATGAGCATACTTTTACAGTGAAGCATAATTATGCCATGTGTCCTTAAAAAACATGATGCATATGATCAAAAAGTCAAAGAAACATGCTTCAGGATTACTTAGTGAATTTTATATTTATGTCCAAAAATCGAGAAGCCTGTAAAATTTGCAACCTTCAAGAGCAGTATACCTAACAAAAAAGGAAGGTAGACTGAGCTTAAGCCCAGTGGCTGTGTCCTAACATATTCATCTCACAGCTGTTAACCCATGAACAATAAAACCGCTCCTCTGCATTTTGCAATTAGCTCGTTAAAGCTCCACTCCACCTCTCAGGGGTGTAGGTAAATTATCTCACAATGGGATATTGACTTTAGAAGAAATCCATCAATATCCTGTTGAAATGTCAACAGGATATTGATTGATTTTTCAAGTGATTTCATTTATTAAATGTTATGGACCGGACACTGACTATAATTCACATTCTGTAACTGAACAGTGAACACCTGCTGTGAGACTTAACTTAATAAACTTCAGCTCAATTTCAGTTATTAAGACTGATTTCTTCATGCTGTGCCTTAGAATTAAACAAACCATCTGACACAGTGTTTGTTTGTCTTACAGATATTTCCAGGATTGCCTTCTACACAGGTGAGTAGTATTTAGGACTATTCAGCTTCTGAAACCATTCATTCACAAGTTTGTACCAGTATACAGGTATATTGTACTATTTTCCAGACTTTATCCAATAAAGTTGGCTCGGTTGCCATGGAATTTTTTGGTTTTTATTGTTTTGTTTGTTTGTTTTTTTTTTTTACGTGATCTAACATCATAAGTTCAATACTTAGTCATAGTTCAAATAGTCAGTGGGTTAGAAAGCAGATAAACATTGAAAGAAAGGTTTATAAATTCCAGTTGTGGTATGAATGTTCACTATGGTACTAATGGCAGATCCTCTAATTGCACATATTTATGTAAGTCATATTTGTGAGTGTGTTAGACAATTAAATAAGTCAGAAAACAGACAGTGGTACTATGTGTATGTGTGTGAGTAAATCCTATTAGTGCAGATAGGAATGAAGAAAAGAGTGAACATCACTTGAGTTGAGACTGTGTGTGACTAACTATAATCTTCACACTGTGGCTACTCCAAAAAAAATTAATTCTTGTGAAGACAGTGGTGAGTCTCAGTTTAGCTTCTATAACCTGAGGGGGAAAATTAGTTTTCCTTTATGTTACTGTGATGAATAAAGCAGGGACGCTCATATATCATGGCACCATGCCCTGAAAACGTGCCTTTCTGGCCTGTTATATCCAGGCAATTAAGTTGCCAGCTGCTAGCTTTTAAATATCACAAGCAGTCATTCATGTTGACCTTTTGACTCAAACCTCACATAAAATTAGCTTCACAAATTATTAGCACATTCAGAGCTCAATGAGTACCACTTTTTCCTGCCTCTTACTATATTTTGAGACAATTTTCTCCTTTCTCAGCACCATACCGAATCATCCACTGCAAGTTTCTTTCTCAGCTTTTTGTTTCAGCTGTGAGGAAGCAAGATGATAGCATTTGGAATTGTCTTGATAGGGTATTTCAGGGGGAACACCAGTTAACACCAGACTGCTTTCTTGTAAGTTTTTGTTTTATTCCTCCAAGACTATCTTAATATATTACAGGCATGGTGTCTGATGGTGGCATGGTGTTTGATTAGTAACATTAATCAAAATATTAATTGATAGGAGGGATGGTTTTAAATGGCCTTCGTTATGAGTCACAGGACAGATTTCCAGCGTGAATTAGGGCATATGGCAAGGAGGTAAAGAAAACTTTAAAAACACCTGTTCAGATACGTCACTACCCCTCTTTAATGGCATGAAGTGGTTCAGTCCTGCCTCAGCACTCTTACAGGTGCTTGCTAGCTGTTGTAGTTGCACCAGGTTTCGCTGGAAGTAGGCTGCGGGCCTAACATTAAGAAAAAAGTGGGAAGACTATAGTCTGTGTGGTAGAAATGACCCAGTTGGCTTAATGTCCAGAGTGAACACCAGACTGAAGAACAGGTGAGTCAGCAGCAGCCCTGCCTCCCCATCCCTCCCTGTCCCTCCCCATACTGCCTCGTCTCTCTGGTGAGCTTGAGCAACATTCTGTTGAGCCTCATTGCAAGGAGCATGTGGAATTTTCTCTCTCTGCCTAAATAAATGTCATGACAGGAATTCAAACTGTAGCACTTAAGAACAAGTGCCACTGAGCATGGATAGGAGAGAGACTAGTTGAGATGGGCAACCTTTTGTGTGCTTGCTCATCGTGGAAGGAAAAATACTGATTTCATTTCAATCTCTGGAATAATTGAGCTGTGACTCTAAATATCAACAGTTTCTTGTTTTACCTTTAACTTTTTGGTATTAAAAAATCCCCATACAATTTGAATTGTGACATTTAGATAGAAGAGCTGCACAAGACCAATGTTCCTGTGAGGAGTAATGTAAATTGCAATAGCTGGAATAGCAGTAAAAAACACTGTATTTATAAGATGAAAGAGAATTTTAATTCAAACAGCTTTTGAATTTCAACTTCAAGGCATGGTTGTGAAAACACATCAGTGATGAAAGATAAACAAGGATGCATCAAAGTAGCTATTACAGTTCAGAGGCTCACCTGCACCTTTCACATGTTATTTCCATTTAGTAGAATGTGGTTGCTGTGCTTTCCTTTCCTGCTAAAATGGTCTTTAAAAACACGCTGCAAGATAGAAATACATAGAGGCTTTGGCTTGGTCCCAAAAGAGAGCTTCCCATTCATGGCAACATCCGGCCCGCTGACAAAAGACTTTCAATAGTCTATTCACGTGCACACTCACTCACGCACACACACCCATACGCCTATGCACACACTCCCCCTGCTCCCCCTCCCACCAGATTTTCATAACAATGGCCAGTCCCTGAGATGTAGCACAAATTATAGGAAACTTGCACGTGCACCCACATGCGAACGCACACAGGGAAAACACTGTTAATCAGACAAACCTCAAACACAATGAAACAATAAGATTTGAAGTTTCTGTGACTTTACCATGTGTGTTAGTTATTTGTTTATGCTCAGTAAGTGGTGGAAGCTTGGTCAGTTGTTCAGTTGAAGATGTACTCAGCCATATAAATGTCTCTTTGATTAATGGCAGCTGGCATCTGGTTAACAGTTAAACTCACAACAGCAATGGGTGCCATTTGGTTATGGCTATTGTATGTGGTGTGGTGCCACACTATGAGCACTGAACATGGTAAGAAAAAATAGAGACCCCAATGTACAAGGTGGAGTATGATTGAAACCCTGTGGTTCAGAAATGGATTGGTTTGCATATTGCAAGCAGCTACTAATTTACATGCTGGGCACAGCTAAGGCAACGTCTGGGTTGGCAAAAAAAACAAAACCAAACCCAAAAAACAAACAAAAAAAATATTCTCTTTTCCATTTGCTTTATTTATTCCAGACAAGAGCATGTGCCGGCTTGGGTAATCTGTCTTATCTGGGTTAGGCATGTATACCAGGTCTGTTGAGTACTTATGTTATCAGTTACATCATGGACTAATCATTTGGTCTATGTAATATCCCAAATCAGTGAGACATGCCTGTTATTATACCCACAAACCAAACCTATTCAGATGGCTAGGATTGTTTAGTCAGTAGATAAAATGTTAAATATAACCAATTCACTTTCATACATGCCAATGAACAACTTTAAAAGTTCACATTGAAAAAGTAACAATCAGCGAATATATGATTTTTATTTATTTATTTATTTATTTATTTATTTATTTATTTATTTATTTATTTATTTTCTGAAATTATATTCATCATTATCAATTATTAATGCATATTTATTAATTCCTGTAGAATATGTTAACTTTTCATTTTGGTCTAAAAAGACTTGTCAGGGTTTAAAAGAATATTAGCTCAATATAAAGGTTGGAGATGAGCTTCATAAACTGAGATGGGAGGGGTTTCCCATGAATGAAAGAGATGGGATTAGCATATTAATAGGTTTTGGCTCCTCCTGCTGCTCCAGCAGTCCTCTCTCCAACTCGCTCCTTCCCTACTCAACTCTTTCAGCTGTGCTGCTCTGTCCTCCTTTTCCTCTCATTCAACTTGAAACAATTGCTGATTTTTTTTTTCTCTCTCTCTTGCTCTTTCTTTCTCTCTCTGTCCTCCTGTCTCTGTTTCCTTTGTTTTTTGTAGCTTCCCTTTTTCTCTTGCTTTCTGTTTTCTAAGAGAAGACGATAACACTGTTTCTCACTGAGCCCGGTAATTGGCTCTCCTCCTTTGTGACCACTAACTTGAACTTTTACCGGAGGAGCAGTCTGTCTTCTCACCACCGTGGGATCCCAAATCCTCTCCTGGGCGACAGTCACTTCGCACTTCCACAGCAACTGTGTAACTACGGAGTGTAGGCATGGGGCAAAAATCGGGCAAAAAAAAAACAGTATTGCCATCAGAGAGGCGCCGCTGAGGAGTGGACAAAAAAAGAAGAGGAGAACAGTTTGTCGATGAGAGTAACTTGACATCTCAGGAGATTCTTTTTGTGCTATTTGTGCACCTGTGGGTTACAGGAAAACAACAAGGAAACACAACTCAAGCAAAGAAGACTCTTTGGGAAGGATGGGAAGTTTTTCCGTTTTCCCAGTTGATGCAGAAAGCTTCCTTTTTTGAGGAGTACTGTATCTGAAAACTGCTGGCTCATGATAATGTAGAGAAAAAGATTTCTACCCTGGAGTGTGTATGTGTGTAGTGTTTGTATCGGAGTTATGTCAGAGTGGGCTTACAGTTGTGTCAGGACTGTTTGTGTTTGTTTATGTAACTTTTGAATAAGAGAAGATATCTGTGTGATGCGTGGTGGTGAAAGTGCAAGCTGTCTATCTGTCCTCAGTGGAGACAGACATAGGGAGGGACAGACATGCGTTTCCATGGCAACAAGTGGCTGTAGTCCATTCCCAATGTGCTGGGACAGAGGTATGAATGAAATCTACACACACTCATTCTCTCTCTCACACACACACTCAAGCACAAGTAGCATGAAGCCCCTTCACAGACTGACATCTGACTCCATGGGAAATGACTTGGTGTACTGCTAAAGCTGTAAGCTGTGCTTGTTTGTACGCCTGTGTGAACAAAGCTCATTACAAATTGAAATTGGCAGAATAATGTGGGGGCACATTTTTATCTAACTGATATATCCTTCATCAATTATACAGTCTTTCCTCTGAGCGTTTCTGTTTGTCTGCATGTTTCTATTCCGTGCATCTCTCTCTCTCTCTCAGGTATAATTACCTGCTGGAACATATCAATTTTCCTTTAATGGAGGAGAGACGTGAAGCACAGGAAGATAGGATACCAGAAAATAGAGAGTGAAAATAGATCTCAGTATCTTTTCTCTCCACAGTCTCATGATTACATTTTCGCACATGCACAAAAACACGTCTCAGATCCAAAGGTAGAACTTGTTGGACATTCCCAGATGAAGTTACCATGAAATTCCAGGAAGTGTGTCAATGTCAGGACTTCTTACTCAGGAAAAACGTCAGCGTGCGGTGCATTGTCCTCTTTCTGTTACAGACCCAAATGCTCACATGCTGAGCCTTGACCTGGACTGCACCTCGGTTCTTTCTTCGTTCTCTCTCCCCACTATCTCACTTGTTCAGTTTGCTTCATCTTGCCGAAGTCTGTTGCTTCGAGATCAGGAATTTTCTGTGGCTCATTTCTTTCAAGTATGAGAGAAGGAAGCCTGAAGTCCAGGACATTACAAGTGCATAAAACAGGGAGGAGAAATATGTAGCTATTTCAGTGATTTCTTAACATTTTATCCACTAATCAAGTAAAGAACTACTGGTGTAATTTATAATGAAAACTAATTTCAGATGAAGACCTTTTTATGCAAGGTGAGTTAGTTACTACAGAAGTACCTTCAAGGCAAAAGTACCCCTTGTTGGAAGTCACTGGACTCAGTGTTTGACTGAAATATTGAATGAAAATATGTTTCATGGTTCAACAATCTCCCTTGCTTTTATTCTTCCTCATTTCTCAAACCCCTGTCTTGCTCTCCTCGGCAGAATATGACAGACACCTAGCAGCCGCAGTGTCAGCAGGGAAAACCATGGCGACAGCCTACTTGGACCCCAACCCGAATCATACCCTCCTGGGAGGCGCCAAGTCACGGCTGAGTGCAGGGGGGTCAGACCGAACCATGGCTGGTTCCATGGACAGGGTTCTAAAAGTTTTCCATCATTTTGAGACCAACACTGAGAACAGTTACTGGTCATCCAATATCAGATATGGAGATGCAACTGACATCAGGGTAAGAAGACACATTATTGTATCTGCTTCGGGGGATAAATCATTAAAGTTGCATCATAGTAGCAATATAGCAGAAAGTATTACAAGACAATTGTTTTCGAAGTTCTGCATGTTTTTCTGCAACATGTTTTTCTCTTTTCATGGAAGTTTGTGAATAACAATAATACAGACTATTGCAAACTGCTGTATTTTAGTACTACAGAACATTATAACCTTCAAGGTGGTGATATTTTGTAGTAGTGTTCATAATGCCATCTCCACCCATGACACATTGTGGCTTACCACCGAAATTAGTTTTGTATTTGGACTTTGGACATTTTGTCCTCAGCTGAAGGTCGTAGCTGTCTGCTCCAATAAAAGACACTCAGTAGAATTGGAATATTTTGCTGGCTCACACGTATGACCTCACATGCGCGCACACACACACACACACACACACATCTCTCTTCTCTTCTCTTTTCTTCTTCTCTCATCTCCTTTAGTATCTGGGTCGGACCCCCTAGCGTTTCACATGTTAACGCACACGGTTCTATGACCATTATAGTGTTTGTGTATATGTGTATGATGTCTGTCATCTTGTTTGGGTGGGGATGTCATATTGAATCACTTTGCCCACACACACATGCACATGGATAGCTTGATGCCCATGTTGTCCTTGTAGAAATTGCCGACGTAAGCATTAGCACAGTTGGAAAAATGATGTATTCATTGAGGTTTTTGTCGCCTGCGCATATTTGTTTTATTCAGTAGTCCTTACACAACTATACATATAAACATGTTTGACCAATTCAACTGTGACAATACCAATGTAGATAAAATACTTCATCTTTAAAAAGTGTCCAATGTTGAGTGTAAATAACATTTTATGTTTTTGACTCTGAATTGGGCAAATGGGTTAAAAAGGTATATCACAATAAAGTGATTTTCTTTGTGTTCAGGGAATCATCCAGAAAATTCTGGACATCAACAAAGTGCGCTGGACGTCTTGTTTTGGACTTCGTTTTAGCAACACTCAGTCCAGAGACCAGGTACACTGGCTCCACCCAGATATGGGCGTTTCCCACGTCAGGGAGAAATATGAACAGGCACGACCAAATGAGGAGTGGAGGTAAGAAGAGACACGCGTTAGTATGCGGATGCGTCTATCCAACAGATATTGAAGATTGTTAAAGTGCATGAATCGGCAATTCAGACTGTAGTTATATGGCAGCCACAAGGACAACAGCCAAAGACCGAGGGCTGCTAGATTCCAGTTTGAAGTGTTAAGTAGCTCCATGGGATCCGATTTCGTGTCTCTCCAGTCTGATATCCATTTATTTGATTATTTCTCACTGTGCATGGCCTCCCAAACCTACTTGACCATGGGGGATTATTGGAGTTGCTTAAAATAACCTCCAAATGTAATTAGCAAGTGTTGTGCATTATTTTTATGAGATTTTAGAAATTATTTTGATTTTCAGGAAGGTGCTTTTGTGTCCTCATCAATTACCTTTTTGAAGAAAAGCTGTAAGGGCACAGTTTATAAAGTTTCCTGCCCTGGGTGTTTGCATTGATTTATTTTATTTTGCATTGTAAATTCACGCAATGTCACTGTTTCCCCACACAGCACGCTGCAGCAGTCTGCGCTATTGTATAACAACGTAGCAGAAGTGATTTATTTGAAACAGGGCCATGTAAAATAGTGCGACCCATCTGTTGAGTTGTGATGGGAGGCTTTGTGTGTGGCGCGGTGTGGTTATGTTGGTTTCGGAGTTTGGATGTTAATGCACTGATGTGTATTGCCTTTACTGTGGTGGTCTTGGTGATAGTGCTATTGTGAAGTCTCGACCTTCTGAACTATAGACATCAAGAGAGAGAGAACCAGATGCCTTTCTTTGTCAAACCAAGTCAAGAATTCTTTCTCTCTACTCTTACTTGATCTTCTTTTTGTTTTCTCTTATTTTCCAAATCTGTCCCTCTCCCCACTTCTTCTCCAGCCTTTGTTCTTCTTCTACTCACCATCATCCTGGATCATACTTCCTTGCCTCTTTTCTTCTTTGCTCTTGTTTGGACTGGTTTTCCGCAGACTACGCCACTGACTTCTCAGTCATCATTTGAACTGGATTTTCTTTTACAAGATGAATTAGTAGCACATTGTACATGTTTATTGTAAAGCTGGAAGGTCAGGCACTTTACCAAACATGTCCAAAGAATGTTTGCCAAATTCAACAACTTCTTAAACTGACTCATTCCAATGTTTTCACCTCATAAAAGACTTGTCCCAACAGTTTTTCTGGGCAATATAGAAGCTGCTCTCAGCTAGTTTGTATTTTTTATTTTTGCTGTTTTATGTCAGAAAATGGTATTAATGCAGCTTTGCATATTAAATTTAATCTACACTTTTTTCCCACTGTAGGTATGAATTAAGGATCCGGTATCTTCCAAAAGGGTTTGTGCAGCAGTTCACAGAAGACAAACCTACACTCAGCTACTTCTACCATCAGGTATTCACACAAACAAACACACACAACATATTTCATTCAGCCAGAAGCCAAAACACTGAGACATATGGCATTGCTAGGAGACTGTATGTGTTTGCCTTTGGGTAATTTAGGACTTTGTGTCTCTGTATTTGTGTTAGAGACAGGCGGTGCCATTTGTTTCTTGGAGAACTAAATATTCAAATTTTAATTCTATGGTGTGTATTCATGTCCGTCAGGTGAAGAATGACTACATGACAGGGATCGGGGATCAGGTGGAACAGGATATAGCTCTCAAACTCGGTTGTCTAGAAATCAGGTAAGGCGTGCTCACAGTCGTATCCTCTGTCCCAGGTTGAGTTCTTCTGTTGACAATGCACTGTGTCCGTATCTTTATCTGTTTTCTGTCTATTTTCTTTGTATGTCAAAAGCTAAAAAAATGGACGACATTAGATTTTTATTTATTTATTTTTTTTCCCCCCCAGAGGGACAGTTGGAGTTGTTTTTCTGTTTTGGCTAAGTTGTTGTGTCATAACAAAATCAGTCTTTTCTCATCACCTACACTGATGTCAGTGTTTATTTATCATTATTCAAAGAAAAAACTTAATGCCATGTACAAACAAAGTGAAGCTGGGAATAAATTTTAAGACATTTTCTGTGTCCCACTGGTTTCGATTCTAGGAGGTTCTTCAAAGAAATGAGAGGAAACGCCCTGGATAAGAAATCCAACTATGAACTACTGGAGTAAGTATTTTCTTCATGAGCAAAGAGCACACCAATCCTGGCTCCTTATTTTCTTTTCCACATCCTTAATTTACGCTGCAACATGTTCATTATAACCCTGAAACCCTGTCAATGCCAGTAAAGTCATGCAATCTGAGTTTTTGTTGCTGTGCTGAAGTTTTCATATTCAACATGGCTGAAATCTTGATATTGCTGTTGGTATTCATTAGCAGAAGCAGTTATTTATTTATTCTGAACACTCGTTCATTTTTTGACTGGCTGCTCTGTCTTGAATGTGCCCTTCGCCAATCCACCAACAGCTCACTGCAGGATGGATGTAGATGATGACCATTAACAAACTGCTCTTAACGAGACTTGGCTCTAATGTGGTCTGATTCTAATGAGTGACCCTCTTCCAGTGTAATCTTTCTTGCTGTCCATCAACCTAATGAGCTCTCCAATTAACTGTGAAGAATGCACACTGTCTTTTCACTGAGATCTCTTTGTCTCCTCTTTGCCCTCTCAGTCCCCCGTCCGTATCCCTCTCATCTGTTTGTGCTCATCCTCTATTTTTGCCCGTTTGCCTGTGTTGCCCGTGTTATTTCTCTTTTTGTTTCATTTATCCCTTGCTGGATATCTATTGATTGGAAAAAGATGTTCTGTCTTGCAAATTTCAAAACAGCAAGGGAAGCAAAATTCTGTTTCTGTTACACCAAGTTGACAGCCATCAAGGGCTGCTGGTCATTTCCCGCCCCCAATGGTGTGACACTTTTGGCTCCAGTCAGCCCGTGAGAAATTACTTTTCCTGTTTGTTCAGTTAAAAAAAAGTTATTAGCTTTCATTTATTAGCTGGAAAGAGCTTTTCTGTTTCAGGGAAAACCTGTTAAGTTGGTAGGCAAGTGAGAATTTTTCTGTGTGTAGCCACCTGGTTTTTTGTTTTGCAAATACAAACGAGTGATTACTTATGCAGCCACAAAGCATATGCTCCTGTTTGTGATCAGCTTGCTGCATTTGGCAGCAGTGATCTTGGTCTAGTAGCTAATGTAAAGCGTTTAATCAGTCGTCCTTTGTCAGTTCTTATTCTCTGTGATGATAATAATAGTTGAGTAATATTGTAATAATAATAGAGGAACCAAAGGGAGAAAGGATGAAGTCCTCAGCCTTTGCCTCATTCTCTTTGATCTCTCTTTCCTCCTCCCTTTGTATCTTTCTTTTCTCCAGAGGAGTTTGAATCATTAGCTAGCTTCCTGTTTTAGCCCCGCTCATCTTTCTTTGTCTCTGTGGTCTCCTTCTTTGTACTTATCCCTGCCTTTCTCAATCTCTATATTTCTGTTTTCCCTCAACCCCATCTCTTAGGAAAAGATGAGTAGTGCTTTGTAGTCAGGACTTAGTCATAGCTTTCTGTTTCTGTTTTCTGTTTCTAGTTTTTAGTTCCATGTCTGCCTCACTTGTTTCTTTCTGTAGCTGTTGGTTGTAATCTCTGCACAGAGGAAAAAATAAGCCTCTGAGATCAGATAACAACAGAAGTGCTTGCCAATTAACATTCCTCAGTATAATTACAGCATAATAAACATGCCTCTGTATCTGTCTCTGTCTCTCTTTAAAGGAAAGATGTTGGCTTGAGGCGTTTTTTCCCAAAAGACCTGTTAGATTCAGTCAAGGTAAGAATGATGAATTTTAAACTTCAAGTATGATTTTTCTCCTTTCCAAATATTTGTGGGGAAAAAAACTAAGTAAGAAGATTTACAACCGTAAGAAGTTAAGTTACCATCACACTAAGCAGCTGCTGTCCTGGTTCCCCATCTGCCCTGCAGAAGTTACCTAGTTACCACAAGAAACAAAATTGAGTGGTTTTATGGGAAGCTCCCTCGTAAAAGTCAAGGCTCCTTTGTGCCAGTCTCTCAATCTGTTACTTGATGTGTTGTCAGGCTCAGTTTTGGCCTGGCTCAACAACTCATCTTAAATGATGTACAAAGACATGTATCGCTTCACTGAACAGTTGCCTGTGCTGGGAGGCTAGATTAAATTTTGCCTCCAGCTATCATAATAACAATGCCAATTTAAAGTTGATCTAAAATGTGAAAAGAAATGTATTATAAATCACAAACTAAAAGACTCCTTTTATCATTTATGGATCACTGAGAAATTGCAATAAAAAAATCATCATATCCCGTGAAGATTTCCACACAACATCATTAATGTTGCTCACATACGTTAGGATTTGAATAGACATGTTAAACTGATATCTGACAGATTTCGAAGCATGTTTACATGTGATGGCTGTGCACTTGCGAAATGAATAGTGTCTATTTAAGTGATAAATTTACGGCACGCGTTCAACGGGAGGGTCTTAGTGTGTGTCTTGGTGCGTGTGTGTGTTTGTGTGTTAGATAGGCCTAGTGACCCGAAAAGGTCTTGATGTCAGCAGGCAGCCAGACAGATGCTCTGCAGAGGGAGAGAAACCGGGTTGCGACCCTCAGGTCATGTTTAAATGGCGTTTCAACGAGGAGGGAGGGGGTAGCGACATTGCCGGCCCCCTCAGCCCTTCAGTCTCTTAAGCTCTCCTCACTCCCCGATCATCAGCTGCCCAGCCATCTACTCTATCGCCTCTTCATCTTTCTTGCGGTTTCTGCTCCTTTTGCAGACATGACATCATACACTCACCCTGAGGCATGTTTTATAAGCCATGAAGCTGCACACAATGATAAATATAGCAACCACACAAATGTGTGTCAAGGGTCCTTACAGTGTAAGATCTGACTTGATTGTGAATGTCTTGGCTGGTGTTGTAATTGAAGAATGGATTATTTTTTATTTTCTAGTATATGACAAACAAAAGAAGTATATGAAAAGTATTACTGACTTATATTGTATATCATCAATTGGAGAGCAGATATGAGAACGATTACTTGATGAATTGGTCAATTTGATCATCTTAATTTTTGCAGAACAAACAATTGATTAATATGACTGATCAAGAAAACAGCTCTATAATGAATTGATTTTAATAATTTTTGGTCAAGAAACACCAGTTTACATCTCTTGTTTGTGGACTGTGTGTATTTTTAGGTGCCTAATTGTATCAATGTGTTGACACTTAAAATCTGTTGTGCTAACATTAAGCAAAAGGCATGTTCCTGACACATCTGCTGCTCATCCACATGAATCTGTGTTTGAATTAGTGTGAGAGTGAGAAAGAGAGAGAGCACAGCTGTCATTTACTTTTCTGAGGTTCACCATGGTGAAAGAGAATGGTAGTCATTTAATGGGATTATTCTCCCTCAATGGACTCTACTTCTCACCCACATAGACTCGTGCACACACATGCACACAAGAGCAGATGGCTGTGCTAGTAAACAGTGACTGATGTGAGCTGTTGTAAAGAGCAGTCTGTTCATTCATGTTGACAGGCCACCAGGTTTGGTGAAACTGACCTTTGTGGCATTGGTGATCAGCATTTGATCAACCAGCTCCACCTTTCGCTGAGCAGTCTGTTAGAGCAATGACACATCGCATCACTGTCACACTTTCGTGTGTTACTTCTTTATTAAAAAAAAAAAATCATTATTCTAGAAATGAACTATTCGAAAATGAAGGCAAACATATTATGTGTGACACTGTTCTCTCAGAAAGAATTAGATAAATGTAGTCACTTATTAATGGGGTGTTAGTGGTAATGCATCATAAAAAAAATCAGCTGCCCATAACATGTATCCAAGGATAAGGGCCATTGCAGCAGTAATAATACTGAATGAAGTAAACAAAATTAAATAGGCCTTTAATGTCATAGAAGAATGATCCCTTTTTCTGTGTTCAGGTAGATAATTACCATTAGAGAATAATATAGCCCCGTTCAAACCTGGTATTAACATCTGTTTTAGGTGATCTGTCTCACATGGACAGCTCAAGTTGACAGCTCAGTACAGGTGTGGACACACACAAGACAAATTGTGGGCCCATTGTGGACACATTTGAGAGCCAATGATTCAGACCACATTCTGACATGGTCTGGGCTACATGTGAGGATATTCTTTTTAGCAGTGTGAGCAAAAATGCATCCTGGCCACATTGAGAAACGACCTAATGAACTGACTTCCTCTGCCACGGTCTGATTAGTCCCATCACAACATCAAAACGAACTGGAACTATCTCTGCAGCTCACAGATTCACTCAACTTTTATTTGCTCTTCCACTTGCTCTTTCTGTCTCTTTCACACACACAATCCATACAGACAAAATACACCCACATTCTTCAGCTAATCAAAATGAATAACCAAAGATCATAGTGACAATAATGTCTAAGAGTTGTGCCTGAATGGCTACTATTGCAAGGTGATAACCACTTGCCCCACTTCCTCTCAGGAAGGGTGGTTCCTGGGGACTGACAATATCTTTGTTTTAGTGGTGGAATTCTAGGAATTAAAACAATGATCCTATCAAGAGCTTGAAGAACACAGTGTGCACACACTATATTCTGTAATCACGTGTGTTATAACATCTTTGTAAAAGATGCACAAAATCTCAGCATTGCAGTCGGGTGTGTGTGTGTGTGTTTGTGTGTACATGCATGTTTACGTGCAAGTCTGCTTCAGGCTTTGTGATGAGACAACAGAGAATGGGTCTCTGTCATGCTAACAACAAAAAAGGAACCAAACTTCAATGGAAATAGAAATAATTTAGCATTAGTTGTGTGGATGATTGTGGTCATACACAGTGCATACATCTGATAATGTGCCATTGGAATTGATTTACCTGAAATCAGTCTGTTGCTTTTGTCCAGTTACGTCACATTTATAGTCAATACATTCATACAATTGCTGCTCATTAATTTTTTGCAGACAGACCTTAATGTGATATACAAGTTTACTGTAAATCTGCACTTTTTCTAAGCCTCGTCTGTTCTGCAGAAAATCTCCTCTAATCTTTATCTTAATCTATATATGGAGAGCTATTTATAGCTTCACTTTATCCATACAAGGCATGTGGGTTGATTTGTCTATACACTGGTTTTGCTGGTGTTTTCACATGGTGTACTAAGCAGGGTGTGTATGTGATCTTTTTTTATCATGCTCTTAAATATGCATTTGAATGCCTTAAATACTTTATGTTTGTTCGTATATACATTAAGGCAAATGCTCATAGAGGCAAGGAAAGCGTTAGAAAGATCCTTTGTTAAATCCTCTTAAGTTAGCATCTTTTTAAATATACATCAGATATTGAGGATTATGTACTGCATCTTGTGATTGCATTTACATGTGTCTTTATGTAAGTGGAAAAGTATAGAGGATTGTAAATAACAGAATGATGTTCTCAAATGTATCAGTCACTGAAAATCTACAGTGCTTGTTAGTGGGACCAAATTTATGGTGTAGGTGACTGAATACACTCTTTGATGTTTAATTTACTGGAAACTAACAACCAATTTCTCTCTAAGTTATTGATTTGAAATGAAATTGGCCCCCAAAGTAGCGCTGAGGTCAATCTGATTTTGACCAGAGGGGACTGTTAGTTAATTATTGTCTTTCTGCCACAGTGTCTTTGTCACTTTGCACCCACACATATTATCACACCTATCACTCTTCCACTTTTAAAATTTTCTGATCTTTTAGCAGGGAAACGTTTAAATCTCAAACTCAATTTCCCCATTCTAACCTGTCTTTCTCTACTTTAGGCTAAAACTCTTCGTAAATTGATCCAGCAGACGTTTAAGCAGGTAGCCAATCTCAATGACGAGCAGTGCATCCTGAAGTTCTTGGAGATACTTGCACCAATCTACCGCTATGACAAGGAATGCTTCAAATGTGCCCTTGGGGTAGGTTTTTTGCATCCACTTTCATATGTCCTGATGCGCTCCCAGTGCTCCAGTTAGTTGTCCTAGGTTGACCCCTTCTGGTCGCCTCAGGTTTTGCATGTATGAAGGATCTGATCTTTTCCACAGCAGGTTTGATAGACCACTAATGACTAATCAACGGCATTTCCTTGTATTTATCTCCACCTCCTCTCTTCCTGTATTCTCCCTTGCTTTTCTCCTCAGTCAAGCTGGGTGATTCAGGTGGAGCTGGCAATTGGGCCAGAGGACGGAATCAGCTACCTCACTGATAAGGGGTCCACAGTGAGTTGTCTTCCAACAGAACATTGTATAAGACATTCAGGTTCATCACCTATCAGAACTTCTACTGACAATATTGTCATTGCGTTCTTCCAAGTCTAAAAATATATACCAGTACTTTGTATTTAAAATGAATGCTGACTTAATCTTAGCCATGGTTTGCTCATGTGATCAACAAGAAAAGCAACTAGGTTTAGCTCAGTAAACATGAATTCATCTCCAATGTCTTTGCATGTTTTTGTCCACAGCCAACCCATCTGGCTAACTTTAACCAAGTTCAGTCCATTCAGTACTCAGCTATGGAGGAGAAGGACAGGAAAGGCATGCTACAGCTCAATGTAGCTGGAGCTGCTGAGGTACGGCCAGCCTGCCTGTTTCTCTATCTCTCTGCCTGCCCAGCTCTTTCTTTTCATGTATTTATTGACTATATACAGGCCTTTAACATATTATTCTTAGAATTTGATGTTGCATCAGCTCAAAGTAGTTGTCACACACATTTTAGCCACTTTGAGACAGCTAATTGGGTGTCAGTCTGTGGTTGTAGGCTTGATAGACATTGAAGTGGACAGAAGAATGCAAGCAAGACCAAGTTCTCTCACTCTCTGGAGTTATTTGTATTGATATTCCATTAGTCACAATGAGCACCCTGCCTTTTAGTGGAGTCTGAAGAACAACATAAATTGAGCTCATTGGGATTGATGGCTCTTTTACTTTCTACTCTCAGAGATTCTGTGATATATTTTTTCCATTGATTGTATATAATTGTTCTAATGTCATAGAAAGAGTTCCACGACACTTGCTTGTGTGTTGGTGGAGTCTTTCTGCCCTGCATTTATAGTATTAGATTCTAGACAGACACCCACTATGTGGGAGAGAGTTGTCCCATGATGGAGTGGTGGGAAACCCCCACTGTGCTGGTATGTGAAAGCTCTCTGCTGCCTTCTTTTGAAATAATGCCTCTTTATAACACGCCTCTGTGTGTGTGTGTGTGTGTGTGTGTGTGTGTGTGTGTGTGTGTGTGTGTGTGTGTGTGTGTGTGTGTGTGTGTGTGTGTGTGTGTGTGTGTGTGTGTGTGTGTGTGTGTGTGTGTGTGTGCGCGTGCGTGCGTGTGCGCAGCCTCTCACTGTTACAACAGTATCACTGACCATGGCGGAAAACCTGGCTGACTTGATTGATGGATATTGTCGCCTTGTCTCAATGGAAACCCATTCCTTTATCGTCAGAGTTCACAAAGGTATGAGGCTCCACTTTCCCACTTTAAACAGGATTGTGTGTCCAATAGTATACTATAGTTTTTGAAGACAGAGAGAAACTGTGAGCTCATAATTTTTGTGACAATGAACAGCTTTCAGCAATTATGTTCATATCATTAAACACCGATTCCTTGTTTTTTTATGTTTTTTTTTTAAGGAAGACATCAAAGATTGTTTAGTTTTTTTTATGTTTTTTTTTAAAGAAGACATCAAAGATTGTTTTGTTTTTTTTAAACAAAAGTGCTTTTTGTCAACACATTATTCACTTCACTTCACAAGAATAATATCACTTTATATCAAAGTGATATTACTCTTGTGATACTGGAGCAACTGAAATATACTGCTTCCTAAAAATGTAATAACAGCAATAAAAATCACTTTTACACAGGTGCAACTATCAAGTTTGAACAGTTTTCCTCTCTTTCTGTAATTAGTTCTGCTGTGCTTTTATTTAATAAACACCGTGATTTGCTCTCTCCCTATGACGAGCATGCTTGTACAAGTTCAGATGCTGTTCTGGAAATTAATGTTGCATGCAGATGAGACTTTGTTCTGTGTAGGCCCGACCTAAGTCATAAAACAGTGTAGAAATTCCTTGATGCCATCATGTATATTTACTTTTTTTTCGTCATTCTGACCTGAATGATGTATGTATTTGTCCTCTAGAGGGAGAGAGAGCGCTACCTTCCATCCCAAAGTAAGTATCCATCCTATCTGTAGTGTTATCAAAAGAATTTAGAGCTTCAGTGCAAGTCTTTCAAAATGAGAGGGGATTAGTCTCCTCCTCCTTATCTGAGGAATCCTTGATGTCCCTAGTTGTCTGAGTTCAAAAGGACCTGAGTCATAACCCTGTTTAAAAAGAACATTAAAGTAACTGTCAGGTTTATGTTTATTGGAATCTATTGGTGCTCATTTTTTTACAGCCACTTTGATGTTTTTTCCGGGAAACTTCATGTGCTAGTGTTTATTTAGTCTGCCCATAGTGATAACGTTTTTTGACAGCTAAAGCAGCACATTGCAGATGATGGAAAAAAAAAATCTGCATTAAATGCATCTTCCCATGTGGGTTAATTTTCAAGCTCTGGATAGAGCTACAGAAGCATCACATGATCTTCATCATCGCTTGATACACTCCACAATACTTGTGTTAGCAGATAATCACTCTCATCCATCCTTTATCTATTCCACTTATCCACTTGGGTTCCACTGCTGATAATCATGAAAAACAAACATAATTTAGTGGTTGATTCAGGTACAATTTCTTGTTTTGTGTCCATGTTTTCAAAAAGTAAACCCAAGGCTTTTTAGTGAAAGCTAATGTGATTTTTGCATCAGACAAAGACAACTAAATACTTCCTGTTTTTTCTCCATTATCGGTCTTTAAATCGCGGCTCAAAATTCACAGGCCTTCAAAAGAAATTTAGAGAAAAACATTGTTTCTTGAACGCAGAGCGTGTAGTGTTTATCTGTGACTGTAGCTGCCTGGATGTTGATCTGTCCACATTTCACTGTCAGTTGGTCGGATTCAAAAGATTTTCTGCTTACATTAAGTCATTTCAACTTAAATCTCTCGCTCTTTTTTTCCCTCTCTGTCTGTCTCTGGTCAAATAAGGAGATAAGTTTAGGAGCCAAATATTTTCCACTTAGGGTTTTTAAACACTCTGGCAGTCTCCACCTCTTTCTCTTGGTCTCACTCTAACTTTTTCTCTTTGCTCTGTGCCTTTCTTTTTCTCTCGCTGCCCGTTGTGGTCTGTGATGTAAAGATAGTAGTAAAGCTCAGATGACACGGACAGAGAGAGACCAGGGCAAAGACAGAGACCTAATAGAAACAGTACGGATAAACTTTACGGATTATGAAAAACTGTTTCAACAGTTAATTCTTTATGGAAACTATGATGCTGAAAATCTCTGATATGTTTCAATTTAACATTGGTATGTTGATGTTGTTTTGCCTGAGTGTTAACTTCTTTGACTGTGTTAATTACTGTCTGATTTACCTGATTTTCCTTTTTTTCTTCTACTCTAGATTGTCTAACAATGAGAAAAAGTTAGAAGCAGGCAGGAGTGGAGTAAGAGCCATCTCCGTCTCAGGTAAGATTTAAAAAATATAATCCACACAAACTCACAACTTGACTTAAGTTGTGAGATGGATGCTGGCTCTTTGCTACTTTGGCTACAGCTACTGTTTTTCTTCCTGTCTTTCCTCCACATCTGTTTTTTTATTTTTTTTTTCCTCTGTCATTTTTTCCCCCTCATCTCTCATTGTTTTCTCCTCTGTTGGGACTGCCACTCCCTCCATCTCATCCCATCCTCTCTGCTCCTGCTTGCTCTCTTTTGTTTACTTCCTCCCCTCTCCCTCAGTCTCCCTGTCATCTCCCGCACCACTCACTCATATCCACTCACTCTGCTTTTTTTCCTCTCACACTCTGGTCATCTTTCTTTCTCCTCATTGGGCGAAGACGTAGTGACGCCAACACCTCCTAAGCCAACCAAGGCGCGGCGTTTCCTCCTCCCCTTTGTCTTCTGTTCAGATTCACCACCAAATGGTATCCTCTCTCACTGGATAGTTAGTAGAGGAGAGAATCCACAAAATTGTCTTGTTGCAGGATAAAATTCCTGATTTAACAACTTTAGGGTAACATTAAGATCCTGTCCAGAAAGGACTTCTAGAGAAGAATCCTAGTATCGCTCGGATTGATTTTTAGGAATAATTTGGTTTGGAAAGCCTTTTAAAATCAAACTTATAGTTTACATAGTGAACTATCATTAATAACTTTAATAGTTTTTAAGGATGCTCTCTTCTGCCAAACTGTCTTTGCCCTTGTTGCTTAGTTTCTTTAACCAATTCAGTTTTGCACAAAAGCACAGCTTAACCACAATAATGGGTTGTGTGTTGCTTCATATAACCAAGCTGATGCCCATTAACAAAAAAAAGAAGACTGAGAATTGTTTCCTGTAAAACCTGAGGTTTGTGTGGGTTTTTTTGCACTTCCGTTTAAATCCATTTTACACATTTAACATTTTCAGCTGACCTTCTGACAGAGGTCAGTAATTAAAGATATTTTCCATTCTCTTCTTGGAAATAGCCAGTAGAGATATAGAGTAAAATGCTTCTCTCAAGTCTCTGTTCAGCGCATGCTTCACTGTTGAGGTCACAGTTGGGATATTTTTAACCATTATTTTCAGTATTTTATGTCAGTAAATTCAAAGAGGCAGAGCTTAATTCGTGCCAGGGTGGCCGAGTGGTTAGAGATCATTCTTCCATTAAAAGATTTGGGCTCAACTTCCAAGTATCTGCCCTGTTAAAGTGGCTTGAGCAACCAGTCACTACCAGCTCATCATTGCTTATGTATAGCAAACAGAACTGCTTCATCTTTTGCAAGAAAACTATGTTCATGAGAACATAATCATAGAAGTTACAGGCCATCCCAAAATTCAATCCTTTTTTTTGGTAAGTGTCTTGTACAAAGTTTGACAAGCAAAACTGGGTCAAAACATGTCCTTGTGTCTCCATATGTGGCTTTGGCAGCTGCTCTCTCTAGCTTGCAGGGCTGCTCAGAGAAAAAGTTGTGGGTCTGGAGAGCAGCTGCTTTGTTATTGAAACATTAACAGAGGTTCCAGACTTTTCCTCCTGAAGGTTTTAAATGTGACACGCAGGCACAGTCAACATAATACTTTTCAAGTCTCAAATGTTACTGTGCTGAACTATGATGATTCAGTTGAACTGGCAATAGCTGTGTTTGTGTAGTATGTGTGTTGCAGTGTTAGTTTCATTCAGAAATGACCATTTAACAGAGCATCAGCTGTCATGTGGGCAAGACAAAATCATTCCTCCTGCTGCTTTGAGAGCAACTTCATGATCACACAGTTAATCTCTATAACAATACATAAGCTTTCTAAATGATGATGCTTTTAGGTAAAACCTCTGAAACTGAAGGACTGAGTTATATGCTAGCAATGTATAAGCCTTAAGGTTCTTGTAGGAAACTGGGCCCTCATTGAAAATCCTTTGAGTAAATCGCTGAAGTTGATACTGTAGCCAATTTGATGGGTGAAACAGGTGAAATTGAATTTTTTTTGTGATATTCAAAAATGTAGGTTTCTTTCATTCGTTAAATTTACAGCCATGTCATATGCATAACATGAATGGATGTTGTTAACTGCTTTTTCACTGGACATATTTTGGATCCTAACTCCTAACCCTGAGTGTTTGGCTTTGCAGATCCTGCAACATCTACCATGTTATTCCAAGGCTTTTCATGCTCTAACCTCTCCTCTCTTCTCTCTCCTCTGCCTCCTGCTTTTCTCTCTGTATCTTGTTCTTATTTCTTCTCCTCCTCTGCTGTCCCGTTTCCTGCATGCTCTCCTGGACCCTGCAGAAGATCTTAGTGGGGATGGTAAAGTTATGCTGTTTTTCAATCTCTCTGTTGTTCCCTTCTTGTCTAACTCTAACCCAACACACTGCACCCTCCTTGGAAAGGGTAGCATATGTATTGGTGCTTGAGAGTTAATGTTTATGCATGCATTCCTCCCCCTTAAACATTAGTACTATGTGTCTATGTGCACTGAAATGTAATTATGGTTTGATTTAATTGATATAAAACAATGTAGCTTACAATGATAATTTAGTTAAATGTGTTCCTCATGTTTCAGTGACTGGAAACATGAATAAATCACCAGTAACTTTAGTGGGTATGATGTTGTTTGTAGCTACAGAGGCTTTCTATTTTAGTTTTGTGTTTTAAGATGTTTGTGTGCTTGGTTCTGTCTGTTGGTGTTTTTTTTTTTTTTTATAAAGTGGATTAGCTCTAAATCTCTTTTAATTACCACCACTCTAAAATAATGGCGCACAAAGAAGAATTAAGGTGGTGTTTCTCTGTAAGAGGACTTTTCCAAACCTTTCTCTCTCCACATACAAATATACTAGAAACATGCACACAACTGCACACAACACAGACACGCACACAAAAATGCAAGCACACACAGAGCCACACAGATGCAAAACCATGCAAATATGTACTCACATACACATGCTCATGGACACTAAGTGGAGTAGGGAGCGGTTTGGTGGATTTCAGAGCTGGTGCATTCTTTGCTATAATGGGCTATCTGTAACACACACACACACACACTTTCCCTCCACTAAAAGCATAAACAGACAGAGTTAGACCAGTCAAACTTAGGAATGGTCGGTTCTCTAAAACAAATCCCAAACGACATAGTATTGAAAATGCAGAACAATGGACAAACAATGGACCTCTCAGTGTCACAGTAGAAACTAATAGATATCAGCTTTAAAGGCAGAGACAAAGGTAAAAAAAATTAAATGAATTAAAAATTTATAGAAAAAAATTTTCAAAAATGCTCATAATGAGCTGGAAACATTTCATTAATGCACCTGTTCATTAAATTAACCATGAAAATCTCATTTTTCTGAGGATGTTTTTGAAAATCAGTCTAATCAGATCTACTAAAAGACATTTCAGTTGCAGGACATATTTTTAGAGCTCTGATGTATGGATTTTCGCTTTTGTTTGAAACATTTATCATGCAGACGATTTTTGTATCCTTTAATGAACCATTGTACATATAAGTGCATGCAGTGCTAGTAAAAATGGCAAAAACTTAATACTATTTAAATTGTCTTACCCTTGAAGAAGTAGAGAAATGATCAAATCCTGCCTTCCTGCTGAGAAGTAGATGAAAGCATTGAAGCTGCGCCTTGGCTCCGTATAATGATTAAACCAACAAGATAAAGCATGTTTGGCTTTAGAGAGAAACTTTGGACACACTGGTGGGCAGATGGTTTTTAACCTCTTGACTGAGCAAGACTGCTTGTTTCTTCCCCTAATCAATGTAAAGCTAAAGCTTCTTGGCTGTAGCTTCATATTTATCATAAAGATATGAAAGGTGTGTAGAAAAGCTTGAGATGATTGAATCCTGTGAAAGACAGAAAAAGCATGTAGGTGCTTTTATAATAGAAAATGTATTCTGTCTCCTTTGTTCACCTTTACCTTAACACTGTGTCTACATGGCAGGCTGTAGCAAAAATGTCTTCCAGAAAAAAACAACCAGGGGCTTTAGAAAGGATTTATGATAAATTTGGGGACACATTTCCACAGAGCCTGATAAATCCAGAGCAGAGTTGTGTGTTCATGACAACAGATGTTTGACTCTCATTTCCAACAGCTGAGTCTGCACACTGATTTTATTTTAAACACCACCATCTGGTTACGATAGACGCAGTCCATCTTTCCCTCTCTTTTTTCCTGCTTGTTGTCTTCTCCCCTCCCCTCTCTTTCTCTCTCTCTCCCCCACTCTCTGCCTACCTATCTTTATGTCCTAAATGCTACCACCTGCTTACATGACAGCTAGACGTGCCATTTCTTTCTCTCCTTCATGCATTACTCCCTCTTTCTGTCTCGCTCTGAGATTTAGTCTTTTCTTTGTATTTCGTCTGTCATTTTCTACTTGTCTTGCTTGTTTCTCCTTTCTGCCTTTGTTTCCATCATCACCACAGCTACTCCCAGCACCCCAGCTGCTCCCAAACAGACAGATATGCACAACACATGCTCAGCTGACATTCTCCACCAAGTGTGTGTATGTGAGAGAGAGAGAGAGAGAGAGAGAGAGAGAGAGAGAGAGAGAGAGAGAGAGGGAAAGAGAAAGAGGAGCTACGTGGGTGTTGCTTTGCTCCAGAGTTGACTAAACTGAGTTCATTTAAACAGTTAGCTGCTTTATCTTAAACAGTTTTGTGCACTTTTACCTTTTTTACACACCTGTTTGATAGTTTCTAAGAGGAACCTTTTGTACCATATTGGACATACGGTAAATCAAACAACACATGCACCATTGTTTTGTTTTTGCATTTGTTCATATGCTTGTGTGTGTCTTCCTTTAATTGTTATGTTTTATTCTACGCTGTTTATTTATGTGTATTGTTACAGAGACTGATGACTATGCAGAGATAGTTGATGAAGAGGACACATACACCATGCCCTCCAGTAAGTAACTTATTGCACCATCATCTTCAGCCTCATCTACCGACTAAAATGTTTGTTCTGAAGGAATCAGCTTCTATTGCACTGGCACATATGGTTGCTATATGGTTTCTGTTTCACTGTTATTCTTCTGTCAGAAGCTTTCACTCTCTAACAAATGATAATTTCACTCCACTATCTTATAAATGTGTGCGGGTTGAATGTCCTCCAAGATACGCACTCACACAAGGAGTAAGAGAAGTTGCATCAAACCACATTTCACTAAGGCTGTGCCTAATGAAAATCAGGTTTGCCTCACTGTGTTATGTAAACAGTTGAGACCCTGGCAAGAGGTCACACAGGCCATAACTCTATACATGTGGTTCAGACATATTACATCTGTCAAATTCATTTATATTTGTCAAAGCCCTGATTGTGCCGGTATGTTTGACTATCGGTTTGTCAAAAATGGTGGTTCCTGCCTCTATTCCAAAACTTTCTAAGTAGATGTTTTTGTCCAAAACAGTTCACTCCTGAATTTGACTATGGGGCCAACTATGAATATGGAATTTGTTCTTCTTGCTTCTCACAGTCTTTTTTTCTATCTTTTGCTGTCTTGCTATATTTGTCCAGCTTTATGTCTTTGTCTCGTCTCTCTTCTCAGTCAGACTTCCTCTAAGCTGCCTTTTGACACATTTTCCTGTTATGTGACTGAGTTTGTGTGTTGATGTCATACTGTCTGCTCCATGTATGACAGCAATGGCTCCAAAGTAGAGGCTTTTAACATATCTGTGGTGGCATCAGTTCAGTTTTTCATTAATTAACTTGCTTATTTAGTAAACAGTACATGTATAAACATAAAGAACTGAATGGGCCATTTGTCTTTATCGTAATACTCTGTGCATGCATGTGTGTTTCTGTGTGTGTTCATGTGTGTGTGAACTATTTTCAATCTTTAAGCAACTGTATGGCTGTTCCCCTCTCTTTATCTCTTTTTGTTCCTCTTTCTCCCATTGCCAACACAGTGAGCTATGGAGTAGTTGAAGGTAAAACTGCCTGCCTGTCTGATTCTATTTTAGCAAAATGCCTTGATATTGGAATTTTGTATTGATGTCTTTCTTTGCTGGGCACCTTAGAACATTATTATTACAACAACGAATTGTGCTAATTTCCTGCAGCATTGAAAAAAAAACAAAACACAACAACCAAAAAAAGTTATTTTGTTTATTTAATCCAAAATATACTCATTGACTTACATGACTAACTGTATTAGTGGTGTTTTTTTGTTGGGGAAACAGTAATAGGATATTTTCTTTGACCACCAGTGCCTGGCAAAGAAAAATATCTAATATCTAGTTAGTTCTTGATTTGTGGTCTTTGTTGTTTTCGTAAGCTGCTGTCCATTTAGGTTTGGTATTACAAATGAAAAGGAGAGCCAATCCATAAAAAGTGCTAAATCAGAATCGAAAACAAGCTTAACTTCTGCAAACAATATATTCATGTTGTGTACTGGCTTGGTTCTCATTTCACCATCTTATAGGTTGTGACATTTGTATTTATTTTTTGTGATTTAGTATTGTGGTCAAATGCTCTTTTTCCCCTGTGGTTTATTTTCCTTTGAAGAAGTCATTAATTTCCTGCAAGCAAATTGGAGATTGGATTAATTCAGTAAATTTCTTTGCAAAGGAATGTGTTTTGGTTATGAACTTGTCATTTGTTATTTTACTATGTTTTCCGCTAGTTGACTCATATAGACTTTGTTTTAGCCCAACGGAGAAGTAGCCTTTCACAAAACAAGTACGAGACCCTGTCTACAAGGCATAAATAGCAAAAACACGTAAATCTAAGACAAAACTGAGCACACTTTAAATCTACTTTATTAGTCTAAGTTTGTTGAACCGGTCTTTTCTGCTTCACAAATGGGCTCTAGAAGTTCTCTCACACACACACACACACACACACACACTCTCTCTCTCTCTCTCTCTCTCTCTCTCTCTCTCTCTCTCTCTCTCTCTCTCTCTCTCTAAGTTTTAACCTTCAAAAGAACTTATTTGTATTTTTCTTCTCTTCACTATGTCAGCACAAGATGAAACAGAAATGATATTGCCAATGGATGGGGTTGAGCAAAAGGACAAGAATTTGACAGCAAGAAAGAATCATATTTAAAAGTATCCAAGTACAACTGTGGCCTTTATTGTTATGTGGCATAGAGTTATGTGAAACCATCCAAAATGTCTTGTCCTGCTGACCCCCATCTGTGGTCTCCAAGAGAAGCATGTAAAGTGCGATAGGTCTTTTCAGTGGTTCGTGGGTATAAAAAGCAGCAGGTGATTGGACCTGTGTCATTCCCTCCACTTTTTTTCTATTTCCTCCTCCCATATCTCAGCGCGGGACTATGAGATCCAGAGGGACAGGATAGAGTTGGGTCGCTGTATTGGAGAGGGCCAGTTTGGAGATGTACACCAAGGAGTCTACAACAGCCCAGTGCGTACAACACACAAGCACTCAATTATTTTCTTTAACATGCACACTAATGTTTAACCTAACAATCTGATTTTGTGTTGTGCAGGAAAAACCAGGTCTACCTGTCGCCATTAAGACCTGCAAGAATTGCACCTCAGACAGTGTCAGGGAAAAGTTCCTACAAGAAGCATGTAAGACCCCACTGTATCTTTTTCTGGACACATCAGCAACATGACTTATTTCATATTTTTTTATACTGAGGGTAATGTGTGTTTGTTTTCCCCCTGCAGTGACAATGCGTCAGTTTGACCACCCTCACATTGTCAAGCTGATTGGCGTGATTACAGAGAACCCGGTGTGGATCATCATGGAGCTCTGTACTCTGGGAGAGGTACACTCCCAGCTTTTTGTCTATAATGGGAGAAGCTGTTGAATGTTGGCATTGATGCCAGGTGCCACAGTTGGTCAACCCGAAAAGACTTTTTAATTAGAAAAGAAGTAAACTATGATTTACCATCATATGTCAGTAGTTTGATGGAACATAGTTTTGGTCACAGACAATTGTCAACTGCACATTTCCTAATATTGCTGTTTTTCTGTGTCTGGCCACAGCTGCGTTCATTCCTTCAGGTGAGGAAATACAGTCTGGATCTAGCCACGTTGATCCTGTTTGCCTACCAGCTCAGTACTGCATTGGCTTATTTGGAGAGCAAACGCTTTGTACACCGGTAAATATGTACACAAAGCACTGTTATATACACACACAAAGTAATGCCTCAGTGTTTACATGCACTGATTTCATGTCTCAGTTACCACAGATGATATAATTTTGTTTGGGTTTAACAGTGTGACTCTGTTCACTTATTCATTGACTCCATGTAGTAGAGACTTCGATGAGCAATGAATTGATATTTCAGACACTCATCAGTCATTATTCATGCACGCCTTATATGACATGTTATTCATACACAGCTGCAATGACACACAGTGCATCTGTTGGTTTGGTTGATATTTATACAGCAAAGAAATGACAAATATTATCAATGATTCAGTCTAACCACAGCCATTTGTGTCCATAGGGACATCGCAGCCCGTAATGTGCTGGTGTCTTCAGTTGACTGTGTGATGCTCGGAGACTTTGGTCTGTCACGATACATGGAAGACAGCTCCTACTACAAAGGTAATGAAATATGGCATTTTGTGATAACAAAGGCACATAGTCACACTTAGAATACACAGCTACATAATGACGCAATACATTGATTTGTTCATATTTTCTGTGTTATCACCTAAACCTACCACCTGGACTATCTCTGAAGGCAGCAATGCTGACCTGAGACCAGCTTGTGCCTCCATTCTCAGTTGATGCCATCTGCAGTTTTTTTTCTAGTTGCATGGACTTTACCCCCACCTATTGGTGATATCAGGTTACTACAAATTATGTGAACGGGAGTTGTCTGTTTGACGTTTTCAATTTTAACTTTCTCACTTGTGATCACCTAAGAAACCATTAACTCAATGAAGCTATATTTTCTCTCAAATGAACCTGGACTCTGCAGGCAATTTGTAGTTTTCTGCATCTGTTATTTCAGCTTCTAAAGGAAAACTTCCCATCAAGTGGATGGCACCTGAATCTATTAACTTCAGAAGATTTACCTCTGCCAGTGATGTCTGGATGTTTGGTAAGATGAGTTGTTTTTTGTGTTGTGTTACTTCCTGTCTCTGGAAACATTCCTCTCCTGTAAAGTTGCTGCTGATATCTTTGTGCAGTTCTTTGTCTTGGTCTTTCTGTCCAACCTTACCAACCTTTCTGTTTGTTTGTTCCTTTAGGTGTGTGCATGTGGGAGATCCTGATGTACGGCATTAAGCCCTTCCAGGGGGTGAAGAACAATGATGTGATTGGCAGAATAGAAAATGGCGAGCGGCTGGCTATGCCTCCTCAGTGCCCACCCACCCTATACAGTTTGATGACCAAATGTTGGTCGTATGACCCCAGCAAGAGGCCACGATTCACAGAACTCAAAACACAACTCAGGTGATAACATGTTTTTGTATGTATGTGTGTATACCAATAAGTGGCGTGCTAATGTGTATTTATTCGCTCACTTGCACATCGCATTTTACTTTTTTGATCTTTTCACTTCACACTGACACACAATTGTTAACTCACATGAACAGTTTATCATATGATGGATTCCATTGATCATTTTCAGATAATGGGATCAGTAATGATGGTTCAAACATGTCACTAAATCACATATCATCATAATCATCATAATATTTATATATCTTACAAGTACAAATAATAATGAAGTGTGTGTGTATTTATACCAAAATTCATATTGGAATGCACACCCACTGGGATAAAAAAGTAAAAGGTTTATTAAGTTGAGCCCTGACTTTTGATTGTGAATGTAAAGCAAATATTAAATCTGACCATTAAAGTTTCATTTGATATTTGTAGCACTATACTGGAGGAAGAGAAGCTTCAACAAGAGGAAAGGCTTAGAATGGAGATGAGGAGACAAGTCACCGTGTCCTGGGACTCTGGAGGGTCTGATGAAGCGCCACCTAAAGTAAGAGTCAAAGTTCACCTGCTTTGCCCACTGTCATGTTCATTTTAACAATTTTAGTTAACACCTACAAACTGTTATCACATTTGTGTCTGCAGCCCAGTAGACCAGGTTATCCTAGTCCCCGCTCCAGTGAGGGCTTCTTCTCCAGCCCCCAACACAACCACTTTCCAGTAAGCATGCACAGACACGCACACACATAGATGCTTAATAAGAAAAGAAAAATTATTAAGGGCGTTATTAGTTTATTTAAAAAAAAAAAAAAAAAAAAAGTGCAGGAAAGTCTGTCATTTCCTGTGCCATTTTAAAGAAAAATGCCTAAATCACAAAGAAAAAAACAACTCAATAAATTTTTATCCTTGTGTCCTCTATAAATCATACTGTTAACTGAAACTTGATCTTGGGCTCTGAAATTTCCAGGTTAACGCTGACAATAATAGCCAATCCAGTAAACTAAAATCTGAGTCTGAGTAACATTAAGACAGAGTGTTGGAAGACAGGAAGCATGTCAGGAGTCAGAAAGACAAATGTAAAGGACGAAAAATGAGAGACCTTCAGTGCACTTTATCCTCTCCTCATAAACTGAGCCGACAGCAGGCATTTCCTGTAGTGCTAAAAGCCACACACACACACACACACACACACAAATCAAAGCTGTTTGTCAGCTTTTATGGCAATAGGCTGCTCTCTCACACCTGACCTTATATGGAATGCATCATTTTAACCTCTGTGTCAGTCAAACATAATCATATTTCACGTCAGAATAACATCTATATGTTAGGGTAACATGAATAACACACTGGCCTTAACCTGAAGGACTCACACGATTCTTTGATGTCCCATGCCAAATCATGGCTTAGTATGTACTATAAGTATTATTATTCATATTATTATACAAGTATAGTAGACATAGACTACTAAAGCTATCCAGACAGGGAAAACTAGGGACTTTGATGGAGTCTCGAGGGAAATATAAGTCAGAGAGAGATCAGTGAAGAGGTCTTTTTTTTTCCTCTATCCCTCTTCAGACATCTACTGCTATGTTTTAAGAGATGGAAATCAACTGTGTCAGTAAAAATGCCAAGAAAGACTAAGTGTGTAAGAGAGAGAGAGCGCTGCAGTGTTTGTTTGTTACATGATTTATTTTCTGTGCTCTCCCTTCCTGTGTTTGTCCCCTTCCAGCCATCAGCCCATGGTGGTGTAGGAGGAGTAGGAGGCAGCTATCCCGCTGATTCCTGGAATCAGCACAGACCTGAGCACACTGCACTGTGGAGCCCGAACATGGAGGTATACGCACTCATTCATTATATTTCCCTGTGAAGGGGTTAGAGCGCATGTTTTCATATTTTCAGCGACACTCAGTGGAATCATACTTTACCTCTGATATTGAAGCTCCATGGTGCAATTCTGCAACTTCCAATGACACACAGAAAATAGAGCCACTAAAATGACAACTACAGTTATTGCCTCACATCTGAATGTATATTAAAGATGATGGAAACATTAAACGTGTTTAATTCAGCTGACAGGAATTGATTTCATAAACAATAGTTTAATATAATATATATCTAATGATATTTAATTGCTGACACTTCAAGTGAACAGTGCTCTGTATAGGGGGACAAAGTAACAGCACTAGGGAAAATATTTGGCTACCTGATGCCAGAAATAATTTTTATTAGCATCTACCTTTTAAGATCAAGCTCCTACATGGTGCTACTGTTTCGTCAATCATTTGTCAACCAAAAAAAATGAATCAGGGAACAAGTCATGTTGCTAACCTTCACCTGTTTGTGCACCTGTTTAAAAACATGGAAAATTATCTAAATGTATTATGTAACATGACTGCATTTTAAAGATAAGTGTCACGAATGCCAATGTAAGCAGCCATGTTTTCTACAGGATGGTGGATGCATTGGTCAGGCTATGATGGAGGAGAGGCTGATGATGCAGCAGCAGCAGATGGAGGATGATCAGCGGTGGCTGGAGCAGGAGGAAAGTTTCATGGTAATGCTCAAGTGTATATAGAAACACAAAAATATTTAAAGGCAATCAGATCTTTACAATTCATTCATATGAGCGAGGAAAATTTTCCCTTAAACGTGAAGCTCATGGTATTTCTTGGTGTGGGTGTGATTGAAATGATTGTGGCCAGTCAATGTATTATATTGTCAATTTGATGAATCAGTAGTTGCTTGTTTATCAGTGGATTGCTTGTTTTTGTGTTGGAGGCTGCTAATATACCATGTGTGCTAAATGAGGAGCCAAAGAGAGAGGATGTGTTGATGTTCTTGTTTCATCAAATATATTCACTGATTTCTGTCAGCACTGGTCAGATTAGGATAATTGTTGTTAGGTGAGCAAGTGAGTATAGCCCCACCTGCCGGGAGCTCAAAAAAGTGAAGTTTTATTGGCACAGCAACTAAGAAATGAATGTAGCTCTGTATAAATTAATGACAGAAAACTCCTGCTGTTGTTTATGATTATTCTACAGTTTAAAGATGGCAGCTGATGGAATAGTTGTTTTTAATTGTATTTGGTAGGATAGGCAGCTAAGTGTGGATGTCTCGGCTCTCAGTCCCGAGGGCCCTGTGTGTAGAAAAACAACAGTACACATTTCTAAAGCATCTGGCAATGAAATGAGGAGGTATACATTTTATGCCAAGTGGGGAATCACTGCTTTTTGTATCGTTTGTGACATTCCTACATTCCTACAGTTCTGGACATTTGCATTTTCATTTAGGATTACATTTACAACTGCATGTGTAAGTAACAATGCTACATAGAAAGCAAACATAAAACTATTCCCAGACAACTTAAATTATCAAAAATTTTAATCTGGAATTAATGACGAAAATCATATTTTTAGTTCACATAACAATAATGGAATCCACGGGATGTTGAAAAGTGTCAAAGTGTAGTTGTCATGACTTGGCAGATGAATCAACAAAAACAATAAATAGTTAAATGTGGACGTGAACTGTTGGTTTGGTCTGAACTTTTTCCACTCAGTGAAGCCTCTCTGTGTGTATCATAGTTGCCAGATGAGCTGAAGGATATATTTTTTTCAAGTTTTTATATTGGCTCAGTTTTGCTTGATTTATCACATAAGGCACTGAAATATCTCCAGTAGGAGCCAAATCACTGCCTGTTTTTCTTCTCTTTTCAGGTCAGATTGCTTTTCCTCTTGCCTTGATGGAGTTTTCATTTTGAGCCAGGAGCAGAGTTGACAGATAAAAGGAGGAAAAAATGAAATAGCCACACGTATTGGGGAGCTATAGTCACTTTTTTTTTTTTTTTTTTAAGAGGATACAAAATGGCACAGATTATTCAGTGACTCATCAAACCCTTAGACTTCAGATTCATGCCAAAGTGAGCCACAAGAGGTGACATCCCTCACAGGAACTAATGGAATATCACATTATTAACAAGACTCATTATCAACCACAGTCCTCTCACTTGATACCTCTAATAGGAACTGATGACAACCATTGCTCTGGGATTTCTTCCCATTCTCCTTGATCCACCACCATTTTAAGACCACAAGTCCTTTCGCATAAGCAACAGAAGTCAGTATTTACATGAACTATGTAATACGACGTCCGAGCTTCTGAAAATAGCCCAAGCACAAACTATCGCTCACAATCAGATATGACCCTCATCTGATTAAACCACTGTTAGCTGGCTATTTTATGAGGCAGTTTGGTTTGTGAATACAGCTGTAGAACATAGCCCAGTGTTTCCAGTCAAAGGATTTGTGTCCGTTCCCGTCTCAATCTTTTAGCAAGGAAGTCTTTTTTTTTACTTTCATTTCAATCTTAAGTGTAGTTGTAATTTTTACATGATTAAATAATTTTTGGACACACTCTAAATGTCAATGAGCTTCAAGGTCAAGAAGAAGCTGTTTATGCTGTGTGTGTGCTCTCACTAATCAGCATGAATGCTTTTGCTTCATATTAGTTTCCCTCAAAATCTACTGTCAGGAAGGAATGAGACAAGTAGGACTTTCAGGCTTGAGAGAAATGAGGGATGTTGGATGAAGCATAATAGACTTTAACTAATGCACAGTGCGTTGAATTATTATCAGGCACAAGAAATAGAGGAGGAAATTTCTGCTGGTCTAATGTGCAAGTAAATTTGGTGTCAAATGAAAGGAGGATAAACAGGAGTACAAAGTGAGAGAAGGAAAGTAATGTCTTAAAAGGAAGAGATGAAATTTTGCGAGGAGGAATGAAAGTGGAGGACAGAAGGAGGGAGAAAGGAAGTGGGATTGGCAAGCTTGATGGAGAGGGAGGAACGAGCAAGGAGTCACCCATCAGAGAGAGGGAGATGCAGAGAGATGGAAAGAGTGGGAGGGAGAAACAGAAGAGAGTGAAGCAGTTGGATCTTTCCTCTCCAGGATTTTGTCTCTGTGGCTCAGTAGAGCTTTTCCTCCTCTGGAAAAACTTTCTCTCTTTCTTCCTGAGTCTTTTCTCCCTCTCCCTTCTTTTTCGACTCAGTTTTTCTGACTTTCTCTGTTCATTTCATTCAGTAACTGCAGACGCCTGCTTGAGTTTCTCTGCTTCTTTTGCCCCTCTGATCTCTCTGTTGCTCTTTTCCTCCATGTCTTGAGTTTGCCTTTTGCCTCCATCTCTCTTTTTCTCTCATTATTTCCATCCCTATCTCCGCCTTCTTTCGATGGCCTCCACTCTCTGTGTTCCTCCTCCCATCTTCTTCAGGCACTGTTCTCCCAGGATGCATCTCTTCAAGGCGTGCTTCACCAAAACGGTACTGACAGAGAGGCAAAGAGGGAGGGGGAGAGGTTTTGCAATGTTGGTGCTTTCTGCTGGAGGTTAATGTGTGAAAAGGCTGCAGTCATGACAGTAACTGTGTTTCAGTGGTGTTGTGCTTATCTGCTGCTCTTTGTTCATGGCTTGATGATGATGGTGCTGATTGATGACGTTTTTATATAAAGTAGACAAAAGTTGACATGACTCAAGGTCATAGTAACTCTTAGAGCATAAAGTCTGAAAAATAATTTCTCAGGTTAAATTGCACATTTATCTGTTGAACTGTTTTGTGTTTTTTGGGGGCGGTGGAGGAGGTTAGTTAAAGAGAGTGCCAGTGCATTAGATGTTTTGCACAGACTGGTGGCTGGTAAAACATTTACTGGCTGTGTTTGGTTTTTAATGCATTTTGCTCATTTTACTGGAGTCTTAATAATTTAATAGTTCAGAAACAAAGATTTGTTAGTTACTTAATTTTGTTGTAGTTATTGTTTTCTAAACTATAACAACCTCGAAACCTACCTGGAGTAAATTTCACAGAAGCTGAAATACATTGTTGTGTATTGGAATTGAATTTTCTCCATTAATGTTGTCTGTCTATTCTTTGCAGAAGGCTGAGTCCAGAAACAGCAGAGGAAGCATCGACAGAGAGGACGGCACAGTACAAGCACCGGTCAGTCACAGACAATGTTCACCACAAATGTGAACATTTTGTTGATACTTTATTTTAAGTAAATTCATTCATGAATTGTACTGTTGAACTGCATGGAAGATGAAGAAGATTGAAAGGAAAGGGGCCAGACAGAGGCAGAGAGAAGCTTTCTCACAGACAGACGGAGGGAGGAAATGCAGACGTTGAGAGAAGGAGGGAAAGTGTTTCTGTCTGTGTGCCAGGGAGGGCACTGCCTACAGACCAACCACATGACCACAGGCTCATAGGAACTTTAAACCTAGAAGAACTACACAGTCCCATCTTACTTCAAACCAGGGTTATAATATCCTTAAGCTACGGCAAGTTCTCAGTTTCATCCTGATCAGATGACTGATGCCTTTACTGGAGGGGGGCTTCTCATCAGAAACTGCGGTTGTGGTTTCTTTAAATTCAGCAAGAAAAATCACTGCTGACTAAAACAAAAATAACCTTTAGATAAAATTTTGAAAGCTATGTTTTAAAGAATTTCCCAGATTTCTTCCCCCCCCCCCCTAACGTTTTACATAATACATGAAAAGTTGCCCAGTACTGATTTGTCATGTGTTCTGTCTATGCAAAGGGTGGAAGCCAGCACATCTACCAACCTGTCGGGAAGCCAGGTCAGAAAACCATCATACTGTTCTCCTCCATACCAGCTGTATTTGAGCAAATAAAGAGTCTGTAATTCACAAAAAGCAGTAATAACACACTGTTCTGCAATCCAGTAAAATGCTGTTTTTAGTTTTATTTAATATTTGACCAAATCAAGTAAAAGTACTGCAGAGAATTAGAATTAGAGAAGTACTGTAGAGTACTGTAGAATTGTAGAGAGAAATTTGTAAAGTTCAAGTACAAGTATGTTTAGTTTACTTCAGAGCCATATTAACTTGTGTACTCTGCACCACAACATGCTGAATTCAGTACTTGTGAATATGCATCCTACTAACATGTTTAGACAACTCCATACCAATAATACGAGTATCCTCCTTTTCTCCAGAACACGTAGCTCCTCCTAAGAAGCCGCCTCGCCCCGGAGCTCCTGGTCACCTCAGCAACCTGGCTAGTCTCTGCCCCGTGGACAGCTACAATGAGGGGGTCAAGGTATATATGCACATGAACGTGTGCAGAAGTGCAAGTAGGGACAGTTTCAAAATAATGCAATGTAGCTTGTTAATATCACTTTTGCAAACAAAAGCTTTGCTCTTATTAAGCCTCTTCCATCATGGAAAGCATGATTCTGTTAATTTAGCATCCTTGGTTTGGACATTCCCACTGTGGTGTATAGTTTTGATTGGACTTCTGATGGGTGGTGTGCTGTGCTATGTCATGCCTTGCCTGTGGTTCGCTTTGGCCTAATGTGCTGTTCCTCTTCTCTCCCCTTTTATTTCTTCTCCCCCTCTGCTGTGGACATCCCTCCATCCTGTGTTTCCTCTAACATCCACTGTCTTGTCCTGATTGCATACCCTCCTCATTTTCATTCTGCATTCACCAATCCAATGTATCAAATACTTTTGACATTTTTGCATACCCACCTTCACCTTCATCCTTGTCAAACTCCCCTCCACCCACTTGTCCCCACCTCCCTCTCCTCTCTTCAACCTCCCCATAGCCGTGGAGGGTAAGATGATCTGTGTGTGTCTGTTAACAGTGTAGAGTTAGCAATAGATATCATCAAGCAGATTTATTTTTCTTCACCAGAGACAGAATCAAATATCATTATGAGGCAGGAAGAGACAAACAGAAAAGAAATCACTGTTTGTGTAACTCACCTCCTCCTAATGGACTGTTACTGGTGCCACCATTTACTTACTAATGAACCCCTGGTTATGTTTGGGTGATGTCAACAATCTGTTGAAAGTAAAATATTTTCTGAAAAAGATGTTAAATATTTCTGGTGAAGAAAACGAAGCTAATATTGGTACAGTTGGTAGATGTGCTGTAGACTGACTCTAAGACACTCTGTCTTCCATTTTAGAGGAATTTACTGTGTCAGTGTCACTGTCACTGTTATTTACTGTTGCTAACTGGTTTTAGACAACTTTGTACTAACAACCTACACACTTGTGTCATAGTAGCAAAGTCAAGGTGTTTAGTATGTGGATGGTAGAAATGCATGTAGATGGTAATATTCAGAGGTCACTATGAGATCTGAAAGGTTTTATGTGATTGATAGTGTTGTCTTCTTTGTGCCTCTAGTTTTTGTGTATTCAGATGCTGCCACCCAGTGTTGTATCTGTGTAACTGTACAATTATGAGGACACGAGCAGCAACACATTTTATTCTGCTCTCATTTAAATATCCAAATTTTCCTTCGAAATAGATAGTATATAAAATTTGTGTGCATTATATTTTGTTAACCAAAAAAACAATCACACCTCTCTCCTGGTCCAGTTACAGCCTCAGGAGATTAGCCCACCTCCCACCGCCAACTTGGATCGTTCCAACGACAAAGTGTATGAGAATGTGACAGGACTGGTTAAAGCTGTGATCGAGATGTCCAACAGGATTCAGCCTGCAGCGCCAGAGGAGTACGTCCCCATGGTCAAGGTACGATTCTGATTCACTCAATCTGGAATGAAATCTGGTATGACTGACAACCATCAGCTTCACAGAGTTGCCTTGACTGAAACATGATTGTAGTTCAGTTTCTCCTAATTATAAGTAATGGGGCACAAGATGCAATCGAACACATTCTCTTTCAAAGTACATGTTAACAAAAACTGACACAAAAATATGTGTGTGGTAGGAGGTGGGTCTGGCTTTGAGGACTCTGCTCGCAACAGTTGATGAGACGATTCCTGTGCTGCCAGCCAGCACACACAGAGAGGTAAGCACACACATTTTTATGCTTAGGATGCTGCTTTTACACATCTCTTTATAGACTTGTGTTGTCATATCAAACTTTGCATGGAAAATACCCCCCTGTGACTTCCAGTGCCAAACATAGTTACAAATAGAAAAGTGAGACAAAACATTTGAACTGTGTCTTACAGCTGACAAGGTCATGTGCTACAGTTTAGCTATCCCTTTATGCATGGCTGCAAAACCCCCAATTACTGAACCATGGCAATTTTAGAAGTCAAGAAATTTGCAGTGAGACAGTGTGAAGGGGAAGATACATTATCACTTCTTGTGATTCCATCATTTTAAAATTCCTCTTTCCATCCCACAACTTTGTGAGTTATCAATAGGTCGTGTTCTTATTTCATCACCACTTCCATTGTTCGTTGAGGTGACACAGAGGCTCTTTATCTGATTGCATTTCGACAGATTGAGATGGCTCAGAAGTTGTTGAATTCAGACCTGGCAGAGTTAATAGCAAAGATGAAGCTGGCCCAACAGTATGTCATGACAAGGTGGGTACAAATACAGTGTCTGTGCTCTATTCATTAATTGTGTTAGAGTTTCTTAGCATTGTTTTCTCTTCTCTATGCAGTTTACAAAAGGACTACAAGAAACAAATGCTGATGGCAGCTCATGCTCTCGCAGTCGATGCTAAGAACCTGCTGGATGTCATCGACCAGTCACGGCTCAAGATGATCACTCAGACTCGTCCGCATTAGTCCAGGATCCCATCAAGCCTGTAGGTGGTTTGTGGCAGTGCCAGAAGACTCTGTTGCTATGGAGACAGACCGCAGTGGAAAAGAACATTTAGTGAGATATCAGTGATGGATTCAGAAATTTGACTGATGGACAGCAGACATGACTGAAACAATCAACTTCTTCTCCTCCTTCAAACACTCATTGCTTCCTTTTCTCTCTGGCAACTGTCGTTCCGGTCAATATTGTGTTGTTTTGTACTTTTGTTGCATTACTTTGCTTTTGTATCCAGAGAAACGCTCTTCTCTCCCATCACATATCCTCAAAAATCAGCTGTCACCGCTTTTTAATCTTTGAAGAAATTGAATTGAACAGAGATTTCAGAGGCTCGTATGTAAGACCGCATGGATATTTTGGGTAATGGATGCCTCATAACTTGGCACACAAACACAAGACTAACAAACTCCACGTACGCAGGATGTAACAACTGGAACTGAAGAGCCAGAATGAGGAGGTCAATGAAGATGATTTCATAAAGGTGTTGTTTAAACATGCTTTTATATCATTATTAATTATTATTATTGTTATTATTATTATTATTATTATTGTTACTACTGCTTTCAGCCTCGGCACTCACAGTATGTCTGTCAGGCTTCAACCTTCCTCTTGAAAGTCGTGTGAGCAAAAATGACAGATTAACAGTAGAGCTGCTCATATATGTCAGAATTTCATCTCTTTTTTCCACATCTTCCTCCCTCGATCACTGTATCTCAGGCATCAAGACATGGCATGACGATGAACTATGAAAGCTTAATTTTGAAGAACAAACTAAATGTCTTTTTATGGAAAAAAAAACATTTAAAAAAAAAAAGCTGCCACGGGCCACTTTTTAAGTTTACTACATAGTAAATATACAAAGAAGTTATATTTTTAACATATTTCTGAGGCACGGTTGTTGGTAAATAAGGGGGTGGAGACACTGAAGGGGAAAATGAGGAGATGGAGAGGCGGATTAAGGGTCATCTTAAGTTATCACGGTGGTGCTAATACTGTATTATTATCCTGCAAGTCACCATGTGCCAAAATGAACTGCAATTGACAAAAATTAATGATTATCATGCTCTTGATATTAGCTTATTCTTGTGAGCAGGAAGTCAATGTAAAATTAAGATTGGTCACTTTGTCGTACACATCGTGTATTGGAGCTAAATGTGTTGTTGCAGTAATTATGTTTTTGTTTGCTTTTATCACATAACTATTCACTCAGTTAAGCCACATTTGTCAAATTTTCTTCATTTAATTTGATCCAGGAATTCATTTTTCACGGACTTTGAAGTAATCACTCTGTTGGCTGTACTTTTTTTTTTTTTTTTTTTTTTTTTTTTGCATTGAAATAGTTCTCAAAAACTGTAAACATCCAACATGATTTTCTCTTTACCTCTCCTCCATCAATCTATCTTTCTACCTCCTCTAATGGAGTTATTTATACCTTTATTCCCTCTTTTACTCCAGTCTGCCACTCTGCATTTCTTCCCCTTCTCCCTCAGTTTCCCATGCTCTCTCGTCCTCACCTTCCTCTCTGATTCCCGCTCCTTTCCAGCGTCTCCTCTCCCCCGAGGTGAGCAGGATTCTCAGGAAGGAGCCACATGTACAGTTGCTAAACCAAGCAAATAAAAAATTATCAATAAGAATTGTGGGGATTTTTCTTCTCTCCATCTGTTTCTTTCCCCTTTTATATCCTCTGTAAAGATGAGACAGACTTACAATTCAGTGTAACTTAAGCTTTTCATGCATATTTCTTCAGAAAGAAAAGACCCTTCAACTTTTTAACCTCTGTTGTAGCTCACAGGTAAATGAATACATTGTAATAGTGTCTGAACACACTGAAGCCACTGGAACTGAATGAAGATGTCATTTGTCTCTTCTCTACCTCCTGCTGTGGATCCAGGTAAAGCATCTAAGTCTCATTCTCAATTATTCAACTATTGTTTAGTGTTAGATTATTCTTCAGTTTGGCCGAACAGATTTGTTTTGAGATTTTGCTTTTGGTCGACATGACCTGCTGTTAGAAGAAGCAAAGACTTCACAGCCAGGCTACATTTACAAATGCTGCTATGATATGTGATGTTTATTAATACAGAACAAAACACCTTCAGGGCTACTGACCAACTTTAATCACAACTAAAAACTTTTCCTACGTCCAAACAGCTGCAGAGGAACATTCAGATGCTGTAAAAGCTCCTAAATGGACTTTTCAAATTTCATTTGCTCGGTCACATATTTATTTATTTCTTGGCAGACAAAACTCAACAGTAACCTTTTATTTCTGCCTGATCTCTGGTTATAGTATTAAACATAAAACTAAGGCCTGCCAGAGAAAATCAGAACGATATCAACTTGTTTTAGACGGACTGTAACTTTAAAGTTTTACCTGTCGGGACTCTCATTTTGCTTCTCAGGGTAAATTTCTTGTATATATTTTGACAGAACTGACTCCATAAAGCTGCATATTAAATTGTTTTCTAGAAAAGCGGGGGGAGAAAAAAAAAAAAAAAAATAAAAAAAAAAACGATGTTTCCGCCCGGTTTCGAACCGGGGACCTTTCGCGTGTGAGGCGAACGTGATAACCACTACACTACGGAAACTGGTGATAAAGGGTGGACACACAAGGTATAAAGCTGAACTTTGGTCAAACTATTTCTGTTCTTTAACTCCTGTCAGTATTTGTGTCTTTATGTTGACCCGATGAATCAGCGTTTATGGCTAATGACAGCAAACAGGCGGCCACTGTTAGCTCATGCTAATGCTAACGTTACTTCCGGCTGTTTTCGGAAACAAACGTGTTGTTTCGGCTCATTTTGACTAAAAGTGTCACCTCTTCGCTTCATGGTCAGTAGTTAAAAAGCTAAACTGACAAATCATTCAAAAAATGGTTAAAGTGCTCATTTTTAATATAACCGAGGTGAAGCAGAGAAAGAAAGTTCCCACCAACCACTTCGTCTTACTTTTGATTATTTTAAATGATAAACTGCTTATAAACACCAAAGATAAGTTAATTTGGTATTTCAGTCTTTTCCATCAAACTCAGCTTTATCAATTATCAGTTATAGATTTTACCGTCAGATACTAATGTGGGGAGGAAAAAAAATTACCCAAACACAAAATGAGTGAGGAGAGTTGATAGTGTCTTCACTAACTTTACACAGTGTTACTCTGGGTCGGCACCAATTCTCTGCCTGTTTTATCATAAGAGCTCAGTGACCGCTGTGATTTTTAATTTTGGCACAATTTTCTGTTCATGCTTCTTTCTTACCATTCAGTCTAAAATTCAGCCGATTCATCCACATCTCAAAAATTTTATGTACTTAAGTCAGTGTTTTGTTGTTTTGTTTTTTTTTTCAAAAAAATCATTGAGACAAGCCAGTGAACTTTTTTTTTTTTTTTTTTATTGTGTTTTGTTAAAAAAACAGCTTTTTAGTCAAAGAGACCGAAGCCCATGTCATCATCGGACTCCTCGGACTCTTCCTTCTTCTCCTCTTTCTTCTCCTCCTCCTTGGCTGCAGGGGCAAGCAGGTGGGTAATGGTTAACAAAGTGTAAGCTGTCAGTCATTTCAGACTAATCAGTCTGAACATGTGCCACTAATAGAGCAGAGTATTTAGGATGTTCCTGGAAAATTTAACTTTAAATATCAACAGGCTCGGTTACCTGGGGCATCACCACCACCAGCAGCAGCTCCGGCAGCTGGGGCTCCGGCAGGAGCACCACCTCCGGCTCCAACGTTGCAGATCAGACTGCCGATGTCAATGCTGGACAGAGCCTACAACAACATCCACAGGTCAGCGTTGCATAATTCCTAGCACTTGTTTTTGTGGGTTATGCTGAGACTTAGATCATTTTCAGTGATTCTACACAGTAGAAATTTTATCCATGGAACATCCAAAACCTCACAGCGTCGTTATACTATAGATGTTGCAAAACATTTCTATCAAATCTGTACACACCACCAGAACCAGCTTCATTTTTAAACGTAAATCCGTCTTATGCATGTACTAAAACATCATTTTCTGTTCAGGGATTTTAGTTTCCCCGCTCATTATTTGGTTCACTACACCTTTGATTCTTTGTTATGTACCAAAATACCAAATCAAATTCCTAAAACGTGAAAGCCAAATTAATACCTTCCTGCAAGAGAAGTTTGAGATTGTAACCAGGGGAACCATGTAGGAGGCACAGCATGGAGCCATTACATTATTAGGGCATACCTACTTAAACTACAGTGACCTCCACTGCTAAACCTTTAGGGACCTTTACTTACAATATTTAATTTTGTTTAAGTTTGAATAAGCCTAAAATTGACCCCATCAGCTACTACAAAACCTTGAAGGTTTAAACTCTGTATGTTTTAATCTTCAAACTGTCTCAACCATCATGATGTGTTAAATTACTGCTGAATTATGTCCATGCCTCACCTTGGCAAACAGACTTGGCCAGAAAGGCTCCACAATGACTCCAGCAGCCTTGATCAGGGCATTCAGCTTGTCCTCCTGCAGACAGAACACAACGATCCAAAGTCAACCATCAACAACTATCTACACACAACAGTACAATATTTCAGCCAAATAATCAATTTCAATTCACGTGCACCTGAAAAAGATTTTAATTATTTGTTACTGCTTGGTCTGTCAGGTAACTATCTATTTCAATTGTCCTCTAGTTGTGGAAATTACATTTTATGATTTTGCAGCCCTATAGAATATTCAGGTATCTCGTTTCGATTGGCCACTTTTTTGTCTTGGTGAGTTTCTGACAATTGCCAGAAAACTTCACACTGCAAGACTTTCAGACAAGTTAACTGATGACGGAAATATCCCTGACTTCTCATTACTGAAACATGCTGCCTGCCTTCATTTCTAAGGAGCAGTTGTTGTGTCCATGATGTTGTGCAGCATCCACATCTATCAGCCTGTGATGACAGCAGCAGACACACACAGACATTTAACCTGACAGCCTCAGTATCACCGGCTTAGTATGAGATAGTACGGCTCAGAGTGACGGGCATCATGTAATCTCATACTTTATAACTATGTTTAAGACATTTAGTACATGTGGGCCACATGTTGTATGCTCAAAACACGCGTGTCAAACAAAGACGCACTGCTGTGATACAAAAACGTGCTCCACAGTTGTTAGCATGTATGGCGCCATTTTGGCCGGTAAACAGGATCAGTCCACTTAAACGCGTTTCTTTCAGCTTTAAACATAAACCCTATCCCCGGTAGGAGTGGGGGCGGGGGGGTTAAAATGTTTTACTACATCAGATTTATTCAGGGGTTTTACCGGCAGCATAAGAAGCCGCCTGCTGAGCGGTGAACCGGGACACTTACGGTGACGGTGACTTCGTCGTCGTGGAGGATCAGAGCGGAGTAAATGCAGGCGAGCTCGGACACGGATGCCATGGTGGATGGGTGTTTTTACGTCTGTGGGGTCGGATGCCTAAATCTCACGGTGCTAGTCGCCGGATTGTGGGCCTTAGCTTCGGGTGAAGAACCGAGCACCTTTAGGCACGATGACTTCCTGCAGCGGAAAAGGAAGGGGGGCAGGGCCGAGCTGCGGATATATACTGTACGTCAGGGCTGCGTGGCGATGACGTCAGCACGCACACAGTGACGACGCACGCAGGCTCGATTTTAAAATGGGCGTTCAGTCTTGAGCGCCTTCTTCAAACACGATAGGCTTTCTGTCAAATGAATATGTTTGATATAAATTGACGCACACCATGATCTATGAGCTTGTATTTTGTGTCAAAAACACAAAATTGTATCCGCCAAAACGTCCAAAAATTATAAAACGTGTTCATAAATCAATGATTTATGTGTAAATGATGATTGCAAAATCCCTTTCCTTTGGAAAAATGTTTTTTAAATTGAGGACTATGTAGCAGTTTGTAGTACAGAGCACTTTATTAAGCCTATTGATGAAAGTAGGCCTACCATGTATGCCAAAATGTTGTCTCTGCAACATGAAGAACAAAACATGCCCAGAGGTTTTGAATCAGTTGCAATTCACATTTTCAGTCAGTCAATTTTATTTAATTGCAATCAAGAACATAAATCACAACAGGTAAAACCATTAGGCTGTACAGAACTATGGCAGAAAAAGCAAAATATGACTGTAAATTCAGATGTAGTAATACTTTCCACAAGTCTTACCATTTACTATACCCATTTTCAATGTCAATTTCTAAACATAAATTGAGGGTCCCATTAAAGGTGAACATTTAGAGGTCACAAACAGCCCAAACCATCACTCTCACATTTGGCACAAACGGATTTCCTTAGCCCTGATATGAAAAAAAAAAAAAAAAAAAAAAAAATAAAAATACTTCTGAAGGTAAAACTACAAAACTCAGATGTATGTAAGGAACAGTATAACTTTCGGTGGTACTTTCCTGTGTTATGGTGTATTAATTCACAGAGCAAGAGACAAACAGTTCAGCTTGGCAGATTCTGCAAAATTCAGGTAATTTATCCCCATTTCTATCTCCATGGCAATGGACTGAAATCTCCTACTGGATCTATTCAAAAGTTTGATCATTTGGGAATGCTTTCTCAGCAGCATATTATTAACAGTCTTTTACAGTGAGCAATATTAAAAAAAAAAACTCATCTGTTTCCATTTTTACATTCACTTCAACTTCCAGTTATAATTCAAAGTGGTGAACAGATTATTGTGGAGTATCAGACTTGGCCCTTATTGGAAAATAACATGTGAGTACTTGAAGAAAGGAAAGAATTGGTATACATTTGTCAAAGCACAGTATTTGAGCTCCTTGAAGTTGTTTTGATATGAGAGTTTTCTTTCCACTCAAACTGGCAGGTAAAATGTGCAGTTTAATTGTGTTGTTTTGACGCACAAAGCTCTCTGAAAATGTACTCTTAACTGGAATTCTTCCACATATGATAATTTAAAATTAAAATCATCCCTTTTTGACATGGCAATTAGAATTCTGAAAACACAATATCTACCGTGGTTCTCAAGACACATTAACCCATAAGAAATGTGGCTGGTGTTGTGAGTTGAGACATGATGTGTTTAAAAAAAAAAAAAACATTACAAGCATAGCATAGGACCAAGAAGGCTCAATGTCTGCTATAGTAAAGTTACTATAGTCATCATGGTACTATTTCATATATGAATTGAACAGTGTCTGGCCTGCTGTTGACTCAGGTCTTGAGCAGTGTGGCACCCATTCACATCAATCACAAACATTTTGTTGCTTCAGTTTCAAAAGAGCTATATACTGAGCTTATTGCTGACTTTACCTTTGAATGCTTTGCACTGTGGGACGGGGTGAAAAAGTCATAAACTGGAAGGATGTTGAGGCACCCGGACCATTTACAATGAACTGACCAGAAAAATTTTATCCTTCTATATCTGTACCAGTAACCCAGCTCAGCTGATGCCAGATAAGATCAGTGGAGACCAGTGGACAGAAGACAAAACCTGCAGGTACCAGTCATGGAAGCCAATAAGCTGTCTTTCCCCTCTAGTCCTTGTGAGTCTTTCCCTTGGGCGTTTCATCATAAGAAACCCCATATTCATTTACTCTTGTCTTGTCCACGGGGTAGAGCCTGAGAAGGGAAACAGAAGCAGAGACTTTAGACTGGAACTTTGTTGCTAATATTTTGCAACCAACTTTTGAAATTTTTAGTAGTGTGTTTGTGTCTATGTACCATCTCTGGTAGAGGTAAATGAGAAACACGACATCATCCCTGAAACACGCCAGTCTATGAGATGTTGGCATGGTGATGATGAAGGCAAACACATCATCGATGAAGGTATTGAAGGCCTGTTAATGATCAATTGATATTCAATTAAAAAAAAAAATCTTTCATCACTGATATGTATTTATTATGTAGTACAGTCAAAATATTGTATAATCCGCATCTCTGCAAGTAATTAGGTCATACTTGTAATCAATAACCAAACACACTGAAAAGGAACAAAATCACGTGATCAGTCATTTAACTGAATGGCTGACCAAATCAATTCCTGCTCTCACCTTGTACATAAAGGCTTTCCAGGGCAGGTGGGCCACAGATTTCAGCTGTTCAATAAAGAGCAGGGAAGAACAAGATACTTCAAAGTCTGTTTTGTTTCTCAGAATTAGAGGATACATCTGAACGACACATTTGATTAGCCTTAGCATTTTTTTGTGTGATTTAGTGTCACCATTTTGACTTGCCTTGAAATAATGTGACTCTGTCTTGAATATATATTTAATTAATCTATTCGTCCTTTGTAAAAATGAATGAACTGTAATTGAGAATCTGTGAAACTGACCTTATAGTTGACAAACAGTTGGGGAAGCATGAAGAGGAATCCAAAGGCATATACACCTGCAAAGTCGCAGAACATGCTAATTAACATTTCTTTATAATCAAATAGCGTAAAGCTGCAAACAAGAGAACTAATGGATTCATTAAAAGGACATTTTCTTACCATTCACTAAACTGTTAATCAACCATGAGTACCAGCTATGATGGACAGAGTGAGAGAGACAATTAAGACAAGCAGTAGTTGGAAAGTGGTATAATTACCACATGATCGTGCTTTTTATGTACACACACACCTACCTCTTGTAACGCAGAAATATTAGAGCATATACTGCCCCTCCAATGCACAGTGGGTACAAGAGATATGACAGATATTTCATTGCCTACAGAGAAACACAAGGTATGTGATGATTTGCTCATGTGTGTATTATGATTATTCATTGTCATATATTCAGTCTACTGTGTCTTACCAGCGTATCGTACTCTTCTGTTCTCCTCTCTGACTCATCTAATTTCCCAAACTGTTTTACATGGGAAAAAAGAACAACACTGAAATATGGATTTTAACGACTCACATTTAAAATCTTAAAATAGACAATAACACTCTCTGTCTTTATATTAGAACCATTTCCATTTAAGATAATAATCACTGTTTCCTGTTGTTTATTATAAAAGGGTTAGGATTAGCACTCTGATAGTCCTCATAATCAGAGGAGAAAACGGCACTGGAAACACCTACCAGGAATGTTGGCTTGGTTCCTTTCCAGGAAACCTGAATCTTAAATGCCTTCTTCACTTTCCACACCTACAAAAATAAGTAAATCCAATGTATATGATATGAATTCAAGTAATCACTAAGTATTATTTAAGAGAAGAGCCCATAATAACCATGTTAATATAATGTAGCTGTTGAATTAGTCTAATAGCTGAGAACAATAAATGAATTCTATCATACAAATAAATAGTCTTGTCAGGGTCATTACACATGTTTTTTGTAGTGTATTAAAGATGAATGGATGTAAATGTCAGAGTGTAATTATGAATATTTAGATTTATGAGTGTGTGTTTTCAGTATATGCATATATGAGCTCACTTCAATGATAGTGCCGATCCCAGCAGGTACAAGGACAAGCAGGCTGGTCTGTTCATCAAGCAAGTAGAGGAAAATCACTATGGTGCTGAAACATCGCCACAGCACTGAAAAGACAACACAAAATCCACAAGTCAAGTTTCTCACAAAACCAGCCCTGTGGATAAATATAGTTCCAGCACAAGAGACTGCTCTTAAATACACAGCTGTCAAAAATGTATTGGGTCACAACATTTTGCAGAGGGCTAATTGTTCCCATTAGCTGTCAGTAGTTCTACGCTAGTTTCCTTTCTCTGCTGCTGATTTAGTGGATAAAAGGATTCTGGGTGCAACATTTGGCTGCCGAGCAGCCCTGATTCATTGATTAGTATTATACAGTGTCTGATTTTGTGTATTTTCAATTGTTTTACGCCACTTTAAAAAGCTTTCTGTTTGCAATTTATTCCCTATCCCATATTCTTGTTTTTGTTTTTTATCATTGTGGTGGCAGACCACCCCCCCCGCCCCAAAAAAAAAACCTCCATCTACCTGCTTTGCTTGACATTCCCACCATGCTTTTCTTCTGTTTCCAGAAGCTGATGTCGTTCTTGAAGGCCAGGAAGTCAAAGAGAAGCTGAAAAAGCAATAAACAGTTCACGTTTCTCATTATTTTATTAATGAGGATTCAAAACATGCATTTTGTTCAATGTGTTTTTATGCTTATGTTACATGTAGATATGAAGTGAAGAGTGGTGACAGTGCAGTGAGGAAACCAATATTATGCAATTCTAGTGCTTCGGCCAGTAAGAATCTGTATTTGGCCGGTCACATAGATTTTATGTTGACTGGAAAGTTCCACTTGGAGAAAATCAGGGATATTATTTATGTTATATTATGTCAAGAGGTTAAAATAAGACCAAATGAATACGCTTCAAAAATATTTTTTAAACTAACCTGCTCTTCACTGTTCTCTTTTATTCCATACTGGTGTAACATGGTGTAGCACTGTGACGTCATACTTACATGGAAAGCGGCCACAAAGAAGGTCAGAGCCAGGAAGTATAGGTTCGTATCTACAAAGATCCCTTTAATCTCGTCAGCATCCTTCTCTGTGAAGCCTGCAGCAAATGTGGGGATGTCCAGTAGAGACAGAAATGCATGGTAGTTAAGGGTCTAAGATACATGTACATAACTATGTTTGTGTATGTGTGTGGTTGTAGGTGTCAGAGAGAGCAATATACCAAACTGCTGCAGAGAGTAAACAGCGTCCTGCATGTGGATCCAGAAGCGCAGCCGCCCCAGAGAGATGGAGTCGTAAGAGATGGTCAAAGGGAGCTCTGTGGAGGTACTGTTGATCTCCTGAACACAGAGGTGAACAGACTCAGAACAGTCAATCGAGAACACCATATTATTCTGAGGCAGGAAGCAGTTTGTGGCTGAGAATGGCAAAAACAAATACAGGCTGTGGATCAAAACGTAATAACATAACCTTTGAATCGAGCGGTTACAAAATAGGCTTTGCCTTTTAAATTGAACAAAACAAGCAAAAATGTATCTTTAGCTATTTACCAGACAGACTGTTGCAGTGTATTACATAAATATTATTATTGATAATCATCATTAATAATTAAAATAAACTTAAAACTTACAACAAGGTCCTTCACCCGGTTGCTGAGCTCATCAACAAACAGTAGAGGTAGATATATCCTCTTTTTACCATTTTGGAATCTGAAACACAGAAAAACAAGATGTCCTCATATGTCTTTGTAGTCTGTATAATCCATTAAGAGAAGAAATTAAACCCCAGTAAAATCACTTTTCATCAAACCCACAATTTACGACTGTGATCAGTGTTTAAAGATCCCCGTAGTTTTAAAAGAAATGTCCTTTGTCATTGTTTGAGAGCGTGTGCTTGTGTGTGGTCTTACACTCTGAGGTATCTGTGGACATCACTCGGCAGGTATTCTCTGTCAAACAGGAAGTGGTCGCTGACAATGTTGAGTGTCAGGCGGGTACGCCAGTGGGAAACTGGGTGATCTGTCGTGGACGAGCCTCCACCTCCTGCTGCAGAGTTACCATTGCCATGTTTCTTTTTCTGAGTTTCTTCTTTCTGAGCCTGTATTATGGAAAGAATACAAAAAAATACTCTCTAAACAAGTTCAGATTTGTAATTCTTCAGTTTATTCTTTCTTTTTTTTTTTTAAACTGTAATCTTAACCTTTGTCAAATGAGGTGCCACCCACACCCATGTCCTTTGTTCAGAAAACCTGATTAGCATGAACATACCTGTGTTTGATCCTCGCCAGATATCAAAGAGATTTCAGGCGGTTTAGGGACCATGTATGTGGTGAGTTTAGCCACCAAGTGGACCTGTCGCGGATCCTCCCAAGGCGTGACGCCATCTTGATGGACAAATATTAGTGCATATAAAGTTCCATTGTTCCGAGTCTTCTTAGGGAGGGAGACATTGATTACCCTGGAGGAAAAAGAGAGATGACTTTAGTGTAGATCCAAGATCTTTTCATTTAAAGTAAAATAATTTCATAAATTAGTATATAACAGATTGTCTTTGATGGACAGTTGTTATAAAGACTAGTGCAAAATAGTCAAAATAACAGCATAACCATAAAATCTATATGGATATACTGCATCTTGGAATCTGTATTATGCCTGTGCGTGCGTTAGACCATCATTTAAAATCAACTGCATGCTAACGTGTACAGGCAACAGGAATAGACGCAACATTAGTCTTACAATATTAATACATGTGGCCTCCACCAACCTCTCAAACTTGCTATTAACATCAAAATTCTTCTCTTTGTGGATCAGGGTATGCCCTCCATCTCCATTGGACTGCACTGCAGTGTAGATACTCAACTAGGAAACACAGACAGAAAAATTACAAATATTATTAGGTTATTATCTAAAACCACTGCCATTCAAACTGGATCCATCCATCCACATGACTGACCTGCAGTTTTGGGTTCCCTGCCAGAAAAGGTGTGATGCAGTTGTCACCTTTGGGGTTGTCGCAGGGTTTGGTGTACACTATCCCATACATCACCCAGCAGGTGTGGAGCACGTACACGATAAACACTCCTATGATCACGGAGGTGAAGGATGTCTTCATAAACATGATGCTCGCTTTGTGGTCGCTTTGTGATCGTCTATGCCGGCTAGCTAAAGGGCAGGGCCATATGTCTGCGGGGAGTGAGGAGCCACAGATGGAAGATCAGTGTGGAGAATGATGCTTAAATGGCATTTAACATGACTACTACTTCTCAGTGTGTTGTTTAAGAAAATTATAATGCTCAAATCACACCCCTATCCATTTCTTGGCCTGGGTTTGGACAGTCAGCAGGCATAAGAATCAACATTTTATACTATGACATGAAAATGGTTGCTGCTCTGGCTCGCTCATTGCTCGATGATGCTGGCTAAAGAAGATGAAATGACAGGAGGGCCTCACATCTGGTCATGCAGCTTATAGGCCTGACACTGACAGAAACATGAGATAGACATGGATTTATAGGGCTGTCTCCGCCGTTGGATGTATCTACCAGAGTCACTATTCATTTCCCTGAATTAAACGCCCGCGATGTGATTGTTGAGACGAACCATTCGAACAACAGCAGAAAGTCTCGAGACGGTTAAAAAGCACGTGAAGTTACTTAAACTCTGAGACACTTGCTGTCAGCTTGTCCATACACACTTATCCAAGGCTAGTCTCTAAAAAGCCTGCAGCATTTCACTCATCCATTACAGCTTCTGCGTTGTCAGACCTGTAACACTTATTTGTCTCTGATAGGTCGGATGATCTGCTGGAGGTGGACGTGAGCGACATACCGGTGTTTTAATCCTGCAGGCTGTCAGTCAGAGGACCTCGGCTGCACTTCACCGTCTCTGACAGACATTATTTATCCAGCTTTCAGCTTTTACGCGGAAACATCAGCTGCCTACTGCCCCAGCCTCTCCATTCAGCCGAAAAACAGGTCTGACTAAAAAAAAAACAAAAAAAAATGTGAACTGAAAGCGTGAGGTGGATCTACATTTCCGCCATTCACTTCCTGGTTGGGGTTTTTTTTTTTTTTTTTGGACGGGATTTGGAGGCGAAGTAACGCGAGACTCGACGTCGCCGAGAAAGACCGTGAATGTTGATGTCCATTTGGGCTCCAGGAGAATAAGGTAGGAAGCTTTGTGCAATTTGATTAACACAACTTTGAATCAAAAATATGAGCAAATCACATAATGATTGTCACTGAGCGTTTACTAAAATATGATTAGTCAGAAAATCACAATCCACATGAACAAAATATGCTACTTAACCAAATAATGCTGAAATCAGCCACATGCTTCATTGTTGACGTGCCCAAGTTCAAAACAGAGACTGATTAAATAAATCAAAAGGGGAAAATAAGTACTCTGCAGTCAGGATGTGAAAATGGCCTGACAGCTCTGTCACTGGCTCTATACATTTGTGGTTATGTGGCTCTCTTCGTTCATTTTTCATGTTTATATTGTAACATATTTCCTTTTGTCAGAACAAGTTTTTAGTTAGAAGTTAAAGTTTGGATTCTGAGTTTGAAATTTCTCAACCATCCAGGTCATGAAAGGGAAAGAAAAGTAAAATCGAGGGAAATGTTGTCAGTGGATACTTCAAAATTTCACCTTTCATCCCTGCCTCAGTGCTGAGGAGCCCAGATAGGCTCTTCGGTCCCTGTGGACCGGTTCCTGTCTGTATAATGACAGTCTTGGACTCACATGTGGGCAGTTGTCACTTGATGGATCGATATTTATCTTGACTCTACAGTTAAAGTCCCATTAAAAGCAGCCTGCCGTGACCCGGATTCGAACCGGGGTTGCTGCGGCCACAACGCAGAGTACTAACCACTATACGATCACGGCTGTCTACCTGCCCTGAGAGGATGATGGACAACCTGCCGAACTGACCTGAGATCCGACTGTTTTATGGCTTCATGCTTTTAGTTGCTCTTGCAGATAAATGAGTCTGTCAGTGTGGCGCACTGAGGCTCAGTGTGTAAAAACCAACATGATGCTCTTTTGACTGAAACAGCAACATTTTACTTCCCCTTCTTCATTTGCCCCTCAGTAGTGAAAGCCTGTATGTTGGCTGCACAGGGTGTTTTCAGGTTCCCCCCTCTGAGCATTTTTTTGATTTTGGGGGCGCTGTTGATCCCCGGCTGTCTGTCCGTCCGCTTTTTAGTGTGCAGCAGGGAAATTGTGGACCACACTGCTGTTTGCATGTCTCCCAAAATGAGCTGCCGTGACCCGGATTCGAACCGGGGTTGCTGCGGCCACAACGCAGAGTACTAACCACTATACGATCACGGCTGGCTACTGAGGATGATGTGTGTTTTGTCACACAAAAACAGAACAAAAGTGAGCCTGGGTCTGTCTGTAGGTCTTATTTCAACTGTGTGTTTAAATGGATCATACATTTTTCAGTTTGTCCTGAAAATATAAATAAATAAACGAATAAAAGATGATAGATTTCAAATCCTAAGCTGCAAGTATAGTCTTGAATAAGCAATGAAGTATATAAAATCACATAGTGGATGTCATTAGTGTGTAATGAATTATTCACAGCATTAAAGAGATGGTTACACTGTTAATCAAAGCATATCAAGCTTGGTGTTGTGAGTGGGCTTCCCACACCAAGGCGAGGAGGTGTGCTGTTTATTTTACGGATGTGCTTCCCACAGTTTTCGTTTCCCTTTTTGTTTCTACACCAAACATCCCTTCAAGCCGACAGGCCCAACCACACAGACAGAATTTAGTATGTGGGCTGTAGCTTCTCTGCAGAGATGACAGATTTCCCTCATAAAAATGTGCAGAAGTATTTCCTGCATTTGTATTCATTAAAAGTACAGGTTAGAAAAGCACTGCATTACATATTCCACATGTAAGAATTTTGCAGAGGTGACGTGTAAAACAGTGAGCAGGAACGATAACCTTGTCAGCGTGCCCTGGGGGTAAAGTAATTTAACCGCTAATATCAATTTCTCATGTAACCTCAGCACAGAAAACTAAGACAGACTCACTGCTTAAGTGATTTTTTTGTTGTTATTTTAGTTCTTTTGTTGTTTTTTTTTTGGCGGGGGGGGATTGACATTTGAAATGTATGCATTTAAACAGCCATTCACCTCCATTTGCTCACAGTGACATTTAACTGGTTACCTTTTGTCTCTAAACGACATCCAGCCTACTTTACTTGCATCGTAAATCATTCTTGTGCTGAACAAGGTCGCCTGCCTTGTGTGTACTCAGTCCAGTGGCTCTGACCTCAGTATTAATAACGCTCTCTGTGTTTCCTCATTTGACATTACACATAGCAAAGCGTCATTCCCTGACCTACTGCCATTGCCACATATAGGGTGAAGTGTCTTCTGGGTTGAAGTTGGTCTACATTTTGTCCCAGTTACTCCTTTAACCCCAATCACTCAGCCATCAGGACACTGTCTGTGAAATATATACAATAGCTGTGAACACTGCCATTCTGATAGTGCTCTGTGGGCAGCTTTCCCAGCCGAACATCACTTCATAAATCCATAAATCTGCTGGTGGATATTATTAGATGTATCGGCCAAGAGCCACCTGTCTTTGCAGTTTGACATAAATGCGGAAATGTACCTCCCAATACACACACACACACGCACACACTGTGCCTTGATGTCTTTGCTTTAGGAGTGGCAATATTTCTCACTAAAGCCATAGTCTAAAAGATGAATACAGTTTTGTGTAGCAGAACTTTGTTTTTCCTCTCTTCATACTTCATTCATCATCTCACAGCTCCTCTGCACTATAAGTAATGACTGTTTAGTGGACCCAGGAGCAGAGTTGCCGACTCAGGTGAGCAAGTTGAGCTCAGCTGGATTTATTGTAAAGGGAATCGTGGTAATACAGGTAAAGGTGAAGGCTGTAAGACGAATGAGAGGTAGGCAGGTGGTGAATGGCAGGGCGGTGAATCTGTTGATGGGAAAACAAGGCAGGAGAGATGAATGAGAGGCAGGCAGGCAGAGAAGGACAGAGTGCAGTCTAGGGAACGCAAGAAAACTGAAAAAACCTGAACCTGAATTTCTTGAGGGGTTCTGACCCCTAGTTAGAGAATCAGTGGATTCACCTCTATATGAATTAAAACAGCTTCACGCCAAATAATAGCAGGAACCAGTAAAACAGTGAAATCCTGCTTCCACATGCATCAGTACTTTACTGTTCATTCATTAATAAGATGTAGGTGTCATCATTTATTGTGTAGCCAAAATTCTCATGCATTTTATTTTCATTTAATAATTGAATCCATAAATAGAATGAAACTGTATTGAAAATGACTGCTTGACAAAAAAGGGAACCATTCCCAAAGTAATAAAGCACCTTTTCTGGGATTGTGCACCTCCAGGTGAAGGAGCGTGTCCAGATCACGAACTGAAGAGAGAAATGTAAAGGAAAAGAGGCACCATTTGGAATATATAACCATGTGAAGGGTAGAACTTTCCCCTGATACATTTCATGTCCATTTACCTGTCACAAGTGATTAAAAGGCTTCAGCTTATCCCACACTGGTTCCCTTCCCTCAGGAAGCCCGAGTGTCATTCATTAGCTAAATTGCAGAATTGCTGGTCCCTTGTGATCCAGAGAGAAGGCAGATCCTCAGGCAATTTCATCTAATCGTTCCTCAGTCCCAGTTAGAGACGAAAGGTGGCTGTGCTTTCTTCTCTCAGGGCAGCTGAACTCTGAAGCACCCACTCAGGGAATTTGTATTCTCCTTCTCTTCTTACTTTTATTCATGAAAAGTTATTTGTTGATGGCACTTGTTGTTCTAATGGTTGTGTTTATTCCAGGATATCTAATGCAGTGCTGGAATTTAACTCAAGTATATTTACTCAAGTGTTATTTTGACATAAAATTTTTACTTTAACGATTTCCATTTCCTCTTACATCATTGTTATTGCTATTGTTATTATTATCATCCACATTTTGGAGGCAAAAATGATTTTAACATATATTTAAGAGCTTTGGAGTTTAAGTCTGCCAAAGCAAAGCATGTGATCCCTTGAAATGACATCACATCACCTATAAACAATTTAGAATCATGTGATTCAGTTTTTCAATAACAATCCAATTCTTCTACACAACATTTATTACTGTAATAATCTGACTTGCAATGCTTTGTTTTACCCCACACAGCTAAGAGTGACTGTCCTCTATTCATATAGATAGATAGATAGTTTTAGAAGAGAGTACAACATAGCTAAAGGTTTTTCTGTTTAGTTTGACATGTAATCTGAATGTTATTGTGCATTCCTTGGCTGTCCTTGGCTGCTGTAGTTAAATGTTTCACCACTCAGTGGCACAAGAGCTTCATTTTCAAAAATCGGTTGTGCCACCAGTAACAGTGAGCCGGCAGTCATCCCTCTATTTCTCAGTTTCCATCTGTCTGTGTAAGTCCTTCTTTGATACTCTGCTATGATCCATAATCACTACTCTACGTGTCTCCATCAACATCCATCACTCTTCATGGAGTTTCACAGTCAGGGGCGCAGAGCAAAGAAATGGAGAGAGAAGAAGAGTCAGGGGCAGAAAGAAGGCTACTCAGTACTCTATTTCTAAATGACCTCCCTGACAGAGGTAATGTGTCCCTGTCCACTTTGCTTTTTTACTTTCCTTTTGTTCTTCGGCTGGGAAGGTCCAAATGACTTGCTCATTTAGTTTGAATAAATTGCGCTTTCACAGATACAATAGTATATCACTTTCTGCTATCTATAGTTTCTGCTATCAGATACAGACACAATTCAGTTATCTCATCCTGATAAAGGAAGAGTATCCAGGTTTGGTTGAGCGTAATGAAGTTAAACCTCCCTTTGACATAATTAGACTTCGAGCCGCAATATGTGAAATTTAAAATTAACAAAGATAACGTGAAATGGGATATTTCTTAAATATACAACACAGAATGCATTTTCTGATTTTATAGATATTTTCTGTGCCGACCAATCACAGTAACAGCAACCGAGGGAAGCTTAAGTGGTGGGAAGTTAAAGGTGCCACAGGCATGACAAAAAACACTTTTTCCATTTTTTAGCTCCAAGCAGTAGCTGTGAGGTTATAAGTGGGTGCATGTGTTGTTACCGTCAACAACAAAGGCCCTATATGTGCCAGACTTCTGCAGAACTTTGATTAAAGCTTAGGTGGTGAAGCAAAGGTTAGTCACAGCACCAAGGAAGAACTGATCCTCTGGCTGTGGGAATTTCAGGTGCAGTGACTCTCATACAAAAAGCTTGATGTTTGCTATCTTGCATTCGACTGACTCGCGCTTCTACTTTATATAGGTATGTGTTGCACAGTCAGAATCTCACCACATCAGCCCTTTCTTCTTGTTTGGTATTTCTGTAGAAACATATATCTAATTAATTTGACTAAGACTTTTCTCTTATTTTACAAGTCCACAGGAGGGAGGTGTTCCAGTTGGTGGTCAGTGGAGGAATAGACTGATTATTTCTAGTCCCATTGCAGGAGGCATGAGCACGGGGCAGACTTACTCCCACCTCCCATTCAATTTCAAATTCGAATTTAAATGTATTTATACAGGGCCAAATCATAATGGAGTTATTTCAAAGCATTTTGCATATAGAGCAGGTCCAGACAAAACTCTTTGTAGAGCTATTAAGGAGATCCATGTCACTGTAATCTCAGGTGTATTTGCAGTGTTTCAGACATATTCAGAGTATTAAATGTGGAAATAATGCTTTTTTTCCACATTCAGGATTCACGGACATGAACAGAGCATTCTTAGTACATACAGAGAGTCTTGCCAAGAGTTCAGCTGCATTAAAGAATCTCTCTGTGACACAAACACTGCAGAGATAAGGTTGAAAATCGTTGGAGTGGTCCTTTAGGCAAGACAGCCTGCATCAGTCAAGCTGCTCGATGCCAGACGTTGGGGGTTGTGGTTGTAGGCTACTGAGCCACAGCTCTCACTTGTGATCGAGTGTAACTGTGTGAGTTTGACGTGGAGGTGTTGCTGAAAAAATGTGAGCGTGTTCACTCAACCTTTTCTGGGTCAGTTACACTAAAAAAGCCGCCAGTCTCCCTCCTCTCATCTCAGTCAAAGCTACCGCATTAGTAATTTAGAGCGGGAATAAAAGGAAAATAACTTGCCTCATTTAAATGCTAATTTGTCTTCAGCTGAAGATTCAGCACTACGACAACAGGTTGGCAGAATATGGAATATATTGCATGAGGGCTCATAGATCAGACACAAAGACAGTTTTCCAACCACATTTCCGCATAAAAATTTTTATTTCTTCATGCGTCTTTGGTGGCCCAGCAGTGCAGCATAAATACACAGGAAGTGGCGGTCCACACTGCTGCCGTGACTAAAAGTCATTACTGACGCTTCATTTTTCAGTCACACCTCTTTCATTGGTGACAGTGCTCTTGTTAAGGTGATCTGCGGCTGCTGGAGGTGGGCAGAAGTCTGGCAAACCATACATGCTCCAAACAGTTTAAACCCATTTTGCTAACTCACATGTGTGGAAGATGCTTGTGTTGGCGTATGTTAACATAAAAAAATTTATGGAAATATTCTCATGTACAGATTTTTGTCAGCTTCCTGTCAGCTACAGTCATCTAATGTTTAAACAGGGTTAGACAATAGTAGACAACAGTTTTTTTTCTGCTTCCTTACTCGCTCTCTTGCCTATAAATCTGCTTCTCATCAGTTCAGTTCTGCTGTCTAGAGTTCATCATATACGAATGTAGTATATCTCAGACTATACAAATGTTCCTACTTCTTCCTTGTCTCCTATCTTCTTTCTTCTGTATGTATGTTTTTTTTCCGTTTCTTCTGTCCTTTCATTCCCTCACATGTTCTTTGCTTCCGCTCTCAGCCTTCCTCTTCTCCTGATGTCATCAATCTTCAATATTTTCCCAATAATCAAAGACCCGATATATACTCATATTTGAACTATTGACAATGTTCCTTTTCGTTATTTGCTCTCTTTGTTCTCTCGTCTTTTCATTTTTCCCCGTCTCTCCCTTCCTTACCACCTTCCACCCACTGCCTGCTTCTGCAAAAGACTGAGGTTTTTTCTTTAACTCCCGTACCTTCTCCCACACTTTTTAAAAAGGTTTCTTCCATCTCCTCCTCCTACTGCGCTTTCACACCATCTATCTGAATCTTTAACCTCCTTCAATCCATCTTTTTGCAGTCATCCTCTGTCTCTGTCACTCTCCGTCTGTCTCGCTCCATCTTTTTCATTCACTCTGTCGGACTGAAGCCACCCTCGCTCAGTCTCTTTGTGATTTAGTGAGTTGAGAAGTCAGTAGAACACCCTTCTACTGTCTTCCAAGGTTAACCCCCCACCCACCACCAACACACACACATACACACACACACACACACACACACACACACACACACAGACCTCTGTGTATACCTAATTTCATTGGCTCTTTAAGGCCCTTGCGCTCTTCCTTCTATTTGACATGCCTGGCTCAGTATATGCTAAATATCTATTTAATGCAACTACTCATTGCGCGAGGTTGTGCAGGTGTGTGCTTGCATGATGGCACAAATGTGTGCGTGTGTATGTGTGGCTCTGCTCATTTGATTGCGGATCGTATGAATTTCCATTACGCAGGGAAATGGCCCAATTTCTAACTGGTGGGGATTCGCCTGCAACACAAGGTCATTGGCTGATTGTATGTCAATTATCTGTCACACAGCTGAGAGAGCAAGCAGAGAAGAAAGAGAGAGAGGGAGGAGTAAAGTAGAGAATGGACACAGCCTTATTGGACTTGTCAGTTGTCCATCTCAGTAGCGATCCATAAAAGGACCAGGAACCCCCCAGACACAAAACCCGCGTGACAAAGTCGCCCCCAGCCACAGCAGCAGGAAGTCAAAGCCCCGGGCAGCTCTTCTAATGTTGTCTCATGCTTCATTTTCCTCCCCGTGCACACTCAGGTTGGGAACTTTAGACTGAGGAGATACAGATCGACACAGGTGTGTGTGGTCACAGTGTTGTTGAATCAAATTCATTTGGTAGCACACCACACAGCCTGAACAAAACTGCCATGTTCACATCACCATTAATTTTAATTTCTTACCTTTAGCATTTGCTCTTCCACCACTGAGGTTCTTATTATTTGTGTGTGTGTGTGTGTGTGAGAGAGAGAGAGAGAGATTAAAGGTCTCTTTATTTTCTTTGACACTGCTGAGCCATCACTCAGATGTCACCTCAACACTTCCACAGACCTGTGACCTCCAAAACTGCTTTCTGTGCGTGTGAGTAAAGTTTTGTGTGTCCCTCCATCTCTTCTCTTTTACTCCTCACCTTCTCTACATCTCTCCCTCTGTTTTCCCTTCCTTCCCCCCATTCTCCCAATCTGTTCATCTTGACATGTGTGTCAGTTTGGATGGAGAGACGCATCGCCATGGTGATGCCTTGATGGGCGGATCACGGAGGGAAGGCGTGATGGAGGGGCGAAGGGACAGATGCATCGAGCGAAAGATGGTGGAGGGGTGATGGAAAGACATCTGATGTTCTCTCACAGGGGTAGCCATGAGAATAGTTACAATCTGTAAATACACACACACACAATTAGGAACACAGTGGAAATCTCTACCCTCTCAAACAGAGAAAATTAACACAACAGGAAATTGGTTTCTGCTTTCTTGGCAAATGACACTATCTTTGCTAAGAAATGATATATAAATTATATGTGTAATTTATCTTGCTACAAAAGACGATTGAGGGGTTGATGGTTAGGAAAGACAACTAACTGGAGATAAATATGTAAAGAAGCCGACACTTAACTCTTCAATTCTTAAATCAATTCTTTGAGACTTTGGGAAATGACTTTTTGTGTTCTTGCCAAGAGTTTGATTTGAACAATGCTGTCACTCCAATGCCTACCTGCTACCAGCTGGATAGCACACAGTGAAAACAGAGCTAAGAAATGCACTTTTCAGCATGTTTAAAGCGCTCAAATAGTCAAGTTACACTCTTTTTGTTTGAATGACATAAAAACTAAAGTGTGAAAACAATTTGCAATGGTTCCAGGATTGTTTTAACTTTTGACAGCGCCAGGCTAAGTGTTTGCCGCAATTTTCAGCCAGTCAAGCTGACATGGTATTGATTTTCATGTCAAACTCAACCAGTGAACAAATTAATGCTACATCAAACTATTCATTTTAACCTCAAACAAACTAAGTACCCAGCGCCGCCCCACGCACACACGTTTTTTTCTGTTTCCACTGTACAGCGCTGTTGAGGCAGAGATGAAACTCCATGGCGACGTGTGGTCTCTGCAATCAATGCATACAAAGCCGCTCACTTTGCGTGTCCATTTACATGTGCTATATGTTTGAGATGATGTGAGCTCAGTTATCAGGTTTGTTTCTCTGTAAAGGAATCTGAATGAGTGTGTGTGATTGAGCTTGTGTGTGTGTAGAGACTGACAGAAGAAGAATTTATGTTGGTGTGTGTCTGTTTGATTGTCTTTTAGTGTGTGTGTGTGTGTGTGTGTGTGTGAGTTTTGTGTCTTTCGTGTGTCCACACGTGTGACAGTCTGTGGCGGAGTGTCTCCCCGGGCCTTTTTCTGATAGACCACTACTGGGTGTTGTGGAGATGAAAGGGATGCTGGGAACTCTCATCTCACGCTATGAATCCTGGGTAAGTAGCGTGTGATGTGAGTACATCCTCATCACTCAGTGAAAGAAGGCTTTCATCCCTTATCTGTCCCCTCTATCTATATCCCCCTTTCTGTCTACTCTCCACATCCTTGCCCTATTTCTTTTTTCTATCCCTCGCCTTCAGCTTCTTATTTTTTCTGTTGTAGTTCTTTTCTTTTCTTTTGCCTGCTTAATTCCTATCATCATTTTCACACCTATATCCTTTGCTCCTTTTTATCCAGCTCTCCCTCCTCTTGATTCCTTTACGCTCATCTAGTCTAAATTTCGTCCTTCCTTTCCTTTTTTAATTTCCCTCCTTGTGTTCCTTCTTTTTCTTTTCCCTCTTTCCACTTACTTTTTTTTCATGCGCACCCTTTCTTTTTATATTTTTTCCCTATCACGTCTTTGTTTTCCTTTGTATTAATCATTTTTCTATTGTCCAGGCTTTCCTGTCCTTTCCTCTCCTTTCCCATCTACTTTTTTTATTTCCTCTCAACTCTTCTACATTCTTCTCCTCTCCTGTGAACATAAAATGATCAAAGTGCTCATTCTGGCCATGACAGTTCAATTTTGCCAGTGTGTGTGTGTACTAACACACACACACACACACACACGCGTGCGTACCTTTCAGAGAGTGTATATACGGTCAGTGAGCCTATATGTGTCTAGATGGCAGGCTCACTGTTTTGGTATGCCTCTGCTTGAGCTAGTTGGATAAGTCAGGTTTCAAATCTTCCTCCTATGACTACTCTTATAAAGAAGTAAATCTAAGAAGTAAAGAAGAAGCAGGATTTGACTTCAACCTTTTCTAGCCTCAGACATTAAGATTTCCTGCAATGGACGACAAATATGACAAAAGGCAAAATATTCAAAAGTTTTTCTGGAAGCAATATGAAATCAACTTTTAATTGCAGAAGGTTGCCATAATCATGTAATCAATCTATTGGACCCAAGGTTGATCTGATTAAAGAAGATTATATTGTCCTTTTAATACAAATATATGCATTTTCCTATTGAGCTGTGATATCTTTTACACTTGTTGTATTGAGTAACTAACATTGATTATCAGGACACCTGGGTTGACAACACATTAAATGCTTTGGGAATGAGGATATTTGCATGGCGAGTGTTCTTTTGTGTCACAGTTACTGGTGATTTGAGCCTTTTTTTCTTGAAAGTAATTTCTGTATTATCCTTATTTTTTTTGCCACAGAATTCATAGATATGACACTTTTGGGGATTTCACAACATTGTTTTGATGTGTGTTGCTGTGATTGGTGTGTCCAGCGGGATCTCATACTGACTCAAGTTAATCAGCCTGTCATCTGCTCACAACAACTTGATTTATTTTCTCATCTATATATATATATATATATATATATAAATCTTTTTATTTTTCTTTTTATTTGTCTTTCATGGGCATGAATGTGTTTCATGAAAGTATGTGGGCTCTGTGACAGCTGCAGGGTTTAGTGTTAGCAGTGTTTTGGAAATATCTAATACGTGACTCTCCTATCTAATATCTGCAAAAACCTGAACATGACATTCTGACAAAGCAGATATAAGTATAACATATCCACTCTTTATTAAATGCATATCTCATCGTGTAACCTGATCTCACAGAGTCCTCATTTCTTTTCTAGATATCACATTTTGTGTCCTTCATATTTTTATAAACTAGTGACCCAGCATGTCAAAAATAGTCACAAGTGCTAACACATTTTAACATTTTTGGCAGTATTTATTTTCTAAAGCAACACAAAACTATATTTTGCATGCAACATGGACTTCATGTATGAACATCTCAGTGGTAGGACAATGAACCAAAAATCATAGACAAATAATCACCATTTTTATGATGATGATGATGATGATGATGATTATAATTATTAACAGATATTTAAAGGTCGATGGTTCGGTTCCCGGCCTGGGGCCTTCCTGTGTGGACTTTGCATGTTCTCCCCGTGCCTGTGTGGGTTTCCTCCCACCATCCAGTCACATGTTTAGGTAGATTGGTGACTCTCCATTGTCTGTAGGTCTGAGTGTGAGTGGTTGCTGGTCTCTGTGTGTCGGCCCTGTGATGGACTGGTGACCTGTCCAGAGCGTACCGTGCCCTCTCGCAGTGCGAGCTGGGATTTGGCTGCAGCACCTCCTGTGACCTGGAAACAGATTTGCAGTAGAAGATGAATAAAATGAATAACAGATGTTTCGTTGAACATGCTGAAGTATGAATAATGACATTGTTTTTCCTCTCCAGGTAAATAGGACGCAGAGGACGTGTCAGTCAGATCACAAATAAATGATCCATCCATCCACAAAGAATGAAGCCCAGTGTGGCTGAAGGTGCAGCAGGGAGTATTGCTCGGCCACGTTCATTTCTGTGTGTTGCTGGTTAACGTCGGTGTAGGTCCGTGAGGCGGAGGGACACCGGGCCGCTTCACGCCGAACTCATCCCGGAAGCGTTTCTCTGCGCACGCGCCCGGTGAGCTATTACCGGTGGACCGATCGGCCGTCTCCTTTTCCCGATGAAAGACGGACCGTTTCGTTTCGTTTGTGTTTTATCATAACAATGAGACATCTCACAAAAAGTAGAATGAATGCGTGTGCCGAGACTGCAGCACGCGTTCGTTCACCTGTTATTGTAAACAAACAACAAACAAACAACAAACACAACCACCCAGGAACAGGAAGCTGCGGTGGAAAGTAAGACTAATGCTGGAATATGTCAGCTGATACGTTGCATTTGTTACCAACCTTTTTTTTTAAGTTAGCTCTGTCTGTTTAAACTCAACCCCCCCCCCCAAAAAAAGAAAAAAAAATCAATTGAAGTTTTTTTTTTTTTTTTTTTTTTTTTTTTGGTACATTGATTAAGGAGCTTAATTTGAAATATTGCAGGTATTGAGGCTTCAGAAATCTGGTCACCTTAACTGAAAACTGATGATGGCGTGGATGTGGACACCTGAGTGGAAATGTCACTGGACACTTTCAACAACACGGTCACCAAATCCTGGTAGGTTGGACCAACTCACCTCCTTATCTATCTTTGGCCAGCCTGCCTCTTCAGGTGATGAAATATCCCGCTAATTCTTCCAGTGAGTGAATATGACAGTTCTGTGAACTTGTTTATTTGGGAGTGTGAACAGTAATCACGGCATAATGTTTTTATACACGCATGGATCGAGCCAGCTGGAGCTCTGCCATGTGTGCTTTGTGGTTGTTGTTTGTAGCCTGTGCAGGTTTGATAGTTGCTTGTGGATCATTTTTTTTTTCCCCACTGCTTTGTTTTTATGGTGTTCTTTTATGGTGAACAGTAAGTTCAAGTACCAGCAGTGAAATGATATATGGAGGCTATTTTGGCATCACATTGATAAGAGGCCTGTGTAAGTCACATTGATGTGGTTTTGATGCGGATGTAAATCTTTGGTTGTAATCTGTGTTGTGTGGCCCTGCCACATCGCTCGTCTGGGCTTGTACCTGGAAGTCAGAAGCTTTGTAACACAATCTCTGCAAATTTCACTAATGATACACCCCATATCGTTCAGTTCTATTGCTGTAAGGATTCTCAATAATTGATTCATAAATAAAGAAGTCATGGCATGGCAAGATATCTTTGGTATATGTCAGTGAAATGTTGGTTTATTTCTACAAGGCATTTAAACAGAGCTCAAACTTACTAGTGTGCAATACAAAAGGGCACAAAGATAAAGAGTAAAAAATAGGAGACAAATAGAAACACACCAGTGGCAACAGTAAACAACAGGTGACAAGTACAGAATGAAAGATGTGATAAAGGATTCAAAATTTGTGGGCCTCTTTAGTCTAAATTTAAAACCACAGATGCAAGCAGCACATCTACTCTCTGATGGCCACTGATGCCACGATTGTAGGGCAGCAACTGCAAGGGCTCTGTCACCTTGTAATTTCAGTTGTGACCATGAGGCATACAAGAGAGATTTGTTGAGCTGGGAGACCTGCAAGCTGAGTGCCGGTGAATACGGTCTGTGATATAAGATACGGTCAGACCATTAAGAGCCCTGAAAGCAATCAGCTGGGTTTCAAATTGAATTCTAAAATGAACAGGGAGCCAATGAACAGAGGCTCGCACTGAGGTGATGTACTCACGCCTCTTACTACCAGCCAACATCTTTGCAGCTGCACTTTGGACCATTTGCAGCCAAGTTAATGAGAACTAGGGAAGGTCTAAATGTAGGGAATTGCAGTAGTCCAGTTGATGTAATGAACATGCAAATGACTCTCTCCATATCAAGGAAAGATAGAATTGGCTTGGCCTGTGGAAATAACTGATTGTAACTTCCTTTAATGTCCTTACCTTTTGTTTGTCAAGACAGAGCTTAGAATCAAGGCTTAATGGTTGAGCATACTGGTGAGATAGTTTCAGGACTTAAAGGGAACAAAGTCAATTACCTCAGTTCTTTATGGTTTAGCGGAAAGAAATGAAAGTCTATAATGTCCTTAAAACAGTGGAAGCTGCAGAGAATCCTTAGATTTAAGTGAGAGGTACAACAGCGAGTCATCAGTGAAGAAGTGACAGGAGAACAGATGCTTCCTAATAATGTTGACTCGATAGGTAAAAGCTTTCTGCTGTATTTTATGATGAAGAACCTGAACAGTATGTGTTTGCAGTTAGATTGGACCCAATGCCAAACACTGTGTGGGGCTGCTCCAGGTCAAATGCCACAACTGTGCAATGACAAAAGATGAGGACTTTTATTTTATATTTAACAGTGTTCTTCTTTTTCTACGTGCGTGTTGTCACTTTATCTTTCAAACGCCAAACCCTCGCACATCCTGCTGCCAATATCTGCTCGTCAAAGGTTGCTAGACGTGATGTGTCTTGAAGGCTTTGTGTGCTTATGCAGTCTCCTTCCACTAGATGACCGATTCACTTTGTTTGTTTTAGCATGCGCTGTTTCTCTTTCTCCATCTTTCTCCCAGCTTCCTATTCTCATCTTTCTCTCTGTTTTTCTGCGTCACTCTCTCAATAATGATATATGATGCAGTGAGACAAAACATGCTAGTCAACTTTTTCCCTTTTACTTTATTGCCTTCAGCCCAGGCTCTCCTCTCCTTCCCATTTTGCTTCCTCTGTAAATGTTCTCCCCCTTCTCCCTCTTTCCTCATTTCTCTTCCTTTTGCTCCTCGCTTCACTCTCCAGAGTCCCCTTCTTTACGTCTGTTTCATTAGCAAGATTTATCTTCTCTAGTAATTACAACACACACACACACACACACACACACACACACACACACACACAGCGAGTCACCCCCAAGTACTGCAGTATCACTTTCCTACCAGCCAGGGTCACTGTTGGATTGTGATGAAAAGGGGTGGGGGTGAAAGGGTTTAGAGAGCTGTGTGTGTGTGTGAAGGAAGATTATTACATGCATGTGTGTGTATGAGTGTGCTCCAGGATTGCACCTCCATGCAACATAATTTGAAATCAACACCACCCACAATGAATTATGGTATTCTGATAGTAACCTCCCTCTCTTATTTTCCATTTCATTTATATTTGAATCCATAATGTAGAGTCAGACTGCCTTCATGCCATACTGAAGGCCATGACTGTGTGTGTGTGTGTGTGTGTGTGTGTGTGTGTTTAAAAAAAAAAAGTCAAGGTCCTGATGTTTTCATTGTGTGAAAGTGCTTGAGATTCCAAAACAAAAGGCTGTATGACTGCAGTTATTTGCACTGTAAAACGAGCTGGTTGCGGCATCAATGCAGACTGTTTTCTGACTGTCTCCCACTCCGTCAGCCCACAGGCCTCCGATATCCGATATCCAATATCGTAATTCCTCTAAAATAATAGGCCCTGCAGCAGACAGAGCTTGAATGATGCCGGTTTTCCCTCCATGCGGAGCTACCTGGCTAGTTGACAGGGACGGAGTGACTGACAGAGAGGTTGACAAAGTGACGGGAGCAGACTGACTGCTGTTCATCGCTGCAGTGTTTCTGACTGACACCAAGACAACGATGTTTTTAAGTGTTTTTTTTCTCCACCAAAATTTCAACAAGTTGTAATTATTTGCGATTTTACATAGTTTGAACTATATGAAAGTTTACGTCTTAACTAACCTTGTTTCAATGATTTCAATGATTTCATTAAAATGCTGCAACGTGGGAGCCTCATCCCTTTAAAATGAGCAGGTCCTTTAGAATAATAAGTTCTGACATCACATTATGTATGGAGCCTAAAAACAGCGAGCTTAACACAATGTTTCTCATAGTTTTAGGCTTGTTTTGACTTAGACATTTTGAAGCTAATGTGTTGGAACTTTTTGGGCGTTTGCTTGTCTACTCTTGATAATCTCTGCTTGTGAATACAATCAACAAATGTTTACCTGCCTTTTACAGCCATGATAAAGTTTGTCGGTTACATGTGATTTGCTATAATTACATTTGTTTATTCAGTGCTAAACTTTGGACTCGTTTTCTCTGCTTTTTCCTGCTTAGTACTGTGGCATTATCAGAATTTTAGATTAAAATGTGTTTATACAGTCTTTTCTTCAAAGAAAAAAAAAGCAACCGTCCTATTTTCAAACCAGCATGTGCCCACTTCCTCCCGTTTGCATCATGCAGCGGCAGACTGACAGATGGATTGAATATCCCACACAATCTGAGATCACAGCAGCGTTTCGGGTCGCGGACATACGGACAGCCTGTCATTTATATAAATAACATGTAGGGCGTCACTGTGGTCTTCTGGTGGCACTCAGTGTCAATGAGCTGCACAGTTTGAGTTATGTTAAAAAAAAAAAAAAGAAAAGGTTCAGCTGTGTTAGTTGTGTGTGCACTCTTTGACCAATGCACCAGTAAAGGATTTAGTTTTGCTTCATTTTATAGAAAATATTAGAACTTAGGATATTATTGAAGCAGCTACTGGACTATTTCTCAATGTTTGACATGGAAAGGAAGGGTTGTTAATATTTCCACTGAAAATTAAAAATAAACTCAAAATATTCTTACTCTGGCTGGATATTGCTGCTGGTGTTTTCGATATCTGATGCTTTGGAATCACCGATTATTTTCGACAGATGAGGATTTACCATTATAGTGGGAATGGAAAGTTTTGCATTTGGCTTCAACTGAAAAAATGATCATGTGATTTATGCTGGGGGTTCTACCAAAGATGTATGCTCTGGAGCAGTGGTTTTTAATGTGGTGGTGCGTGAACCCTCCATCAGAGAACATTAAACACTGCTGAGGAGAAAGACTGTATCAGCCTCCATTTTTCTTCTGACCCCAGACTGTCTGAGTTTAACTAACCAGATGTTTTATGCTTATTTGATCTTATTTATTTTTCCTTGTGCTGTGCTTCCCTATAGTCCCCTGGTGCCCCCTAGGGAGACACATCTCCCACTTTGAAAGAGAATTAATTGAGCTTTCTGTCACACCATAAATCTTAATTTCAATATAGTGACTCATTTTCCTTACATCAAAAATATCCTAGCCTTCGCAGTATGAATGGTACATTTGCACTTCAATTTTGTTGATATTTCTGCTTATTTCAATTCAGTCCACATGTAAAGCTCCTCATCACAAATGCCCCAAAGTTGTAGGCAAATATTTCTTTCCCACCTGGTGGCTGTCCACAGTATAGTACAGTATATTTTTCCCAAAGTTGGGAAATGTAAAGTGTAAATTTTAATATATATATATATATATATATATATTAAAATTTACACTTTATATATATATATATATATATATATATATATATATATGTTGGATGAAAAAAGGGGATTTGGCTTCATGACTGGGAGCTGCGACTGACTCAAGATTATGTAGGAAGAAACCCGAAACTGTTGCGCCGCTCGGTGATTGTTACTAGCTCCAGCTGGCCAGTGTAAGATGGCCATGCATGTATGTGTGATATTTTGGCTTTGCATTTGTACAGTGGGAGGAAGTGGAGATGTCAGTTTTAATAGTCATTAATGTCAACATGCTGTTGTATTGTTAATATTGACTACATCAGTGTGTCATTGGTTGTCCAGCAGGCGGACTGAGTCAGAGACACACACAGTTAGACCATCACACCCTTTGAAATGTGCATGGCCCTCATGGTGATCTGTGGAAGTGTATGATATGGTATTCTAGTTTCTAGTGTTTCTTTAAGTGCACCTATGCCTGTGGGTATTCATGCTTTTTTATGCTTGTGATTGTGTTTTTGTTAGTGTGCAATGGTGTGTGCCATGTACTCAGGCCAGGAGTGCATTGTTGCCACCTTGGTCCCCAAAACATCATTTATACAGTTTACACACTGACACACACACACACGCGCGCGCAATATGAGCTACCGTCTTCCTTGTCTAGAGAGCAGAGCAAGAAGTTACCTGTGTGGATGTGTGTGCATGTGTGAGAGAGAAGCAAGCGTGCGTATGTTGTGTGAGGTTGTGCACAAACCCAGGTGTGTGTCGGCTGATAAAGTTTATCAGCTCGGGGCACGTTGCTGTCGGCAACCGGTGTTGAGAAGGGAAAAGGCCACGCAGACTAAATGTGTGTGTTCAAGAGAGAACGAACCGGCCCCCTGTGTGTCTCTGTGGGGGGAATGATGACAAACACAAGCGCTGCTGATGACCCTCCCCTCATATCAGAAAAACACACACATACTCACAAACACACACACACACCAAAAGATTCAAATCCATCTTAAAAAGGAATTGCTATCCGCATATTTATAGGTTGATATTTCAAAAACCAAAGCGCCTGCAGCGCCCTAAACATTACTGAAGGGACTGAAATAGATCTCCATGAAATGGCTGAGCTTAGTAACTTAGACACACAACGACAGGATACACAAAAAGCAACACTCTCTTCCTCGATTCAGATTCCTCATCTCTGCCATGTTCGCAAACCATATCTAAATGGTCAGCCATTTATCATGGCTGTAAAGATGGATGTGACTTCATTCAGGTCACCGTTGGCATTTGAATATCGCTGAATATTAATAATATTTCCACCATTTATCTACACAATAAAGCACATAAATAAGTGGCACTTGAATAACGTCTTTGCGAGGCAGCAGGTAGAAGTGATGCTTTGAGAGTCAACTTAGTGCAGTCAGGTGGAGGATCAGGGTTTATGTACCTGGTTGATCAAGGCTTTTCTGGAGCTTAACAAACTTCTGTCATTCACTTCTTTACCCCGCTTGTTCCAGCGATTCGCTAACTGTTGCCAGGGGTAAAATTAAGCATAATTAAGCTTAACCCTAACCCTAATAATAAGCATTTAGCATCTCATAATGTGCAAATTTTTTAATTTTCAGTTTAGTCAGTGAAATGGCAAAGCTCCGATTCATTGGCGCTGGCACTGGCTGGTTTTATCTTTCAATCAATGAACTGAAAAATCTCAGTACATTATCAGATACTCGATTTTCCTTAGCACCATTAGTTTAACAAAGCAATAGTTAGGAAATGAAATACCATGGCCCACATGGAAAGGTAAAAATAAAAGAAAGTGAATCAGTACAGAATGAATGTGAAGCTATGAATATGCCGTGGCTATTGTGTTCAAGATGTAAGCGCTTACTTTGACAAGGTAGCTATTAGGTAGCAAACTGTTAAGTATCAGGTGTCTGAGCATCCTTGAACACACCAAGGACGAGTATTAAACAGGCTCTGCTCGCCATTTAAATATAATGCAATTGTTATTTTACAAATTCAGGCTGATTAAATCTGCCTCTGACGGATCACCTGTTTTAAACTTCGGGTTCATGTACACACAGTAAAACCTGACAGACATCATCTCGTGATGTCCACCACATGTGGCCTGTCTAACACAGAGGGCACAGCTCCAAAATAACCTCTAAAATTAGGATGTGCACTAGATGGCACTGTTGCCATGTCTCACCTCACACTTGCAGACACGCACGTTCACACACGAACCCGCGGAGATTGGCAAAAATCACGCTACCTAAGGCTCAAGAGATGGAGAGGCGCATTCTGCCCGTCTCTTGCTCTTCCTCCCTCACTGTCTCCTTCCTTTGACACATACATATGCTGTCCTCGGCCATCTATCGTTTTCTCTCTCCCTCATTCACACCTACATACATAAACACTCATTAACTCTGTCTAGTCATCCACTGTAATATATTGGCATTACTAAAGCAGACAAGCCATAATGCTAAAAAGCCCAGCAGCCGACAGATTTACAGTACAGTATGGAGGGATTCATAAAACGGTGTAGCATGTAATCGAAAGATGCTGCAGTAGAGACAGACCAGCTGCACATTCCTGCACTTGCATCAGTTACATTTGCTTTACACCCATAAGCTGCACTGAACTGCAGTCGTCCCCTGTCAGCGTCATGGGAGTTTTTTTTTTTTTCTCTCTCCTGAATTGCTTTGCTGAAGAGCACTTCAGGAGGGGGGATTACCGCTCAGTCACTACTCCCACAGTTTATTCTGCCCGTAGGGATTTAAAGTGTTGTTTGCCTGGTCACCAAATCACTTCTCTTCTTTTTGAGGAGGCCGCTGCCTGAATAAGGCCACAATCAAGTATGAACAGTTTATGAGTCATCTTCACTCTGTCATAGAAAGCACTTCATCCAATCTCTGTGAATTGTGTGTGTGTGTGTGTGTGTGTGTGTACATGAAAGGGGCAGAGGGAAAGAGGCTAAACCTCCACCCCAATTCTTGTAATGCTAAGAAAATATGGTTGCCTCCACTTGATTATCAAAACGTGCATTAAGAGGGAACACACATCAATGAGGGGCTGTCATCAACAGCAAGGTGGCATGACTGGCCATTACTTCACACGACCAAAATAATGGGTTATTTTTTCTGCCAAGTGGCCTCTTGGCCTTTTCTGATGGCACTCTGGGAGGCGAAGGTGTTTTTCGTCTGATTGCCTCAAAACATCATAAGAAGTGGCTGAGGGCACAGAATGAGTGATTGCGTCTCCGAGGATTGTGGGTTGCATCCGGGTTGTTTTTGATGCCACTGATAATGAACTAAATTAAGGAATGAGGATAGGATGTAAGACATACTTACGCCAGTTCACATTAAAATGAATTTTCAATTTTTATTCATACAAAATACTTGGTTTTTTGATTATTGTTATTATTACCATTATTTATACCATTATTTATAGAAGTGGCAGAGGTGAAATGATTAGTGCTGTTACCTTATAGCAAGAAAGTCATGAGTTAGACCCCCAGGCCTGTGTGGAGAGGGTGTGTTCCCCCGTCACACTTGTGGAAAATAAAATTGGATAATTGAGAACAAAATACGTGACAAAAGGATTAATTTCATCCCAAACCAAGCTGTTCGTCATAGTGAGATGGCTCACATTAATCAGGTCCAGTAATACCCCCTCTCTCCATCAGGAAGGGTAAAGGTAAACCCTCTTCTCAATTTAATGCAATGCTTTTCAACAGCAGCACAAGCTGCAGCCTCCAAACCGACCATTAAGTTGAATTAATGCCACTCTAAAAGAGTTTCAGCAGAGACTGAACATTATAATCCTCATGAAATTATGATTTGTTTCAGTCCTGTTGTATTGGACTACATTAGTTTTAGCTTTGCGCACCTAATAAACTGACAAATGAGTGTACATAACTTGAAGAGACACAAGAATGACTGTTAGCAAAACTTTAAATCCAGACTTGCAGTCGGGCCACCATTTATCTTCAAAATTTGGAGTTTGACCTCTGTTCATCATCAGTGAGCCAGTGAGGAGTGCCAGGTGCACACTTTGGCAACACAAAACAAATTTGCTCTTTTGTTGAGCGGACAGTTAAAACACAAATCAGCCTGCCAAGAAAATTAATATTGCCCAGGGTCAATAAGAACAAGAGAGTAAATCACAAACTCATGAACTGAGCTGAACACTGAACCTAACTTTTAACCTGACTTCCAGAAAACAATTTAGCCTGCATGAGGGTGTTAAAGTGAAGCAGGAAGTGAGGGCTGTCTGACTGCTCGCTTTGCAGGACACAAAATGGCTGCGAAGTTTTCACCACAGACACCGAGCTGTGACAGTTCAGCCATCACATCTGATTTAACAAAGGTTGCAGCTCGACACCGTAAACCCACAGTAGCCATGACTGCTGCTGTGGACAGTGCTCCCTCAGGAAGTGTACCAAACTGCTGCACATCCTGTTAGGCCGCAGGATGCCCAAAGACTGGGCATTAAAACCTGCTGCTTACCAGCAAAATGCTGTACATAATGTACTGCCTAGCTGTTAACTGACAAGAGGAATTAAGACTGATTATGACTGTCACTCCAACAGCTGAAATATCCTGGGACGTGTGAGTATCCTCGGCTGAAGGTTGCACCATTCACACACTAGCGCCAGACGGATCCCACACTATGTCGACAGGTCTCTGTTTTTGAATTAAGGCCGCTAGATGAGCTGTCTGATTTACTTTGTGATATGAAAAATGTTCACGCAAGTTTTTTGTTGTTTTTAGCCTGATTGTTAATCAGTTGAGAGCAGAGGAAGAGGAGAAGTGTTTTCATAAAGCCTTTAATATTATCTTACATGGGAAGGCTTATTATTAGGCTGGTTATACGGTGTTTTGTTTTCTGACACTCGTCAATTCTACATGGTACATTTTAATATTGTCTGTTAGTGAACAGTTAATGAAAATTGTTTGGTATTATTAAAATTCAATAGAGTGAGCGCCCCTATTTTGACAGCTCTGACTGGGCTTAAACTGTGACTGTTTAACACAACGTTCCTCGTAAGTGCACAGCAACGTTCAATCACTGATGAGGGAATTATTATTATTTTTTTGACTCTGCTGTATTTATTAGACAGCTGCAGTTGTTTTTTTTTTTTTTTTGGGGGGGGGGGATATTCTGTGTAGGTTTATACACAGGTTCTGCTCTGACACATGTACAAGGAGTTGCTGTGTGAAATGACACATTTTATATATTTTTTTTTTCCTCTGGCTGGTTAATGTAAAAAAAAAAAAAAAAAATCTAATGCAAATATGCAAATAATTAATCAGCTCTGCTTTAATTTTTGATAAGGTAACCTCTTTGATATTCAAATGACCTTCACCTCAACCAGGTAGAATATCTTATCAGGAGTCGTCGCGATAATGATGATTATTCTCATTATTATTATATAAATTAAAAAGCACAGTTATTAATGGTGATGTCTGAAGGTTCGCTGGTGGTCTGATTGCCAGTTTGATATCTGAAATGAATCCAAGTGATTGGGTCGGACCTTTGCATTGTGTGCTGTGTACACAATGTTTTGTATTCGCTTCTTCAGTTCTCAATTTATCAACTATAACACTTGCAGAACCTGCTGGTTGGCCATCTGCAATACTGCAAGTCAGGGATTCTTCTGTTTCTCAAGCTGAGATTGAAATCAGTAGTTTCTCCTCCTCTCCTCCTCCGGAGCCAGGCAGCTTTCCTCCTCCAGCTTTGTGCCGTAACTCAGTATAAAACCTCACTAACTATACAGCCAAGGCCTAGAAACAGAACATTTGTCAAGTTCACTGCAAGTGTTTGAATGTCGCCACCTGCACCAAATTCAGTTAACCTGGAGATTAAATGACCCTGAATTACACCTGAAAAATACAAAATAAAAGATATTGTGCTGCCTACAGAGTCTTGGCTCATTGCCTTTGGTCAACATTGTGTAGGAAGAGTAGGAAGTGGAGAGCAGTGGAGAAATCGTGGATTTCATAATACTGCAGAGGATTTCTTTTGTAACCAGAAATCCTACAATGTGCATCAATCCGTGCACATAAACATTTGAATAAAGATGAAAAGCTATCCTTTTTCATGTGGCTAAAGGTCTCCCCCTTAGAGAGAAATGCTGCAGAAAGGTTGGAGAGAGGACAGCGGAGAGACTAAGAAAAGGAAGGAAAGAGAAATGGAGGAACGTTGTGTGTGTTTCGGCGTGTCAGCACGTAGACATTTCTTCTACAGAAATCTGTCTTTCTTCATATATCACCGAAGTGTCAGGGGAGTGGGCAGCAAGCCCTGTCTGGAAAGACCACACACTGGCCTTGGTAGTGCTGCTTGTTATCATGGACAGGGAATTAACACACGCTGTTGCTTTGTACAATGTGTGAAGTAATTTAGATTCATATTCATAACAACAGTGGAGATTAGAGGGTTTTCAATTATTTCAGGAAGAATAGTTTGAGTTACAGACAGATGAGGCAGTGCCGTTAATGAAATGCATTTATGTGTGTCAGCTCTCAGCCTGCTGGTCAGTCGTCCCACCACTTTGGCCCAAAAAATTCAAATGTTCAAAAAATTTGAACACCTATTGCGTTTTTTTTACACCTAAATGATGTTCATGCTATAATTGCTAAATTGTTTTCAAATTTGTTGTGGTGGCAGTGTAATAGCTGGTTGGATTATATTCATAGGCATTTTTATTTCTATTTTTTTAATGAGCGTCACTGGGTGCTGGCTGGGTCGATGGCAGGCACACAAAGCACAACTGTTGCATCAGAGCCTGGGGTTTGCATTCAGATTCCCAAAATGGTTAGTTTTAGGCAACAAAGGCACTTGGTGAAGGTAGGAGGAAGGTTGTGGTGTTGATTTAAATGGTGTGTCTAAAGCCACAGATTTTTTTTTTCTTTTTTTCTGTATTAAACCCAACAGAGTTTCTAAATTTAGCAAAGTCCAATAATATAGTACCTTGCTGGCCAGAGAGTTAGATTCCTCCACTGAGCCCATCCTGATGTGTTGGCTAAATGCATGTAGGTACCACAATCTCAAGGGCGCCCTAAATCACAGGTAGACCTCCACAGGGTGGCAAATGGTCCGCAGATGTAGCAGAAGTTCTCTTGGTTTAGCCCATGGCCACTCCATCTATGACAGATGTGTTTGCGAGGGAGGAGGGGAGAGACAAGAGGAGGCTCTGCAAATCCATGTGCTGGCTGTTTTCAGAAAAAAACAAAACAAAACACACGTATGTATATGTATACGTAAAAATATGTTATTATTTCCACTGCAATTAAGTCAATGGATGGGAGATGCTGCCATAATTACAATAAATGAATATTGTGCTGCAAGATTAGATATTTTATCAACAAAAAATATGATTTGTTGTATTTCAACATAGTTGGAACTTCTGACACACATCAATTAAAACATTTAGGTCATCATGTCAATAAAAAATGTCAACCTGCAAGAATGATACGTCAACATGATACGTCAACATGCTAAACTAAAACGGTGAAGAGGGTTCACACTATACCATGTTTTACCATGTTTTACCATGTTTGCTATATATATATGTGTGTGATGCTGACACTAGCTAAATGCGCCACTCTGCCTCAGTGCCACAAACATCGACTGTAGTTCCTGCTCTGAGCAGCTATACTCTATACTGTAATTATTGATGCTTGTTTTGCCTAAATCCACTTCTCTCAAGTGTATCCTGCACTATATCACCCTTCAGTTTGTGAACAGCCATTTGAAAGCCTTGAATGTGTGATTTTTGCTGTTTTGGTTCCCACTATATTGGATCTGATCTGCTCTGTATTCATTCCTGACAGTAAGGTTGGGTGTGTGTGCTACAGTCTGCCACCCCCCGTTTTACTAATTTTCATATTCTCTTTTAAATGGGGCAGCTATTTAAAAGATAAGCATTTACTGACGTAATAAATCCAGAGAAAAGTAGGGCCATTTTCCCATTGACTCCGATACAGTCTGACCGGAGTCACTCCCTGATGTTCAAGAACACTTTGCGCTGGCTTCATTTTGCAAACCAAGCTGTAAGCTTTTTGTAATCCTTTCTGAGTCAGTTACTGTACAAACCTCAGAGTGAATGAATGCCCAAGTTACGTTATCAGAAGGCCAACGATTTGGAGCCATGCTGAAGCATCGTTTTGTCAATCTCTGGAGTAGCCCTGTTTTCAGGGCCAGAACAAACACCGTTGGTCTAGCAGTTGTTTGAGTCAGCGGATAAAGTGATAAAAATAATAAAATAAATAAACTTCTGTGAATAAAAAAAGGAGTTGATTGAGGAGGCTGTGAAGGCCACATAACTTTAAATGGGATCCATGAGACTGAGTGCAAACTGCAGTATTGGTTCATAAACACCCTCCACTGGTCATGATTCATACTTTCAGGTATCTCCCAAATGGAATGAGTTATAGAGTCAGTTACATCATGCATTCACATAGTACGGTCCTGCCCTTCAGGGAGACGGCCTATTTGTCACACTTGGACAGACTTCAGCCATTGTGGCGAAATATAAATGACTGGTTCACACTGAGTAAACAAGATTGTTGAGAGTTGTAACAATGACTCCAGAGCAGATTTATTAATTGGCATGGTGATAAATTTAAGCAGTGTCTACACAGAATTTCAGGGGTGCAAACAAAGACTCACTTGAATAACTTTTTGCAGTTTTAAATGCTTGGATGTATCTGGAAAAAAATCAAAATACTATACAAATAACACTAATCCCAAATATCATCCATCCCAAATAATCCTGATTAATTTGCATGATTAGATGCTTAATTTTTGATTCCATGTCCTCAACTGCGTATCAAATCAAACAGCCAATAAGATAATTTGGTACTTATTACCAACTCATTTTGTGAATGTCTGAAAGTAATTTGTTGAAATTATTTTAATATTCCTCTAATTTAAGACATCCCTCAGCTGGTTTTAGAAACAAAAATGCTGATTATTTCTCTGTTTTGCTGGCGCTGGTTTATTGGTGTTAATTTTCCCGAAGGATTCAAATGAGAGGGGTCATTTGTGGGGCTGTTGAAAAAAGAAAGACGCAAGCAAAACAAACAAAAACAAAAAAAACAAACAACTGTTTATAATTGAGTATTTTGACAAAATTGAGATGCATTACACACAGGAAAATGAAAACAAATCACAATAGCAGAAAGGGATTTGGAGACTGAAGGCTGCACAGCCGTCCACAAATACTAGTTCTGCTGCAAGTATACAACGATGTTTAGTTCTCAAATGCTTTAAGAACTCAACCTTAAATGATTTTAAAGAAAACTTTATTTCTGATCAGCCCAATAAGTCAAAGTGGATTTAAACAGGGTTGTTGTGCATTTGTAATCATTTTGAATTTCCCCTGCAGTCAGTGCTGCATTTCGCACATCTGACAGGTATGGAAGCGAGGCAAAAATGGGGAAAAAACAAAACGAAACCAACAACTTGTAACAATAGCTTTGATTTAGTTGAAACCTGAAGGCTCGGTGCATCAGTTGAAAGATTCTGTGCTCCGATAAAGTAAAAACTGAACTCTGTGTCCTGAAAAATGTTACATCTGGCAGATACCAGACTCAGGTCATCACCAATATTAGAAGATGTCTTCCTTGAACGAACACATGGATGTATCACCCTCCAGGGGGCTTTTCTGTGGCAGCAATTGGAAGATGAAGTAAAGAACGGTTACGAAAATAAATGGAATCAATACAAGCAAAGCTTTCAGCAGAAGCTGCTCACGGTGCCAAACATCTTGATTTCGGATGAGGATGTATTTTTCAAGATAACCATGATAAGGCATGGACCCAAACTGAAAATGGAATAAGTACAGACCAACATTGTAGAAGCCCTTGAATGGCCCAGCCAAGTTCAGGCGCGTAGCTCATTTCAAAATGTCTCAAATAACTTGACAATCACTGCTCAGGTGCCTCAGCATGAAGGAAAATCGGCTAAATAACTCCAAATCCAGTTATGCAAAAACTGACAGACATGTTTTGCATTCAGAGCTGTAATCCCTGAGAGGTGCCAGTTCAATGTACTGAATATGGACATTGACATATTCCCATTGTTCCCATGTTAAAGATGTTTAAAATTAGAATCATTTACAGTCCATTTTCAACAAATTGACAGCAAGAGAGGCCCGACAAGTTTATTTTTAACCAGTAAAATGTTCATCTCTAAACTCTCATCGTTGGCTTGCGGTTAGCTGGGTTTACATTTATGTTTTGGTTCAGAAATAACTGTGAGGATACTGTGGTGATATTAACTCAGCCTGGGCCACAAAAAAACAAAACACAACAGGACTGGCTGGAACAGGCTGATATGGATTTCAAACCTAAAGCCTGCATTCCTCCTTTTGGGTTAAAATGTTTCTGCTGTCCAGTAGTGACATTTAAATGGATTTCCATAAGTCTAACCCACCAAAATAGAAGATCTATATCAATGTGCTGTCCATCTGTAACAGCCTGTCTCTGCGGATGTGGTCTCATCTGCTGTTAACAATGTGTAGGTGTTGTGTTTCAAGTTGATTTAATGGCAGCTAGTTTTCAGTGACGTCGGGATATCAAGCTATAATGTCCAAATATGTTCATTTGTTATTTGTCATCATGCCGTTAACCGTGAGACAGAATGTGTAGGACGTTGTATAGTGAGCTACTGAACAGAAGACTTTCTGCAATATAGTGAACAGGCTTGAGTTTTAACCTAAAGATTCACCCCGTACACATCCACACTTTCCAAAGCTGACGATGCAGCGAAGGTCTTGGGGTCACAGAGTTGTTTCCTACTTGTGAATGACAGTCGATAAATGTTGAATTAATTTCGATAATGCACAGTGTATGTGCATGCTAAGTTGTGACATTGATGTGAAAATCGTATGAAAATTCAATATTGTGACAAAAGAGTCCATCTCATTGATTTACCACATTGTTCAGTAAAATCTTTGCTACAGACAGATTTGTGTTTAAACTGTGCCGTGGCGATGGCAGCAACTTCTAATACTATATAAACAATATTTTGACAGTATAATCCTATTTTATCATTTTATCACGGGCAGTATTTATTTAAATCACCAGAACATTTTCTTTACCTTCCATATGTCTCTATACTGTGTTTGCAGTTTTATATAATATTTTCTTGTCATGTTTTGGGAGATACTGGAATTTTTGCTCTCACTTCTGTAATGCGTTTTAAATGGATTGGACTGGGAGTCGCCACACACAGCTTCACACCTGACCAGTGGGAACTCCGTAGGCAGCAAACATGAACTGCTAAGACCGGGGAAAAGGTGATGGAAAGTGCCGCCGGTCATCTCCAAGGACATTGCTCGGTGAAACTCGGAGTGTCACAGGAAGTCTATTTTCCACTTCAGGTCCTGTAGCTGATGGGACTCTGGAGTTGGACTTACCTGTGACCAATTAACAATCAATGCACAGCCTGGCTGACCTGCCAGTCTCCTGGAGACTTGGACCTTTCTGAAGAAAATGGATCGGCCACTACCTGCATATCTCTGTCCTCCAGTGATGGTTCATAAAGCAGGGACAGCAGCTTTTTTGTGACACTGCAGATACAACCTGGGCGTGCTATCTTTCCTCAGACGAGCCTCAGCCCCGTCTTCTTGCTTGACCTGATGAGACTGTGGGTCAACTCTCATCTATTTGCTGTGTCTATCCTTTTGTAAAGTTTGTACTTCAGCTGACTGAGGAATACTGCAGGCAGCGAAAAATAATTTCATTTGTTATACTTTCTTCTTTGCTCATCCTCGGATTTATCAGCAGAGTCCACTTTTTGTACAAATGTCAAACCAATTGTTTTGACTTCTTATTTTTGCTTTTCACGTTTAAATCAGGGTAAATTAATTTTAAACCTTTAATCGGCTGGTTGAAAATGTATATTTGGTAGAAATATTTCTGTGCATTATGACGCATCTCATGGTATTCATCAAGAGATTGTTATCAGCCTTATCAATATATTTGTATGCCGCTTCACATTACACAGTACATTTTGCTAATTAATCAAGATTATCTATCCAGTGATTAGACTGATAATAGGGAATTTCCCCTCTGGCTACATTTGTGCTCATCATTGTGCAAAAAGCAAACAAACTGAAAGTGCAGCATTTGACATGTGTGCCAATATTCATTCATCAGCTCATCATTTCAGGGTTGTAAAGAGGCCCGCTGCCAATTTTTGGTAATGTAGAGACAGTGTCCACCGGAGAGTGTTACATATCCCGCTCATGACGCAGCTTAGTTACAATTCTTTTATTAAGGGTGTTACTGTTTTAATCTCCTCAAACATTCATGGAACATATTTTTATTTACTCCAAGTGATGGAGTGTTTTCCCAGTTAGATTTCGGTGCCCTGAAGTAACATCATCATAGTAACCTAATAGTCCCCAAAATCGTAGGATATCATATTTACTCAGCCCCCTCAGTTTTCAACAACCTCCTCTCACTGTTTATCTACTCGCAGAACTTTTCCATATGATCAGGGTCCTGTGAAAACCTTATTTTTTTTTTCTAGATGGCAACATTAACAAAGCCTGAGGCTGAACCAGTGTCCCATTGAAACCAACACCGTCTGCCCAGTTCTCCTGCTGCTCCCTGTGTGTCTCGTTGGCTCATTCTTTTTTCCCTCCTATCTCTTTTTTTTTTCTTTTCCACCCCCTCCTTCTCCTTTCCCTTCACCCCCCCCATGGTTCTTGGCAGTGCTTGGCAGTTGCCCACCTTGTCTAACTAGCAGGTTGATGTGTGTCTGTGAATATGTGTTTGTGTGTGTGTGTCTAGCAGTAGTCTAGACGTGGTTTCCTCTCCTGTGTTTGTCTTTCTCCTCGGGCCAGCTGATGTGTTCAGCCAGGAATGTTACTGCTACTGCTGCCATACTGTTAACACACACTCTCTGTTTCTGTGCGACCACCCCTTTTTCGCTCCCCCTGTATCTCCTCACGCGGTTTGTTTCTCTCTCTTTAGGTACACATATCTGACACTTATCTATCTGTCTGACTCTCCCCATCCTCATCCCTCTATCATTCTCTGTTGGTTTATGAATTCCAGTTTACCTTTCTCCTAAAAGGCCTGTGATGTCCATCTATAAGCATCCTCACTCTTATTGTTTTTGCTCAGCCCTGACTTTTTTCCAGCAGACAAAGTTGTCTTCCACTAATTTCTCCCAGCTCACCTCAGTGTGTATGTATAATGTGACTGTGCATTTATTCAGATACTAATATTTCCAAGTTTGTGTGTGTCGTGTGTGTTTTTGTGTTTTCTGTATTTGATCACAAGTGGGGGGGGGGGGGGGGGGGGGGGGGGTTTGTGTGTGTGTGTCAGTGACATTGCCAGCCAGTCTGGCATTAGGGTGGCAAACCTCAAAGAGTGGAGACAGGCAGATTTAGAAGCAGCCACACACTGGATAAATTTTTGTGACCTGATTTTTATATTTGTTCTGTTTATTTATACATCTTTTATAGTTATAATGCACATTCATACTGCCACCTTCAGGGAAACTATGACCATATTTCTGTCTGTGTGTGTCATATGTATGAAGCAGTATATACACTATTGTTCACTGAGTGTCTTGTTACTTATGTGATAGATGGCTATTTTGTTGTAGTTAATGTTTTTTTGTGACAACTTTGTGTTACTTTGGATATGTCTGTCGCAGTCTGCTTCTCAGTTCCTGTATTTGTTCCCACATCTCCTCAGACCGTTTTCCAGCAGTCCACCAGATGTCCCCACACTTTTTCTTTCTTTTGCTGTCACCTTTGTGATCTGCTCACCCACCTCCATCTTTGTCCACATGACTCCCCCCTCCTTCACAACACACCAATTCCTCAGATGTCTTGTTACAACAGTTAAACCTGTTTTTGTCAGTTTTTGTCTGTCTGTGGTTTCTGCTAATATTCCTGCTCGCCTGCTACATGAGTTTTGTATTCTTGGTGCTGGTCTATCTGTCCGTTTAACATCTCAGTCCTCTTCAGTCCCTTCACTGACCCTGCCTGGATGTCTGTCAGGCTCCTGCTGTCTGTGTCATTCTCCAACGAGGGCACAAACTGACAGTTGTGACCCATTCAGACTCCCCACGTATTAACAATTTTAGAAATTGTGTTTGGTGAAAGGCATAATTGAACCCGGACTGGGAAATGAATCTGGGTCTCTGATGCAAACCCTGCACCTTTCAGAGAGAGATTTCAGAGGGTCCATTGTAATTAATGGTTAAAAAAATGCACAAAAGACAATCATTGATTTGTTTAATCTGGCCAAAGTCTTTTTCTAACCTGTGTTTAAATCGCACTGTGCTTTATGTACTCTTCCCTTCCTCTCTCCCCCTTCCTTCCTTTTCCCCCTCCCCTTTACCCTGAGTGTGTCTGCTTTTACCTTCCTGTGCTTTATGCCTTCAGGTTGTAAAATTAATCTTCATAAAAGGGAAAAAAAAAAGTTTCTGCATTAGTCTCTCCCTTCTCTCTCTCTCTCTCACACACACACACTTGCTTTTAAATTAAACTGATAAAATTCTCTTTCTAGTCGGCCTTGACCCTCAAACACACATTGAAAAACACACGCCTTGGCACTGGTCACACACCTCACATATATAAGGAGTGAGATGGGAATTTAAAAAGAAAGGCAGTAGAGGGAGAAAAACAAAAGTGAAGAAGAGGAAGGAAAAAAGGTAAAAAAGGTTTTGGTCCTCATCAAAATGGCCTAAATAACAGCTTGAAACACAGACACACACACACACACACACACACACACACAGACACACACTTCTCTCACTCTCTAACCATCTGGATAACTTATCAGTCCTCTCTCTTGCTGTTGCCCTGGCAACTTTAGCAAACAGCGACTGGGGGCTGCCACACAGTACAATGACTCTCTGTCTCTCTCTCCTTCCTCCTTTCCTCTCTTTATACTCCCTTAGTCCCTTAATCCCTCCAACCCTTGCTCCCTTGGCCCGTGACACCTTCACCACATAATTTCTCCTCTTTCTCCCTTTCTTCCCTCATCCCTCCATCTCTTCCATGCTTCCCTCACTACCTTTCCCGTCTAAATCCCTCCTTTCCTCGCCTTTGTTTTGCTAACTTCGGCTTTCTTTTTTTTTTTTTTTTCTCTCGCCTCAGTTCTTCCCTTCTCGCTGTCTTGCGTTTCCTCTTGTGTTTTTCTCCCAAAGGCAACTCAGCCAATCAGGCTGTAAAATTGAATATCTCTTTCTGTTTTCTACATGAAATAGAAATAGCGTTATGGTTTTCACAGAGAGGAGGAACAGAAGGAATGTGCCGTATGAATGTGTGTGTCTGTCTGTCTTTGGGGGAAAGATGGTAACAAAAGAAGAGAAAAATAGTTTGTCAATGTGGACATTATTAACATTGATCCATACTGTGTATCTTTTCCTCAGTGTGACTGATCTTGTATATAAACTTGAAGTCAGTATGTTGTTTTTGTTTTGTTTAGCTTTGGGGTTTGTGTTTTTTTTTTTTTTTTGAGCATTTATGTTTCGTTTTTTTTTTTTTTTTTCAGGAAGTCAAGAGTTTATCTAAGAGCTGTTTAATCTGGTTTAGAAACGAGGCTGCACGGTTTTTTGTAAAAGAAATGGAAGAAAGTGGGAGTTTTTACACCAAAGGTTCATTTGATCTAACTGGTAATTCCCAAGCAAGCGATAGCTCCTGGGCCTTTAAAAGTTACATTTTCACTGTCCTCCAGCAATTCAACTTTGGGCTATTGTAAGCACGCTGAATTACAGCAGACATGAAACTTTTTTTGTTCACTACAGATTTCTTTCTGTGTTTCTCTCTGTGTCTCACTCACACACACACACACACACACACGTACGCACAAACACACTTTGACGCTCAAGACTGTTCTACAAGATGGGTGATCTCTTTTGTAATTTACTGCACTGTAAAGACTATATTTTAACTTTTTACAGAGTCATATTTACTTCATGTTATATTTATTCTACTGTTGCAGACAGACATTTCTGTTTAGTTAATATCTGACATGGGGTTTTGTGTGTGTGTGTGTGTGTGAATGCAAAACTAAGTCAAAGCAGATCCAAGAAATTAAGCTATTATGTAAATAAGTAAAATATTTGGTTGTAGGTGACAAATAGATTCTTTCTAGAGCTTTTGTAAACTAAACATCTATATGTAGCTTGATGCAGCTCTTGTAGAAAGTGTAGTGGCTATGCTGAGCAAACAGCTGGAGTTACCTCATGCTGCACATTTAATGCAGCTGTAAAATGTTATTAGCATGGTGACATTATAGGCCCACATGATTTGCAGCAGTAGAGGTTTGGCATGTGCTTCAATTTGAATCAGCGTGCATATGAAAGCTACAGTGGTTTTATTATTTTAAAGCAAGCAAATGATTGAACGCCTCTGGAAAAAAACATACAATATAAAAGTGCGCTTTCTTTCATTGCAATTCGTTGTTTAGGTTTTAGTGTTACAGACTGCGTGAGCCTTTTTTCTTTTTTTTTTTAGGATGAAATACACAGTTTCAAAGTGTAACTTTTGCCAATATTTTTAATGTTTTTATGAGACAGCAGATCAGGTACAGGAAATGAGGAGTGAGAAATGGGAATGAAATGCAACAAAAACCAAACCTATGGTGTTGCATTTACGTTGTGGCACTGATTTTTTTGCCAGTTTGCTTCAGCGAGGTCAAGCCTTCAGAAAACCAATGAAAAATTTAATGATATGGTATGAATCAGTTTGAATGGCCTGCTGTCATCTAAAGTTTTTCAACTGTTAAGCGCAGAAAGTAAACAAACAAGGAGTCCTTTTAGGATTATCATATGGGGAAATATCTGACCTGGATGAGCAATCGGCTGTCTTCCCTTCCTTCTTTGCTTTTCATTATAGACAGAGTGCTTAGCCATTCTGATGCAAATGTTCCGTTTTTTTTGAGGATTAACGTCTTAACTTATTATGATTCAATCTTTAATGAAGACTTACCCATGGCTTGACATGCTTCGTCTGCCTTTCGAAGATGCTACGTACAAGGAAGTACACAGAATGTAAAGCTAATGGGATATGTGCCCTTGTAAACTGCAGTCTCTGCTAATATGCATGCTTGGTAGAACGCGTCGACGTCTTCAAATGTGTACTATTTTTAAAGCTGCTGTGAGAGACGTTAATGTATAACTGAATGTTGCATTGAAGTTGTTGCCAGAGAAGTAGGGAAAAGGGAATATGGTTGACAGTGGAGACTAAGTGAGACTAAGTAGGGTTCAGCAACAAAGAGGACTTTAAGGCTGAAAAACCTTGGAGGTGTCCATTGGTCAGGACAGACTGGTGACCTGTCCAGGAGAGGTTAAGTAACTTTTACATGAACGAAATACTTAAATAATTGATAACTATGTCTCTCTGTGTATTTGTAATCCGTTCGGAACATAACAACATTATTCTGGCAAGTCAAGGTGTGTAACATTGGTGTGCTACCAAGTGTTGTTGGTCTCTTTGGGTAAAGGCCTCACTGATATGTCTTTGAGATAGCTCAAAGGTCCCAACATGATTACCATTGGAGGGCAGTGATAGATGAGAAGGGAAGACGTGGATGTCTTGGTGAAGCTGTTATTTGCGAAATATTTTCAGAAAGTAATGTGCCTGTTGCATGTAATCTGACAACTCCATCAGCTTTGTTTATTTATTTTTTATCTGTCTGCCCTCATTTGCGCACAGACTTGAAAAGAGTTCTCCTCGGGGCCCACATGTAGGCATAAGCATGCGTCAGCGGTGTTTGTGTAAGTACTGCTGCTTCCAGAGGGGGGAGACTAAAGATCTGCAGTGCAGGTTTAAGTGCTGTTTTTGATTTTATAGTCTGTATGCTTATGGCTGCACTGCACCACCATGCTTTGCATATTTGCATTCACATGTGGGTGTGTTTCTCCACTGCCCTTGCCTAAGGGTGTGTGTGTGTGTGTGTGTGTGTGTGTGTGTGTGTGTGTGTGTGTGTGTGTGTGTGTGTGTGAGTGAGAGGGACTGTGCACAAGTGATGGATGGGTTAGGTGAGCAGGTTAATCTCTTGCTAATGTAGATGAATTGTACACAACTCATGTTACACAAGAAGTGCAAACAGAAAGCCGTCCCACACACAGATGAATTATTCCAGTGGCAAAAAGTATTAGAGAGAGAGACACACACACACACACACACGCACAAATTTCCCAACGGACTACACTATTAAGACAGAGCAACACAGCATATATCGGACAGCTAGCAAAGGAATCCTAAACTCCTTCTGCATCAAGTTATTCTTTCTCCGTGTTACTCTGATATACTTAAACACCAAAGTGCAGACACACACACACACACACACAGAGTGACTCGTTGCCACTAGTTTCCTCAGTCAGAGTGCATCCACTGTGGGGTCTGGGGACCGTCAGTGGTCAGCGGTGTGAGTGTTTGCCAGTGTGTCATGGGCCACAGACTTCATCTGGATCCATGTCCTCTGGGTTTGACAGACAGACAACAGTCAGACTTTGAAGTTTCTCCTCTCGGCTCCACAGAGCTGCAACCACAGAGGCATCCTGCCACCTGTTGATGTCTCCCACAGAAAACCTAATCAACACCACCGCGAACTGTTATTGATGCCAAAAGTCGCTGGCCTTGAGCCGATCACCGCAGCCAGCTCCACGACCCTCGTTCGTTCCTCCTCCCTGTTTGCAGTTTGTTATCTTAGCACAGTATAAACGTTTTAGACTGCTTTATTTTTTTATTTTTGTACTTAATGTACCCTATGAAATATCCAGGGAAATGTTCGGCAATCACAGCAAACATGGACGTGTTCAGGAGGTTTGTTTGATGATTAAAGGACAACTATCTGCTTTATCGCACAAACATGAACCAATGTGATGCAAACTGTTGAAACAAGAATGTAGCAGCAACCAAAAGATGCTGAAAAAGAGTCAATGACCACTTCAAAGCTTCCCCTGGTCCTACTTAATAGTCCTTTCTTCATTGCTCAGTTTTTATTTTTTTATTTTATTTTATTTTATTTTTTTCATTTCAATCTCAACTTCTCATTTCATATTTCCTCTCCTGGTTTCATTTCCTTGTGCTCTCCCATTTTATAACCCACTCTCCTTTTCATGGTGTATTTTTCCTCAGAGATCCTTAAGTTGTTTATCTCTTTTTTTCCACTCAATTTGAATATGAATTATTCTCTAGCTGTAATAATTCTAAATTCAATAATAATGTTCCAAAATGGTTGTATTGAAAGTGGTTTGTGGAAAATGGAAGAGAAATAGAAACAGTGGTTGGCGATGTCGTTAAATCTAAAAGGAGAACAGGCATGAATTGAGTTAAGTTTACTATTCCCTTTTTACTTTAAAATAAACAGCATTTATGATGAACCTTGTCTCTTCACTGTCTTAAGAGACAGTAAGAGTCTGTTGTGACTCCACTATATTCAGTGCAGCGAAGGGAGGTCATCTGACAGAAGAGCAACCCTTTAGTGTCCCGCTGTTTCTGTCAAAGAAGAGCTTAAAACTCTTGACCGATCAGAGGATTTATAGCACTACGCAACTACCTAAAATACTTTCTCACCTCCAAACTTCCCAACTCCAGAACTTTAGTTCCAGAGCCTTTTTGACCTTTTGACCTTTTGACCTTTTGCACCTCCAACTCCGAGCTCTGTCCCACAGCAGGTGGTGTCTGCCCCCCCCCTCCCAGTCCCTACAACACATCTCCGGCAGATTTTCGCTTTAAAAAACTTATTGGTGGATGTTTCCAAGCACTTATTGATTCTAATGTTTTTATTGTTGTAGTTCACAACAATAGGAGGAAACCCACGCACACCCAAACAGTCCACACAGAAAGGCCCTGGGCCTGGGAAGCAAACCCACAGCTTTCTTGTTGTGGGGCAACAGTGCTAACCAGTATGCCGCCATGCTGCCCTGTAAAACAGCAACAACAACAACACCACCAACAACAAAAAAACACCTTTTGGTTGATTTGTATTTCTTGCAGTTAATGTGCACACTGTGCGTTTATTCTAAGAGAGCCTCTTGCAGGCTGGGGGTATTTCAGTGTCAATTGTTGCACCATATCTTTTTTTTTTTTCCCTCTCACCGTCCTCCCCTGTAGCTCTCTGAATAATTTATTTAAAAAAGATGTAGAGCTGAATTTTTTCTTACCTAATTCAAAGTTGAGCAACTTTTCCTGCCTTTATCTCGGTCTTTCCTCACTCCATCATACTTCCCATTTCATTTCCATTTCAAATTCCACACACAGAGAAACAGACACGCACATTTGGGAACATTTTTAATGGTACTGCGACTTCTGTGGGGATATTCTGAAATATTAATTCCACCAATCCTTTCACCTATCACCCTCACTTACCATTAATGAAGCGTTGTTGTAGATCTTGCCTCTAACCTCTAACCCTAAAAGAGCTGCAGTATTTCAGGTGCAGTATTGCTTGTAAGGATGGACGACTCCTCTAGTGGAGGTAAACCTGACACACACACAAAACTGAGAAACAATCTCAGGAGTACAACAAAACATCAGGACTACAGGCGAACTAATGAGGACTGAGGGAAGAGTAACTAACTCAGGTTGAGAGCATGAGGGAAGAACAGACAGTCCCAAACTCTGTTGCACCACTGGGATGGGAGGAAACACAGTTGACACACAAGGTACATGATTTAAAAGTAAAACTGGAAATAAACAAGTCTTTAGTCCATACAGAATAGTCTCTCCAGGGTCAGACGATAACATGTTTCGACTCATAATTTTAGTTCGACATAATCGTATTATGAGATTTACTTCATCGGCCACATTTTAGCAGCTCGGCTCCAACATATTCAGACAGCTATCTGTCTTTCATGTGTGGAGGACAGCAACACTTGGTTATCTGCAAAAAAACAGGCTTTTCACGCTAAGAGACAGAAAGGGTTTTTTAGATTGGTCCAGCTGCACCATTAACTAATTTCTTTAAACACGGACAATTTATTCTTTTTTTTATCATTACCGGTAGACATTGTCAGTCACTCATTCATCATCTACTGATTCTCCATTTCTGGGTCACATAGAGGGCTGTAGCCCATCCCAGCTCAGGTCGCCAGTCCATCACAGGGCCGACACACAGAGACACACAGAGACGGACAGCAGCTCACACTCAGACCTAGTTAACCCAAACATGATGTCTTTGGATGGTGGGAGGAAACGGCACACAGAAAGGCCCCAGGATCCAAACCCATGATGTTGTTGTGGGGAAACAGCGCTAACCTCTATACTGACATGCTGCCCTGGTAGATATTTAATTCAATCTCTTTTGGCCTAAAATTAATTAATCATGATTCATTATATCTATCCTGTCAGTCTTGATCCCACTCCATCTGGGGTTAATGGCCTATTTTATGAGATGAACCTAACCTCCAGCTTGGTAATCTGTGTTTTAAATCAGACCTGCCAGGATGCCGCTGCTGGTCAAATCATTGTCTTAAGCAGCAGGAATCATGCTTCAAATGCACCTAACCGGGTTTATAAAAAGCATGCTGATTAATGACGGGCTCTGCTGTACAAAGGGAAAATTCAATTTTTACGTTCATTGGCCTGATGGAGAAAAACTACTTCTCTCTGATCACTGCAAAAAATCTATTTTTTGCTATCCATAATGCTTATGTCTTTAAGTTCACAGTTGGGCTGCAGCCAATCAACAGTGAGTGGGGGCGAGGTACATCCCGGGCAGGTACCAGGTTATCACAGGGCCGACACATAGAGACAAACAATTATTCATTCTTAAATGAACACGTGCTGGCAGTTTAGAGACACTGATGGCCTGTGGGAGGAAGCCTAAGCACCCGGAGGAAACCCATGCAGGTGTGAGGAGGATATGCTAACTCCTCTGCACAGCGGCCACAGGCGCTTTAACCAGTTGACACAGTATTTATCAGTCTTTTAACTGTGATCCCCCCCCCCCACAAGCCGTTATCAAATACTTTGAACTGCCAAAACACGTCCTCCAAACTTAATGATGGAATACATTGTGCGTCCATGTGTGTCCAGCAGAGCATAAACTCAAAATAAGGACGTTGTCTTCTTTCTTCAACATGAGATTGAATTCTCTGCATTCCTCTCTCCTCTCCGTCGCTCCTTCTTCCTCCTTTCTCCTCTCGTTAGCTGCTGTAACGGTTGTATTTCATTTCATCTTATTACCATTCGAGGTGTAAAGTCTTCTCAAATTACATTTCTATGTGAATGCAGTACAAGGAATGAATGAATGCAGAATTGGCGGTGAATGCTCATGAGGTGGATGATGAGAAAAGGGAGAGCAAATTGAGAGAGAATGGCAGAGAAAATGGGGCAGAGGGAGAATAACCATGAGTGTCTGTGTTTTCAATTTCAAAAGTATCCACTCCATATCTAGGATGACATTCGGCTTTGATAGTGGGACTGTTTTGTTGGACTTGTTTTTCTCCGTCACTTAACGCCAGCTCACATGTGAAGCACAGAACTTGGAAAAAATGAATGGGGTTGAGCATATTTATCTGTGCAGAACGATTGCCCCACACAAAGCAAGAAAAACACTGTACAAGTTGTTCAATTAACCTTTTCACAATCAGCTTATCCCCTTTTTAAGTATCCTCGCTTTTCTCTTTAGTTGATCTGTAATTATCTCACTAAACTGCAGATAAAACGCGTGGAAATGTTTGGAAGTGAGAAAGAAAACAACAGAAGGTGATGGTGTGAAGAGATTGGATTATGAGGAAAACTTCCAAAATGAATCTACAATGGAGATGATGTACAAAAGACTGAGAGTGAAACACAGAGAAAGCACACAGTCGTTTGCGTCTGTGAGAGGAAAAAAAATTCATTTAGCAAATGAGGAAACGTCAGAATACATATCTCCCCAAAACCACTCTGTTTTCTATAGTCATGAATTACTAATGACTTTTTGAATAATTAATATCACTGAAAATCTGTTTCTTTTCATCAATTGGGAACGATCATGTTTAGAGTCACCGTTTTACCACCGTCTGCCAGTGTCCCGCTACATTTCTCTGTTCCATCATTTTATCTTTCCTCTTCGGTTCCCCTCATTCATTCTTAAGCTGTCAGCTCACTTCAGTTTAGATCTACTCATATATTTCAATCACAATTTTCTTTTTTTTTTTTTTTTTTTAATCCCGAGTTTAAGTAAACCTGCACTAACATTTAGAGTGGGAAAAGAAAGACTGCTGTCTGAAATTGATGTTGTAATCACTTGGCTATTCCACCCCCCCCCCCCCCATAAAATCTCACTGTATATATACACTACACTGTTATTTCTCTATATGATTTTCTGTTTGTCGTGTTTTCTTACGATGTAAAAAAGATGAAAGAACCAATTGGATTGTTGGAGACGGGTATTTTCAGCCGTGAAGTTAGCAGTGGATTGGGATAAAGGAGTTTTTTGAGTTATGTCTTTGGAGTTACTTTCCGCTTTTAAAAGAGATTTACTGATTTTTCTGGTGTTTTCGGTGTTAGGGTTTCTATGTTCATAATGTTCTCTCTGACAGCAGACGCACAGATTCAAACACAGATAGCGTTTGACATTTTGAAACATATTATCGTCCAATATTTAGTGATTTTTGCTCTTGTAAGAGCAGGAAAAGTTTGTGTTGCTTGTCTTTCAGGATCTGAAACCTTGCTTCATTTCAACAAAACGAAATGGCCTGATTCATCAATAGCACAGTTTTGCACGCATTTTTTAATGCATAAACATCAACACAGTCTTGTCATTTTGCCACTTTTTGAGCCACCTGCTGATGTAATCAAGGTGGGGAAAGGCAGAAGACAGACGGCGGCACCACCTGCTTTCAATTCAAGTGCTTTCTCTGCTTACTGGGATCTCCAAATGTTTTTGACTTGCCAGGTGGTTGTTGGCAGAGTCAACCAACGCAAGCGAAGCCAAAGCAACAAAAATGTTGTTCGCTGCTTATGAGACATCTAGCATTGTGGTAGTATGAAAAGCATGCATGTTATATTATAAGGTGTGATTCCCTCTGTCTCTCGGCTTCAGTTTCAGACTCCAGGTATTGTTTTCGCTGGCTCGCTGTTGCACTGTCATGGCTCACTGGGACACTGAGATAGAGCAGAGCCATTGTTTGTTTTTAATGTGTGCTTTCCAAACTATAGTAAAACAAAATGTCTGCTTTGGAAAAGGCCTATTGTCACGTCCTGTGTTCCTAAGATTTTCCATAAGAAACCCTGTTAAATTTACCATTTTGGCCATTTTGTGTCCAATTTTGGATCACACCTTTGAATCCAGGTTCATCTTATTACATGTTTTAATAAGGTAAAATGTGGCAGTCATTGGATTTTTGTATAATCAGTCATGAGTGTATGTTGGCTGGAAGCTGGCTATGGCCAAGCAGACCACTCAGACATTTGCCAGCTGATCTTGGGGTCTTTTTACCAACATTTTGAGTTGAACTAACACTTCCATCTTCATTTAGTTGTGTGAACTGCCTCTCCTTCGCAGCCAGAAAATTTTCTAAACTGTGCCAAAGATTATCTACTTACCAGATTAAAGAAGGTGAACAGAACAGATGTGACTGTCCAGCTAACTTCCACAGATCATACAGGACCTTCCAAAGCCGAAGCGACTTGTGGTCCATGTAGGAAATGCATCCTACAACAAAAATCTGCACTGCTTAAACTGTAACTCATCCACTGGTTAAAGTGGCTGTGGACTGGGCTGCTTTAGCTACCCGCGGTCCCTAAAACAGCATTAGAATGATTATGCTGCGACTTTCATTGATCATTTTAACTTGTTTTGGGAGCAAAGCCAGTTTTGCTGCAGTCTCACTCAAACAGAGCTGGCTCTAAAAGCATATATCACGCTGTGTATAAATTGCTCCACATGCTCTGCTGCTCCATTGCCATGCATGAGCACACCCCCGTTTCTGGTCAAGCCCCTTGCTTTAAAGTGACTGGACGGTGTTTTATGTCCCCTGAGCTGCTGAAGTTTTAGAATGAAAGTTGTGTGTCTGATTTCTTTCCACTAGTATTAACCATTATGGTGCATAGTAGAGCCAGGCTGTCCAAAGAAATGGTCTAAATTTGTTGGCACAGAAGGACTCCATCTGACCCAATCACCATAAAGACTGAATCTGCCAGCCGTTTCAGTAATTCATTGCTAAACTTGCTGTTATTTATAAGTCTGACTAAAAATGTGCCCCCATTACTATGTGCAATTTTATTTCCTTCCTAATTACTTTTCTTCACTTTGCTCGTTATATTGCCCTCCTAAATCAAAAGGTGGTATTCATTTATTTATTTATTTATTTATTAAGCTTATTATCCATTACTAACCTTTTTTTGCCACTGGGAGATTTATAGAAGCAAACATCAGAATGACAAGCTCACATCTGAATGCCTCTATCATATCCAAACACCTGACTGGACCCAGGATGTCTCTCACCTGACCCAGTTATTAACAGTCACAGACGCATTTTAGTAATAAACCTGCAACTTTGTGACCTTAATGTTCCCTTTGATGTCTGAAACTCTTTACTTTTGCAGCCAGTGCTTTTGGCCCATTGCCGCCCAAACCATTCAAGATTTCTCGGACACGCAGCTGACTTGTCTGAAGAGTCACCTGGTAGATCTGTTAGTCTATTGAGCAACTGGCCACTAAATCCTCGAGCCAATGTGCTGAGGCCTTTATTGAATTGTCCAGATCCAGTCCTACTTTAAAAGAATCTCCACCATGTCCGTGACAGGGCAGCAATTACTCAACACTCCAGTCTACTTTTCGTCGATCCACTCTCACCCAATTTCAATGACAGCCTCATTGAGAGATATGAAAAATACAGTTCTTTTACTGAATGAATAGTTTCCAATAGTTTCTGAACCACACAGGTTCATGATTTATAATTTCTAATTGATTTCATCCTTAATCCCAGCTAGATTTAGAGGATGATTGACAATTCAATGTCTGTTAATTCAACCTGTATGATTTGCTGACCTTTTGCAGACGCACTTAAATAACTTGTAGTCCTTCATGGACATTTCTCTGTCACCAAGTTTTCACACGCCAACACGATTACACAGACATTGGTATACACAACTGAGCTTAATGTCATTGTTGAACCAACAGGTGTGAACTAGAAAAATGTGTTTATATCCCTGGAAAATTGCACTGGGTGCTGCCTCTGAGACCACAAATTTAACGTCTTCTTCACCACCACTGGAGCAGCTCAGGGATTTGTCCCGCAGCTTGAGGATTTCTCTCCATCGTGTAATGAAAGGATGATAGCCACGTTCTGCTGTTTCCAAGCTTCAGGAATGGCTGGTTTGTGTTTACATAGTCTTGAATGAGATATGATACTGCAGTTATCCTTCCAGTGATATTGTACAGGGCTGTCCTCTTCCACAGACTGATGTTAAAGGTCAGGGTAGATCACCTGCTGCTGGGGGGCAAACCTCACTGCGCTGATAGGCATCGACATCTTAATGAGCCAGTTCATTTTGTGATCTTGGTGCCCTGTTGCATGTTTCTGAATGACCGGGTTGATTAAATCCACCTTTCCCTCTAGCTCAGATCTAACAAGAGCCCAAGGAGTTCTTTTTGACCTGGGTTTTTGTTCCCCCAAAGGCGTTTATACATTTTGAAAAAGAATGAATCAATAAATAAACTACCTCTGGTTTTCTGTCTGGTCTGGTCTCGGGCCTGGGGAGGTCCCAGGCTATCACTCGACACCAATTAACCAATTAACCAGGAATCAAACCGCTCCCACTACGCTCAAGTCACCAAATTTATTTATTTAACCCTAACCCTAACCCTAACCCTCATTCATTCATTCATTCATTCATTCATTCATGGGTAGGGGGGCCTTTTATTTTTGTTACTTAGGCAATATGTGATATTGCTTCAATGCAACAGTTGCAACAATTCCATCTAAGCATGGATAAATGTTTCAAACTTAATAAATGTGAAAAAGACACTTTAATGTCTCCATTTGTCATCCTGTTTTGCTAAGCAGACAGGAGTAGGTCATGAGGATCCTTTGCACACCTATAGAAGGAAGCAGAAATCACTATGAATCAAATCGTTTTGAATCGAAAATGGGGCCTTTCTGTGCGGACTTTGCATGTCCTCCCCGTGCGTGGGTTTCCTCCAAAGACATGCATGTCCAACAGTCACTTTCCTGAATTGGTGACACCAATTGGTGACTCTGAGTGTGAGTGTAAGTGTTTGTTGGTCTCTGTCTGTCTCTGTGTGCTGTCCAGGGTGACTCCACCCAATGGGACTGGCTCTAGCTGAACCGACAATCGGTTGAAGATGAAGGAATGAATAATTCTGAGGAGTAACAAGGATGATGTTTCAAATCAGGAAAATGTATTCGATTTACCTCTGTGGCAGAAAGAATAATATTGGTAAACGTTATTGTTGTAGTCAGCATACCATAACTGCATTGCATTGTCTCTGATGGCAACTATAACACAATAAGTGACAGAAGTGATGAACACTGATGAGACTAATTGATAACAAAAGCATCCCTGTGGAGAAATGACAAAGAACATCATCCCTCACCTGTCAACTGCTCCCTGTAATTACCTATAGGTGTATATACAGAGTCTGAGTGGTGCACAATGTTCTTTAGTGTGTGAGTTTTGAGTTTTATATTTGCAGAATTTCACTTTTAATGTTCCCATATATGCTGTAAATGGCTCTGGGTATTTTAACGGCCGTCCATCGTCACTTTCCCAGCTCGCTCTGACGCTCCCATCAGAGCAAAGATAACAGACCTGTGACCAGTAACAACTTGATCTATGAACCTTTCTAGGAATCAAACACAAAGAAACACAAGCCTACATTTATTTTCTGTACTACAGAGTGTATGAGGGAGAGAGAGAGAGAGTTTCAGAGGAGTAGTTAATTTGGCTTGTTGAGAGAATGTGTGTATAAATATCTTCCTACCTCGGACAGGGCGATGCACTTGGTCACAAATTATAGTTATGGCTGTTTGTGTGTTGGACAGTATGAGTCAGTTGCAGTCTATATTTATAGCTGTAGGATGAGGTGAGCAGAGGACACAAAGCATGAACACAAAAACGCACAAACAATGCTAACTATACAGTAAAGTATCTTCACACACTGACTCACACTCTCTCTCTGAATCACCAACAAACACACGGAAGAATATTTTACAGTTGACAGTTAGCTATTTATTGTCGCCACATACTGCTAATCAATACTGTCTCTATTGGACGCATATGTTATTGGCAATCAGCTGGACTGTCTGTGTGTGTGACAGAAAGAGAGACTTTGTGCAGGTGTCTGTTGTAACGGAGGCTGAGATATGAGCTTTTTTCCTATGTCACAGTGTTGTACAACAAAACTCAGTTTGGCTTTTAAAAAACGCTGCAACAAACGAATTCAGTTATCGGTGAATCTGTTGGTGATCATTTAGTTAATTAAGTTAATGACAAGCCAGTTGCCAACCACTGGTCTATGCTTTGATACCAACAAAGTTTCGACTATTCAATAGAATTATTTAAAGTTTTAAATAAAAATCTAATAAAATGGCCCAGTGATGCAAAAATTGGATTATTAAAGAACCAATTTTTGTTATTATTTTACTTTGTCTAATCTGTGTGTGTTTCCTTACTCTAAAAAGCAGTTCTTAGTTTTTGGCCATGTAGTTTGTAGATCACATTGTTTTACCCTTTACATCTTAATTGAGATGTTTGTTTTGCTTTCGTGCGCATGACTGCATAAATGTTTTCCTCATGTAGTTCTGTTTGCAGACTTGATCAGTGAAATTTCTGCTCGTCTGTTTTTTGCACAGGGAGCTTGATAAGCAATTTACACCAGTTTGAGTGTATGCATGCAACTGATACGGGTTTGTGTGTATCTTGGTGATGGGTGTGCACATGCATTATTTACCATAGATTATTTCCCATAAGCCAGTTTTATGCCTGCTCAGCAGAAAATTACTTTGCCTCCTTTATTTGTCTTCGTGGTTTGCAGCAGAGTTTGAACTGTCATAGCAGATAAAACTCATGTTTGTGTACATTTCGAATCATTGGCACTTACATCGCACTGTCATACAGCTTGGCTACCAAGGAGCACAGCTATAGAATAAGCTCCAATGCCTAAATCACCATTAGCAACAACCAACAGGCCTTGGCTCAGTGCCCTGGAAATTGTCTTCTGACCCTGAAACGGTCCTCAGAGGGATGAGCGAGGAATTTAAAAACAGGATAAGCACAGAACTGGAGGGTACTTTGACAAGAGAGAGAGTTATTTGTCTCAGGAACAACAGGCCTATTAGGTATTTCTACCATTTGCTGAAGAAACAACACAGATGAATAGTGCCGTTTTTCAGAGTTGCAAAAGCAGATAAGTGAAATATATGGTAATGATATCTTATGAGACTCATAGGAAGTGTGGCGGTAGCCAGACGGTTGCTGCTGCACTGGCGGGGGGGGGGGGGTGAGAAATGCTCCAATATACTACAATAGTTATAGTGAAGGGCTCCCATGAAGTGTGCTGCTGCTTTGTAACTTACTCTTTTCTTTGTGATCACACAAGACTATTTTAAAGATGTATTTAAGACCAGGAGGGTCTCTGCTGTGCCATGATGCACCGAGGATGACTCTGAAAAGCTCTTCTCACTGCAGTTTATGGCTCCCTTCTGTTAAAGAACAGCAGCAACTCAACATGGACACACTATACTTTAGAAATATAAGGCCAGTTGATCCTGGACCTCTAACGAGATTTTTTTTTTTCTGCATTTTCAGAACAATATAAACTTTCTGTAAATTGATTGTCTTAGAGATTGCCGATTGGTAGTGAATCTTTCTTTCTTTGTCAAATTCGATCAAAGTTTTCGGTGGTTTGAGGTTCAGGCAAAGTGTTCCACTGTGCTCATGGGAAAGTTTTATTCGCCGAAATTGGACATTGTGGAGAGTCAAGTCAGCCTGCCAGAAATTGGCAAAAGACGTCATCACACATTGAGTGACAAACATCTTGAAAGGTCAAAGCAGTCTGTCATGGGTTGGTGGTCAAGGAGACAGGACCACAAGAGGGACAGGTGAATATAATGAAGCAGGTTGGACGTGGATAGACTTGCATAAAGACCTCAAGGCTGCTGTCAGGGGAGAGAGTTATACAACCAACTCCTGAATTGAAAAGTTTTTATAATAAATACAGCATAATGTGTCCAAAAAGTGATCATAATGATGAGCCATTTACCATTTTTAGAATTATTTGCATAGAACTTAAAGATGACATTGCAAGACATTTAAGCTCCAAATTCATTCTGGTTAAGGCACCAGATTTCAGTTCAGCAGATGTGTTTTGGCACCCTTGTGGAGGAGAAAGGTGACCTGCTGACTGTTCTCTTATACAAGGTAAAAAGATAAATTCAAAGTATAAGAAAAAGATTGAATGCCACAGATGTCTCAGATCAGTCGTGCAATATCTGCCATGAGAATGAATCTGTTTGTTGGCGTGTTTCTCGCATGAGGCTCGTTGTCTCCCCTGTGTTTGGAGTGATTCACTTGACCCTGGCAGAGCGGAAAACAAGTACGGCGCCTGCTGCAATATTAAAACCCATGTGTCAAAGAGAAGCAGATTGGCTTTAACGCAGTTTTTTTTTTTTTTTTTTTTTTTTGAGAAGAGGGGGCTGATTGTGGTAAACGGTGTTAAAATGTAAAAGTGGAACTTGAACTGGAATTTGGATTACACGAGTAATATTTCCAAATCTATCTGTCCAGCTGTAACAACCCAATTTGTATCTGGTCTGCTCGCCTCCACAACAAGAATAATCAATTCAATATTCAAGCTAGACGCACGAACCTGCTCTTGTTCATAATACCTGGGTGTGTGTTTGTGTGTGTGTGTGTGCGTGCACGCATGTGCACACAATTGTAAAATATGTAACAAATATGTGTGTCTCCCTAACTGCTGTTTCTGATTGTAATACTCGAGTTCCCTTGCTATATTTGAACCACATGTGTTATATGCCTGCTGTTCTAGTTTTACAATAATAAAATGTGTGTCTGTGTGTGAGCGCACAATCTTGCTCCTGAGATGGAGTGTTACAGTAATAAAATCATCATACAACCTCATTGTATCTGACATTGAACCAGAAAGTCTAAAAGAGGGGAGGAGCGCAGAGGGGAGGGCTGCAGAGGAGAGGAGCCGACATCCTGTGGGAGACGTTCCCCTGTGGTTAAAGATTTCAAGTCAAGGCGATTATTCTCAATGTGATGGCAGGTTTATTGTCATACTAATTTCCAAGCATCACCCTGTGAATCAGATAGCTCCGTCTACAGACGGCACATAAGCAGCTTGCTTTCAGCTGTGATGTGAGGTGGGGAATTGGGGCAGCATGTTCTTGTGTCATGCATTGATTCGTAGTGGTTACAGCTCTGAGTTCGACTATGGACGGTGGAAGCTTGATTGTCAAAAGTGCTTAGTCTGTTTGTAGATGGTAGCAGTTGAAGTACTGGACACAGAGGAGAGGCTATCAGATGTAATCTCCTACAGGGGGCAGTATATTTATGACTTTTGACTCTGAAGTTTCCCAAATGTCAATCTGACATGAGGAATAAACATCTTGATGACACTAACATGAAATAACTTCACTATAAAACTGTTCACAAGTTTTAGAGTAAACTACTTTGCATCTGGGTCCACTTTGTCAATTTCCTAATTGTTGTGACTTGTAAGCTAAATTGATTTTGCAATATTTACTCAAATAAATTCAAATTAAACATCAAATAGCAATGGAAAATAATGTGCATGTAATGTGAGAAAAAAATTCCCATGTCGTCAATCATATTTCAAGGTTAAATGACATTAAAGTATGTTTAAACTGACTGCTTTAGGCACGAAATTAAATGAATTCAAATTAAATAGATTACAGATTTTTAAGAATGTGGTTCATACAAACCATCCACTGATAGGAAGGCCGTTCAGATAGACACAGGAAGTGAAGTACAACAAGAAAGACCTCTCTCTGTCTCTCTCCATCTCTAAACAAAGGTTAACAAAAATCATTATTTCTGCTTTTCACTGTCACCAAAAAAAAAATAACAAAAAAAAAACAAAACAGATTTGTTAATATTGATTGCCATAATCAAAAGCACACAAAGTGGAGAGGGTCCGCAGGGTCAGTGCTGCAGACACCAAGCTTCAGATGTTCAATGACAGGGCTGTCATGCTCAGATGGGGTGATAGAAGATGTCTGACAAGTCAAACTGGGCCAAAACAACTCTCAGGTCACCAGAAAATGACCTGTAACTGTCTGCCATGAGTCACTTCAAATATGACATATAATGGTGCACACGTTTGAAAATATGACTACCAGATATCGCCGATGTAGTCATATTATGGAGGATATTTCTAGCGCAACAAAAGGAATATAATGGTACAACATTTTCAAATTTCTGTTATTTCCTTCAATGTGGGCAAGGATTCTCGCTAAGACTGCACCACCCACGGCTGCCCAGAATCCTTACATAGTCTGTAATGCATCGAAGCTTCAACACACACTGAGTTTTTATGAAAGAGGATGACTCACTTTTTCTTGATAGGAACAAATCTTTGCCTTTTACTTTCACTACTGCGTTCTCCACCTACACTGTGACAGCTGAAAGCAACAAGTTCACCTCAGATCAGGGAAGCATTAACTAGAGTATAGGATAGGATGAGAGGGAGCGGGTACTCCTGAACAAGTAAATTACGACGCTTAATCACAGAATAACTGCTTCAATGCTCCGAGCATTGCAGATTGATGGTATTTAAAAGTGAAAGTACCTGAGGGTGGAATTTTCCTTTAATCATGGCATCAGCGTTCCCTGAGTCGATCTTACACTGGGGATAATACAAGGGGACTGCTGTCCAGTGGTGTGTGTTACGTGTCTGTGCATGGGAGGGCGGCGGTGGCGGTGGCAGCGCAGTCTGGAAACAAACTGTACCTCTGAAAAATCAACAAACAGTGACCAAGTTTGCAGAGGAAGAGTTGCGGTGGCAAAAATTAACTATGCTGGTGCAAGACTGAAACAGCACTTCAATTACTTATTTCCATTTTCGCCACACAAATGTTTCATGTGACCCAACAGATTTTGAAAGTTACTCTGTGTATAATCCATTACAGATTAGAAACTGCCTGCTTCAAATGTGACTTCTTCCTGTCAAACCGACTCCACAACCTATGCAACAACTGAGACACTTTATACGTTTTCGTTTTACTAACACCATAACATTATGCACTGTATACACGGTTTCATTTGTTCTTGCAGCCTCACCACAGTTTATCTTACTGCTGCAGAAAACACTGCTTGTTTGGTCCGCAAATGCCATTATGTAGGTGTGAAAACAGCAGTTCATTAAAAAGAAATGTGGTTACAGGGGTAGTGGTGTGATGATGTAACACCGTCCAGGTGGATTTCTGGGGATATGGATTTGAAGGCTTTCAGCCTCAGAACAGTGAATATAAGCTTAGGCATAAGGTTTATTGTACACTCGGATTAAAACCCTTGAAAGTGAACACAATGGCAGTAATTTCTGCTGGAGAGCCATTGAATTTTGTCTTTCAGTACAAAGCTGTGGTTTCATTGATATCAAAGAGTGAATCATCCTTTATTGGACACTGAGAAACAGTGGTGATAAAAAAGCCAACATAAAATGTCAGAAAACGTCGTGCAAGCAGACCGACCCTATTGCAGCGACCAGCTTGATGTCCAGAGGTGAATCCGTTAAGCAGGAGTTCAATTCTTTCAGTTTTCATCCTTCACGCGATGTCTGTTTTCGTTTTGTACATAAAAAGTCAATGAGGAAACGAGTGCGTGCCATTATAATGATTATCACATCTTGCCTCTGTCTGTAATGGCAGGCTCTTCACCTTTCGATTGTGCCCGTCTGGAACAGGTGTAAACACTTCAGAAATGGCCAGGCTGCACGTTTAACGAGCTCCCGAGCGTTCTTCGGCCTTTAGTGTCGAGGTGTCAACAAAATTAGTGGCAAATTAGTCACTAATTCTTAATCTTCGTCTCTGTGCTTTTGTCTCGTCTCATTTTTGATGCTACACCTTTTTTTTTTTTTTTTTTTTTCCAGTGCTCTTTGTTGAACAGCTTTAGCAGTTTAGCAGCACGCTCCTCAGTGTAATGCAGCAAAAGAACAATGAGAGGCAGGAGGTTATAAACAATGTTAACGGTCCATTGTTTTCATTACCTTTTTATTCGATTTTTGGACTGATGCAGTCTCTGAATGTACCTGGATTTTGTGCCTTCAACCCACATTTTTCTGTGTTGACCTTCCATAAAAGTATTTTATGGAGGATTAGATTTTTTTCAATTAGTAATTTGTTTGCCCAAGTTATCAAAAATGTTCCTTCTGACGCCTGCTGGGCTCTGCAGATTAGAAAATGTAATTTGTGGGGTTCTTTTTTTTTTTTTTGTTTTGTTTTGTTTGTTTGTTTTGTTTTGCTTTTCTTATGTATCCCTGTTTATGAGAGCAGGAGCACAAAATACTGAACAATAGTTTATGAAGCTTTCATTCAATACCTGATAATCTTATTGTCTGGATTCCTGCATATAAAGACCTATTTGTGCTGCGTTTGTGTATTTCACAGCAATTTTGGTCAAAACCTTTAATATGTTTCATTACTATATTACCTTTATTATCCTCAACAACAGCAGCTGTTACTACTTCAAAGCTTTGCTTGTCTGGAGCTGGAGGAGGGCCTAATGACTCTGCTTTGTGTGTGTGAGTGTGTGTGTGTTTGAATAATATTGTCGTATATATGAATTATTGGCGCTCATCCATGACTGTACACTTCTGTGCCACTGGGGTCTTTGGTGTGTGCGTGTGTGGACCCATAGCTTTTATATACTGGCTCACAGACAAAAACAACAACCCTGAAGGTAAAGGAGACAAATCTAATCACACAATACTGGGGAAATGCACACACAGTCAGGATACACAAGCACTCTTTTTTTTTTTTTTTTTCCTCCCCCACATACATGCATACTCACAGACCTGGATACATGACAGCTCTGGAAACTCTGGGAACTGGCTGGGTCTTTCATAAAGTGTCAGTTCAGTGGACCGTTACTGTAGCTAAGCAGGATTTGGCCAAAGCTCCTGCCCTTTTCCTTTGCAAAACGCACCAAGATAAATAAATACACCCATGCATTTTAAAGTCATATGTTAAAATGAATTTATATTTCAGGCCAACAGTTTTTGGTCTTAGAACAACATGTTAAGTAACATGATATTCCCCAATGTTGGTGCATTTAATAGAGCAGGGAAACTTTTGACTTTAACAATTCACTTTTAAAAATGTCTCATCCTATATTGTTTTGTATCTGATTAAAAAAAAATTATAATGGTATCACCACAGATTTTTTTTTTTTTTTTTTTCATGACGACTTGAGCCACAAATTTTGCATGAAAACTGTGACAAGAGGAGTGACAAGAGTACAGGAGCACAAAGCAAACTGCATCAGAGTGCGGGATGGTGTGAGGAAACAATCTATGATCAGTAGATTAGTGCGTTGTGATCAGAAGATTAAAGGTGAAAACTGTTCCTGTCTTCATCCATATCCATCTTTCTTTTGTTTTGATCGGAGAATTTTGATCATTTCAAGCCTCTAATGAAGAGCAGCTCACACATACGTGATAAGAACAACATCATGTCCTGCGGACCACATTACAGTTACAAAAAGAAGAATGCAAACAAAGATTTACAAGGACAATTGGAAAGAATTTGTGGGAATTCCAACACAGTTATGCTAACAGAGAGCAGATATGAAAATGCTGAAAGAGGAAAATCAAATGCCACAAAAGTAAGACATCGAGCAAACTGATCATGATGAAGATGCTGAAGTACTGTAAGGACAGCAAGTAAATGAAAAAAGTCAAACGCAGATTCGACATTATTGATATTTGAAGAGGAACAATTACACAAAATAGCAACACAAGTACAATGATGGGTCAAACAGATAAAGCAGAAGGTGACCAGGCAGATGAGGAGAAACACTTTGGTTGAAAGAGTTCAGGAACGAGAGCGAGAGAATCATAGTTTCCATTTTCCCGTGCGTCACACGAAAACAGTCCATTCGTAGAGCATCAAAACTAACAGGCAGCGTTATGACCACTTCAAAGGCCGGGCCGAATATAAACAGAAATATACAGAGAGAGCAGTGACAGAGATGCTCTGTCTCTGTTGCCAACTTGAAGCAGTAATGGGTATGTGCAGTACGCGAACATGGCTGAGCTTGTGTGTATGTTTGTGTACATTGAATATGTGCGTTGGCAAAGCTGCGTTCAGGGGTGAGGAAGCCACTGCAGCCACTCAGACTATCTATTCATCCTTTCAGTTTCATGTGCTCGCCGTATTAAAAACGGGCGTGCTGTCCTTTCAGATGGCACTCAGCTGTGCTGCTCAACGCTCAACCTGACAGAATAAGTTCAGGCTACGTGAAGAGCAACAGATCTTTGCAGTGTGACCCCGCAAACAACTGTTTTCTGCCTGTATAAAATGAAGAGCTCCAATTCCTGAGAATGCTGGTTGAGTTTATTTTCATACTTAGGACGACAGGCTAAGGAGATTGTAAACTGCCACTTGATACTCTGTACTTGTCTCAGCAGTGTTTTGTGGATATTTTTCACAACACAGTAGGCTCGTGTTGTTTTTGTTTGCATGTATGTGCAAGAACGCAGTTATTTTTGTCAAGCAGCCTTGATTCACGCAACATAGATAATTAATGGAAAATGTCCCGGAAACTACCAGTGGATGATTTCTGGAGTGAATGTAGCTGTTAACTAACTACTGCAGACTGCAGATATTTTTAATATGAGATCATTTATATGCTGAACGATTTAAATATGAGACCTGTAATGTTCAGCACAGCCGTACACAGCGTATGTACGGGCTGAGATCCCTCAGCACAGGTTACAAATATAATGTGGTTCTAAGTTGTTTGCAGTTCAAACTACAGTTCAAGAACTAAACTGACACACACACATTTCAGATTTCTAATATTCATTGCCAATGGTTTGGCCTTCAGGCCAGCCCAGCATGAGACTCCAACAGACAGAGGTCCAGAGGCAATTTTTCCATTGATCTGGTCAGTGATCCTTACTGAGAGGCATACAGCAAAGTCCTAGGGTGTATGTGTGCATGTCTGTGTGTGTTAAGTGGGTGTATATTAGAATTGGCCTTTGTTAAACATGCCAAGCACACTTCTTTTCCATCTCCCGTGCCTATTTCTTCTTCCATTGGTCCTGTTTTCCATTTTTTTCTCCCATCTCTTCCTATGTTTTTCTTACTCTCTCGGCCTCTGGCATCCTCCTGCTCCAACAACATGTGATTAACCCCCAAAATGGAAAAGCAGCCCCCGTCACCTTTGTGTAAGATTGCATGGCCTTGGGATATTTTGAAGTGCAGATTGTCCAAACAGTGATTTCCATTGTGAATGAGGATATATGAGCAGCGTCAGAGAAACCGCCTGCATTTTTCAGTTTATATTCAAAGAAGAACTTATAGCTACAGACTACTTTACCGGTTGGTTTAAAAAAAAACAAAAAAAAACAGTGGGATTTTAAGAGAATGGCCCACCAGTGAACTTGGCTGCTCAGTGATGAGACTGCATACATTGAAAATCATCTGCGTGTCCTCTGTGGTAACAAGAAACTCAACAAGAAGTCTACGTGTCCGGTTCCCGGCCTGGGGCCGTTCTGTGTTGAGTGTACATGTTCTGCCCGTGCCTGCGTGGGTTTCCTCCGGGTACTCCAGTTTCCTCCCACCGTCCAAACACATGCATGTTTAGGTTGATCGGTGACTCTAAATTGCTCGTAGTGAGACAGAGCTAAAGACTGAAATGGCCGTATGTCTTTGCTTTGTTAACAAAGCTGTCTGTAAATGTGTTGCGGGAAAAAAAAATCTGTCTGTGTAGCTGCTTAATGCTCCACTATGGTCTCCAGTAATTACTAACTTTGTCTATCTACTACTTGGTGCTGGCCAGGTATTGACAATGAGTCTCTCAGAGCCTTTTCGGGGATTGCTCTCTGTGTTGTGTGTGCGCGCCAAAAGGTCGATGAAAGGAGCGATAGAAAGTCACTAAACCCACAGGCAAAGGAACCACAACATGGAACACGCCGGGGAGCTGCAGAGTTGGGCGATAACTCTTTGCAGGTTTGCTACGATGATATTCATATTATATTTTAATCCATGATTGATGTTAGGAATCTAGTTTAATGAATGAAACCCCTGATAAAGGCACTGCAGTGGGGCCTGAATGTGAAATCTGTTATATAATGTTACATATACATTGTGCACCGGTGAAATGTCAACATGTGCTCTCCTTGAATTGCCCTGAGGTCAGATTAGATGGCATGCCCTGTATACAGAACTGAAAATACATAAACACACATGCTGACAATAGCTTTTTATTCAATTATCCCCTGCTTTCTCTCTCCCTCACACACACACACACACACGACTCTGACACATATGTCCAGATGGCCACTGTAACCAGAAAAAAGTCCAATCTAACAAACAAAAGGAACAAACACAAATCCACTTAAACCTAAATTAAACATTTTATCATGCTTTAAGCACATTTCACTGCAGCACTCACATAAACACATAAATATATTCAGAAATATTTTCCCTCTGCGAAACATTGTAATGATTATCGGATTATCGTTTCATCTTTTGTTTTGGTGGATCTCGACTGCCGATTTAAAATTCTAAACAGATCGGATAAAAGGACGCTTTGAAGTCTGATGACTGTTTCACTTTGGTTATTCTCTTCCCCTTTTCTTTTCCTCCTTGTTTCTGTCTTCTCTCTGTCTTGTTGCCTTTTTACATCTCTCTGTCAGTCCGTGTTCAGAGTTCAGGTTTGGAACTGATGCCTCTTCCTTTCCTCAGCTGGCATCCAGCAACATTTTTTTGGGTCACTATTTACTTCCTAACTCATCAATTTCACTTTCAAAGGTCAGTTCATTTCGGGAACAGATTTTTGACGATTCTGTCTGTGTCTCATTTTCTTTCCCTTATTTCTTGATTTGTGTCTGTCTTTCTTCCTGCCTCTTTTGTTTTCCTCTCAAATATGTTGCGGCAGTGACACTAATTGACCATTCTTAAACATCCCATAACCTAATCCTCGTTTCTATGACGATATAATTAAATTCTACAGTCAGATTACTTAACAAATTCTTCATTCCATAGGAGGTATATGCGCACAAACACCAATACGCACATCTGCCCAGCCACTTTTCCAGTTGGCATGTTTCACCAATTGAAGTAAATAATAAGGAACACCAACGTTGTGTGTCCGAGTGTGCGTGTGAGCGTGTGTGTGGAACACCAGCGTTGATTGTTGGTAGGGAAATGACGAAACTATTAAATTTGTTCATTGAAAGATTCAGCTGTCACGCTTTACTGAGACACTGATACAAACACATCGTGAGCACGCCACCACATATATGCTCAGAGCTGCACACTGTGCTTTCTTTTTTAAGGAATCCAGGCAAAGACGAGACGTTTGCTTTGTGTTTTCATCCATATTTTGCCACTGAAAGGGGCAGACTGGGTCAGGCTGATACACCTGCAAACTTCAGATGTTTTTGCAACACAAAGTCTTTGACATCGTGTGAACAATTTTTGCTTTTACAAGTAAAATATGTGCGTAAATAACGAAATGGCCTGTTTTTTAAAAGCAGTCGTGATGGATATATCAACAATAATATTAACAATAATAATAACAGTCAATGTAAATTTGTGAGAAGTGTGAATGAGACATATATATATAAGCTGTTATTTAAAGATTAAGTTCACTTCTCTCCTACTGCTGCCACGGCTTCTGTGTCAACTGACAAATAATGATGCCTGTGCCACTGTGGCATTTTTCATACTGAATTTATTTTCCAGTATGCAGTCACAGTCTGTAATGTACCAGTCAAAGTTTAACATGCCCACAACAAGAGCAGCATGCAAAGTATGGCAGTAACATACCGAGCTAAGAGGATTAATCAAGTAGTCAAACCAGAGGCATCAATGTTTCTGAGAGCGGTGACACTGTCTAATCCTACAAAGAGCCTCTTTTACTACAATTCTCCTCCACAGCTTACTAACAGATTTGTCCAGAGTGGAAGACACAACTTCCTGTGTTTATTTAGCTCTCATTGAAAACGCCCATTTGAATGAACCGCAGAAAAAAACAGAAGCTCAAAGATTAGCCCCCTGAAGAGAGGCTTGAATCCATTTTCTCTAATTCAGCTTTAAAAGTTCAGGCCCTGAAGTAGCAGTAATGGTAGTCTGTGCTGAAGCAATGATTCATGTTGGAGCAATGATTCATTTTATCCTCCCCAACACAAATAAGCCTTCCGCTTAGCCCTGATTAAACCCCCCAGCACGCGCACACACACACACACACACACACACAAAAGAGTCATACAAGAAAAAGATGATAGAAAAGCATAATTAATGGGGTGGGCTCTTTGCCGCACCTCGTACCAGACACACACACAAACACACACACGCACAATATTAACATATGCTGTTTGCTTTCTCCGTGAGCACAAAACCTGTCGCTGGTTATCATTCATGTCTACATTTCCTTGCTGTAATTTGAATGAACCATACCACTGAAAGCCTGCTTGGAGCCCACTGACCTGGAACCTGCTAAATGACAGCGAGTGGAGCTGGTGAACATAATGACACGCAGACATGAGATAAGCTGAGAGGAATATCTGAATGCTAATCAGCAGCCGTGATTCCTTTATTTACCCAGGGGCTGTTTGCTGTGAGTTCAACCTCTTTGTAAGCGATGCCTTTTTATATTCATGCAATTCAGTGACTTCTGCTTTGTAAAGAACGGTATCTGGCTGCACCACCAGAGGTGCAATCAGTTCATTAAACTGCTCATGCACAATTTAAAGGTAGCTCATCAATTTTGAATGTGTCATATATTTTTGATGTCAAAATCAAACTGGATCAACTCACTGGAGCTTTTATAGGTACAATGTTTCGGCTTGTGCTGCCATAGTCTGTAACATTTCACGTCTTCATCGCCTTCCTTCCCGGCCGCCTAATGTTGAAAGAGTAATATAAAGTGGTACAACGTAGCAAACCGATCGATGTGTGTTCCCTCGACCTGTACAATTTCAATGCAGAGTTATCCGTTATAAATAAGTCTGTAAATACAACACTCGAGTGAACACGTTCTTTTTTACTGTTTTTCCTCAGGTCATTTCTCACAGAAAGGTCCCCGATCTGCTGTACGTTGAGTGCCTTGATATGAGTTAAAAAAAAAAAAAAAACCCAAGCACATCACGTGGAGGCGCCGACGCTTTTTCAGGAGCAACAACCTGGGGAGCTGAGCTGAGACATCTGTTTTCTCAATTCGCGCAGCGGCCACTGTGTCAGCAATTACGTTTGCGCAAACAGACAGTGAACTTTGCAGTGGGCGAGCGGTTTTATTCGCAGGTTCACACGTTAGTGGATATGTTTGAAACACTAGGTGGAGGTTTGGCTCACGACATCACCACTGCTCCTTCAGCCACCGTGGATTGTGTTTGATACTTTTTATCTTTTACTGTGTCTCTTGTTTGGCTTATGCATATTCTGTGTGGTCCAACTGTACCATGACGGCCTGCTTTGCACCGGGCAGCCATCAGAATGAGCTGGCAAGAAGAAGTAGAAAGCTAAAGACTGTCATGTTTTGAAGAAACAAAACTAGAGGAATTAGGACAGTGAGTGTTGTAGTAAAGAAAGCGGAAAGACGTATGACCTGGGCGTGAACGAACAGTAATAACCACAAAATGATAATCTGAAAAACTTGAAATTGCTTCTTACAGCTGAGGAGAAACTCCAGCATCAGTGTCACGTTACACACAGTAATTTGACTTTTCATATTTTCAGCTCTCAACTTCTTCATACACTTGTAAAACAACCTAAGTACCTTTGCACTGCTTTTTGTTTTCTGCTTTCAATTGCGATTCGCTTAATTTAGTTGATTTACTAACATTTTGGGTGTTGAACAAAATATCAAATTAGAAAGTTCTGTTGGCCGTCACAACACTTGATACAATTTGTGCTCAAACATAAATGACTCATCTGTCCTGCTGCCAAGACTTCCCCAGCCACCGTGGGGTTTTGACTCATTGACCTTTCACATCCCTTATTAATGTAACAAGTAAACACCAGTTCCTACCTTCTAATATGACCACAAGGCTTGCTAATGTCCCTTAACAGGACTCGTATGCAAATGTTCTCGTAATCACACTTCACACAGTTCGACGGCTGGTAGGTTTTGTAGAATCTCTGTAGAGCTTTGGAGGTCTAATTAATTCTGTGCTCAAACCTCATTACCATACTTTTGGAACAAAAATTATTTGCATATATTCCCGGCACCTTGCCTGAGTCCTGATGATGAGGGTTATAATGAAGATGCAGGCTTGCATATTTGCTGACAATCCAGGCACACAAACATGTGGACGCTGTCACACACAAAAGCAGACACACACACACACACACACTCATTCACTTATGAATACGTTTATAGATAAATGCGTACATGCATCCATCCATCTAGTCTATCTATAATATCTACAAGTTTGCATGTGTATGCGTATGTATGCATTAGCGATTTCCTGATCAAACGTTGACTGCGTTCATGTATATTTATGATCAATCAACACAGAGTGCAGTTAAGCATAGCCTATCAGATTCTGCCCTGACACTCATGGATTTGCATATTTTAATTGTTGTCTCAACAAGTGCATTACTGATGCATCACCTGTCAATGAAGTAGAGAGAGTCACCCTACACTCACACAAACAAACACACACACAAACACAGGTAGTGTGACAGAAAGCTGCTTTTCTTAAATGTGGGACCTGATTCTTTCAGTCCCAATCCTCTCCACCCCCTCTGTCCCTCTCTTTCACCTTTGCTAGTTGTATCAGTAATTATTCTGGCTACTTCCCAATAGCCTGTCTGCTGGAAGTAAATTTAGCAGCCTTTATTTATCTGTGTGTGGGTGTTGGTGTGTGTGTCCTCTGACTGTTTCATTCAAAAGCAGGTGCAGTTAGTTGAATGACCTCTCTGTTCTCTAAGTAGCTAACTGCTTTAACTTGCCAATTTGTGTGTGTGTGTGTGTGTGTGTGTGGGTGTGTATAATGAGGGTGACGTCAGTCATCATGTCTGACAGCTCCCTTCCTGAAAATACACCTAAGAAAACACACGCTGCTGCTGAACACCAGCACACACACACACACACACACTTTTTTTTTTTTCATTTTCATAAGCACAGATGGATGTGTACAAGCAAACGTATGACAACCCTTTTGAAAACACAACACACACCTCGTGCTGCTGACAGAAGAAAACCTGACATCTTGAAAAAGTCAACATTTCATTCGGCGACCTTTTCTGAATGATTGCTGTGTTTGTGAACAACACTGGAGATTTCAGTTTCTTAAGGCAGCTCAATGTCTTAGAGCATGTATGAAGAGATGGTGAAATGATTCACATTAGACATAAAAAAAAAAAAAATACAACAAGAACAGCTAAAGTTCGACAAGTTTTGATTTATTTGTTTTGGGCTTTTTTTGCTTGGTCAGTTTACTTTCTAATGTATGCTTAGTGACACTTATAATTCTCTGCTCCTTTTTCCACTATACAAGAATGAAATTAGCATTAATATAACATTTGTATATGCACTATGTACCATCAACACGTAACAGTTGACTCTTATGCTGCATTTAATTTCTAAAGGTTTTATATACACGGGAGTGAGAGAGAAAAAGGCTCTTTGGAAAGCATGAATAAAAAATGAAGATTGATGATGGATTTTTGCAAAAACCTTCCAAACAATACTGGGGAAAAAAAACTTGATGACATGAAAATAGGACAAAAGATCTTAAAATCATGATTATCTCTGACATGTGAACCATAACGAATCCACAACATGGCACAGCCACATCCAGTGGACATTAGAAAAATATACTCCGACAGAGCGGTAGTCTGAGCTGTAGGTCACTGTGCTGGTCTACTGAAGCACTTCACATTACAGCTAAATAATAGTCAATATAGTAGAGTGCTCTGCCCAACACGATATATGTATATAACTGCTTGTGCTGACTTTCCCCTCTTCTCCTCTCTGGTGGTGGTTGGAGACATTACGTCTTCATAATGTCTGTCAGAGTGTCCTATTCTCATAAACATGCATTGTTTAGATTCAGAGATGAGCTGAATATATTTAGGGGGTTAAAGATCAGAAGTCCAGGCCATTGTGATACATGCTAATCAATTCTAGCCGGATTGGAACATTTCTTGCAAACAACATAAATAAAAATAAATAAATGAATAAAATAAGAATAGTAATACCCACAAATGCATAAAAATACCAGTTTAAAGTTGACATACAAAATATCTGAGATTTCCTTACTTTTTGTAGTTTTAATAACTTGCAGGCTTGCTCTGTAAGTAAATGAGACCATTACCAACAGCTGTGATTGTCTCTATTTGCTTATTTGCTGCTGCTAATTAAACCATGATGGGCCACAAGGCCATTTTTCAAGTGAAATCAGCTGCATCAGTTGCTTTTCTTTTTCACAATATGGGAAGAGCAAAACTTTGAAAGCTGATGTCTGTAGCAGCCAGGACTGAATTTAACTAAATAGAATGGAACAAAAACAAGTTTTCGTTTCTTTTTTTTTTTTTCCTTTGTTTTTTTTTTTTTGTGTGAAATTTGATTTCAACTCAATACAGCTGAAAAACTGCTGGGATGGTTAAAAAGAATCACATTGCGGTCTCTTTACCTTTATCAATAAATAGAGAATTCTGTAACAAAATGATACATAGATGAGTACTGGCTTTATTAGATAGGACAGCTTGAAGAGTGACAGCAAATGCGGGGAAAGAGACATGCAGCAACCCAGCCTGAATCGAACCAGTATTGCTGATGAGGACTTTGTAGCCTTCTGGTTATGAGCACACTCTACCCACTACACCAATGGGAAAAATGACGTAGGGAAAGACGCTCTTTCTTTGCTTTCTTACCGAGTGGTATGTAGAGTATTTGACATTTTTAAATGTTAAAAAAAGAAATACATATATCCACCGATGAACCTTAAAGGTTCTAGTAGCCAGATTTTGTGACTACTAGACAGAGCCCCCCCATCCGTTTCTATTATTTATGCTAAGCTAAGCGAAAGGGCTGCTGCCTCCAGCAAGGTTCACTGTTGAGGAACTGTTTCCCAAAATGTTGAAATGTTTTAGGGATGTCTTTGACAGTGAGAACACAGATGTGCTTTTCCAAAAAATAAATAAATAAATAAATAAAAGAGTCCATGCAGAGTTATAAAACATGAAATATTGTTAAAAAGGCTCTGCAGTAAGACAGGAGAAAAGAGGCAGGCAGGCAAGCAGAGACGCAAACAAATGCAGCTAAGGTGTATCAGGTACAAGAGCTAAGCAGAGTCATTAGGGGGGGGACTCAGTGCAGGGGTTTCCTTCGTTCCAGCCTGTCTCATTGTGAATTCCCTCATTTAAAAAATTGTGAAATTCATTTCTCACACAGATGGGAACAGGCAAGGCTGATTTCATTAAAATACCCCATCTGTTGGAGGGAGAGAGGGGGTGAGAGAGAACGGGCGAGAGAGGCAGTGAAAGCAACAAACAAAACAAATATGGGTGAACTAAACAAAACTGTTCTCCTGTCCTGGAATAATTTGTTTCCCCTCCAATAATGTAAGTGGTATTTGTGCGCATGCTTGTGGGTGTGTGTGTGTATGGGTATTATGGTACTGATGGGAGCTGAATGTGAACAGACAGGCTGCCATTGCTAGAAGAGCCAGAGGGAGAGAAAACAGAAATATTTGGAAGATAAAAGCTGTCAAGGGGGGGGGGGGGGGGTTAGAGAAAATGTAAAAATGCGCAGCTATGTTGAACACAGAAAGAAAGGAAGATGCTGCACCAAAAAAAAAAAAGACAGTGACAGGAATAGAAAGAGGTCCTTGCACTTCAGACTGTCCTCCTATCTTCTTCCATCCTTCCCTCCATCCGTTGAAAGTTGACCAGCTGCTGGTGCCAGCATCGTATTTACTGAGCATGAGCTGAATTCGTGTTCTCAACTTCATCTCAGCAACTAAGCAAATGCCAAAAGAGATTCACAATCGGATCATCTAGAGGCAAAGTTCATGAGATTGGTTTGAAAACTAGCCTCATGTCCCCTGTCTTGAGGGTCAGGGCTAGTCCCTGTCCCTCCAGTGCACAGTCGTACGTCTAACTGCGCAAATTTAAGTCTAATCATAGGATGCACAAAAGTGAAATGGACCTATGATTGTTTTACAGCGCAAAAAAGGGAGCCCCCAGGAATATAAAAGGCAATGTGACAAAGTCTTCATTAGACAGGAGGAAAGTGCTTATGGAAATATTAATATAGCCGTGTCATTCTGCAGAGACGGAGACAACGGAGCTGGGCAGAGGGACAGTCAGACAGTCTGGAGTCTCAGATGAAGTTTGTTGAGCTCATGCTTTTCCATGATTACATTTTATGAATGTACACAAGAGGTTATAGTTGCCTGCAGCAATCTGGGGCAGCATATAAACCTTTGAATAATAAGTAAATAAATCTCAGGGTGTAAAAGTAGCACAGACAAACACAGTCAGAAGAGAAGAGTCTCCTGGCAGATCGTCACCAAAGGTCTCGGTCACTTTAAGTTTATTGATGATGAAAAAAACAAAAAAGATGTCCTGCTGTTGCAGGAACAGATGAAAAATTATCTGCTATAAATTCATTTAGAAAAAGCAGAGGAGTAGACTGGCTAGTTGACCAGCGGAGAAATGTGCTTCTGGTATAAACAGCTAGAGGACAGCACAGTCGAAATAGCAACCCCACCACCACCCCCTCAAACTCTGTATCCCCCTCAAAAGATGCTCTTAAGAATTATTTCTGTTTATTGTGCCTCTCAATACAAATTTGGTCAATGTGGAAAGAACTAGAAATCAAGGTTGGTTTTTTTGGGTGTATTAAAACAGTATGGACAATCAGGGTCATTAAAAGGGACGAACCAGGTTAAACCAGTTGTGAGTCAGCAGTTCATCCAAACTGTGTCCTACTCCCGACGAGATATTGACTCTGTGCCGGCTGCTGATCGAAATATTGTGAAAATGGAGACTTTTTTGTTGTTTTATTTAAAATTTTTCAGGCAGTGCTGATGGAAATCCTCTATTCAAATGACCTGAAACGAAATTGTGAATAGCTTTTCAAGATTAGCTGCTTTAGTGTGCACATACTCTGAAAGAATGAGGGTGAGATGAAATTGAATTATTGATAGATGGATGGTGGAAGATGAGAAGGAGTGAGAGCGAGGGGAGAGGAGCAGGCACTGTATCTTACATTCGTTTTCAGATGCTTTCAATTTTGTTGAAGGCTAATCTCTCTCTTGTGTCCGTATCTGTATGCTTGTTTGTGTGTGTTGGAGACTTCTGGTGTGCGAGCATGAAGACAAACCAAAGGAGAAGTGCTAACAGCTTCTGTTTCTGACCCTTTGGCCTGGCCCATCGAGCCTCAGTACACTTCTGAGCAGGAAGAATCTGGTATCACACTCTGTAGGAGTGTAAAAGTTCAACAAACACTGCAAGTTACTTCACTTCCAAAGCTGCAGGGTGAAGCACCACGACCTCATTTGTTCTTTCAGACCCACAAGAAAAGAGTTGTTGTCCCAATTAATGTTTACTTTCACTGGTAGAATTTGAACTCTTTTTGCCGAGTTTTATTAACTTTATCACCATTGAGTGTTCCTACATGCTACACATCCCACTTTCCCTGAATTTCCCCATTGAGGGACTAATATAAGATTATTAATTTATCTTAAGTGACTGCCTAACCCTAACTCATATAAAATAGTATACTTTGGTCACATTATTTCTTTTTCAGTAAAATGTGTCTCACCAGCTTGACACTGCACTTTTATGATATTAATATGATATTAAAACTGCCAAACAGAACCTTCAGATAATATGATGAACTTCCACGTTTGACAAGAGCAGAATTTCCCTCCTGGGATGAATAAAATATTTCTGATACAGATTCCAAATTGCATTTTGCTACCATCCTCAGTTACCTCAAAAGGGAAGCGGTAATCCCACAGAAAGCAGCCTCCTTGTCAATCTACTGTCACCTTCTTGCAGCTTCAAGGTTGTATTTTTCCTTTAAATGCTCATTAAAGGCTAATTTAGTTGAGATTCCAAAAGTTTGGATGTGGCATGTCTGTCCACGCATTTCACAGGAAAGTAGCAACACTGACTTTTTCCTGACAGCGTTTTCCTGGTGTGTATCCCTAAGAGCAACATAAACGTGTAAGAATTCATTGGGGGATGTTTTCCTGAGCAAGAAAGGACAGTGGAAACAATTTTGTAACATTCACATTGAATAGGTCTATTTGTGTGTGTGTGTTTTCATTTTTCCTGATTTGCTGACGTCACCTTCATTAAGGAGATTCATCAATAATGCCAACACAAAAAACACAATTTCTTCCACTTTCTGCAAGTTACACACACACACACACACACACACACACACACACACACATCGTCATTCAGCCGCACAGTCTGTGATAATGCACACTGGGCATTTATCTTTACAGTGAATTATGGTACACTGCAGTCTCATTGACTCTGAGCACAATGTGACTGTGTGTATATGCATAAGTGTTGAATTATGACTCACAATTGGTGTGTGTGTGTGTATGTGTGTATGTTTTGACTTGAATTATGGCATTGCGCTATCTCATTGACTTCAACGGAGTCCCATTCATCACAACTTAACCATGGAAATAGACTTTATGGACAAAATGCTGTTTTAGCAGTGTGTGTGAGTATGTGTATGCAAGCCTTTGTGTGTGTTACCATGGAAATATCCTTAATGAACATTACGGTATGGGCGTGTCTAAGAGAGAGATATCAGTGTGTGTGTGTAAAGTAGAAAATGTTACTGTTGTGATTTATTTCTGATTTAGTCTACCTGGATCAAGAAATCATTTTTCTAGCTGGATGCAATTACAGCTCCACAACACAACAAACCTCTAACCCTCACAATCATGCAGAAACACAACACATACACATATGGAAACAAAAACTTTGCATAGAAGCACACAGGTATGCATATGCCTGGTCAAATTTGTGCTGTATATGCAATCCTTTTTACCTGACCTTTTACTATAGTAACACAGTTGCTGTTTTCGTATATATATATGTGCAAAGGTCAGTATAAAGTATGTGTGTAGTAGAACCGGGATGACACCAGGATTGATGTTACCTATATACAGCCTTACGACTTTTATGCTTTTTCTGGGCTACAGCAGAGAGTTCAGTTTCCTGCAAAGAACTTAAGAACAGCAATAATTTCTACACCCTCTAAATAATATCCTCACGTGTGTTCCAAGAGCTGACAGGGGCATAGCATGAGCCGGGAGCAGCGGAGAGGAGATAACTCAAGAGAGCACCAGTCCAGAAGTCTTTTTCATTCGAAGTGTACTTTCCATCTAACGCGGACACGTCAGCTGATGTTTACCACAGTAACCCCGTTTGTCTTTTTAGTGGTGTGGAAATTCAGCCGTATAGGGTTTCAGCGGCACAAACACAGAGGTTTATTTTGATTTTACCTATACCCACACACATACAAAGACACGTATATACACACACTTTGTGGTAGCCAGTTTATTCTCACAGTGACAGTTTAATAACAGTAGATGTCTCTTAGGTTTTTGGTTGGCAGTACAATCACACCTGCAGTCTTTTTATGTCTTTGTGTCTCTGCTACTGCTTTTAAAACATTGAACTGTCTCTCTCATGGAATCATCAGACCAGCGCCTCCCCTGTCTTTTGCAGTATTATATCTTGCAAGCTCTCGCACTTCTGCTGCCCCTGCCTGGCTGCATGATTGCTGCTGAGGAGTGTTTTTGTCCTATTGTGGGCTTAAGTATGGGCCGATGGCCTACATCTCTGCTCAATCTTTTTCTTGGTGTTTACTGTGCCTATCAAAACTTTTCATCCCTCCCTTTCAGCCTCCAAATATCTAACTTGGATGTGACAGCAGTTTCTCGCCATGCGTCAGGGTAACAGGGCATTTGACAGGCTAAAGATCACACTACTGTGTGCACCAGCAGCGGATTAAAACATGTATTTATTAATGCCGTAGAACTGTTTCAATAATTATTGTAACAAACATTTACATTTACAAAAAGGGGACAATGGAAGTTAGTGAGCAGATTGGCATTTTGCTACGATGGACTCAAAGGGAGGAGAGGTACATTACAATGGATAGCAGTAGTAGGGACATGATGACATTAAATTGCTTCAGCCATTACTTTGACACAAAGTGTTGAGATGCGATGATGCGTGCTAGAAAAGCCCATAAAACTTCAGCTGCCGACACAGAGAGCAGAACATCATTAGATAAAATACCTTGATTGGACAGGTTAATTCAAAGTGGGGAAACATATTATAAGACGCTAGAGAATGTGAATGAGGCGTGGCGCATGGTCGTCACTTTAACTTTTAATTGGAGTCTAAAATTGCGAGCGATTCACGATTCACGTCAATGGTTGTCTGTCTCCATGTTGACCCTGTGGTGACTACTGACCTGTCCAGATTGAACCCAATTTCCGATGGGATTGGCTTTACACAAATAAGAGCTGTGGATAATGGATGGCTGGGAGTGACTGTGTTTAAATAAATGTCACATCTGCTGTATTGTTCTAGAGTCCCTTTAAAACAAATTTTCATCTGCAGTTCATCAGGAGGTCGCCAATACAGATAAACAAGACATAACAAGAGAACATTTATAAGATGTTCCTAAGCTGCGTAAAACATACATGCAAAGTTATAGGAGGCATGAAGACACTAAAGGTTTCCCTGCTTTATTGTCCCTTATGAAGTTTTGGTAACTTCTGCAAACAATGAAAGTGCAGCTACACATTATGGCCGTGTAATCATGGGAGGCATCACTATGCATGAGAGGGAAAGAGCAGTGACCTGAGTGTCTGCACACGTCATCGTTACAGATGTTGCTTTTACAAGGTTACATGTGCAAAACTGCTCCTTAGCAAAGTAGATGTAAGACTAACTTGATCTAACAAATAATGATAATAAGTCACTACATTAATAGGAAAGGCTGGTGATTGTTGACCCCTCTGAGCCCAGGCCCCAAAGAAGTGCATTTATGACACATCCCCTCATTACCAAAGCAGGCAGAGGAATAACCTAAAGTGTACATGGATTTGTGCATTGAAACAGCTCAGAAGTGATGTGGGAGCTATGCTGAGGATGAAGTTTCGTTGCCTTCTTGGATAGTTAGTGACATTATGTCAAGAAAAGGGCACTGACTTCCACTAATAATAATTATAATAATAAAAGTCTTCCTTAGTTTTATTTTCTAAACCTTGTATTCATAATCATGGATGAATCTGAAACGATGAAAAACACTCTCCGCTGTCCAAGAACTGCATGTTGTGTTGAAATCGCAGTAAATTATTACCAAACGAAAAGGTCAGCAAGAACCTCAAGCAGGTCCAATTGCCTTCGTAAAGTTCCGACCAAAAATATGCTGAGCCAGAGACTGCTGCTGTTTATCATTACAGATTCACTGTTCTGCCTGAGTGTGTGGGGACGCTGACTTTTGTCTGGCTCTCTCTTTTGACTTCACCTGACCTCAATTTACTTGCTTCTTGCCTCTGAATGCAACACCACACACACACACACACACACGCACACGGGGACACATACACATGCTCTGATGCAGAGGCACATTTTTACACTTACTTTTCCTAATGCATGCACACATGAATGCATCCTCTGCCTCTCTGACTCACATACCCACACATGTGGGTGTGTGAATAATATGAATAATACATTACTGTATCAGGGCGGTCTTCAAGTCAAGAGAGAGCCAGAAACAGAGTGGACAACAACTGTGTGTGCATGTATGTCTTGTTAGTTATTTAGTGTATTAGATAAACTGACTTTGTGCACACAGTTAGCCACACTGTAGAGTGTCGAACTTACCTTTGAATGTCTCTCTCCTTATCCCTCTGCATGTCTCTCTCATGCTCTGCAAGCTGTCAGGTCGCATATGCCAACAGATGACACTCTGATCCGTGTGTATATGTACGCTCAGGTGTGTGTGTGTGTGTGTGTGCGCTGTAACCTCCATACCAGCTTAAAGTTTGTCCCCTGTTTAGGGTGGTGATGTCCTGATTTGTCTTCCACTCGTCAACTTCGGCTTCCCAAGAGACTCAGAGACGAGCAGGACAGAACGAGTGACGGAAAGAGAGAGAGAGCGAAGGGGGGTGGGATAGTGGGATACAAAAGGATGGGTGTAAAATTTCTAACTTTGCCTTCAGAAGCACTTTCTGCTGTTTTGTTAAACTAAGAACTAAGATTTGGACTGTTTATTTACTGGAGCTGTCAGCTGGTACGGAGTATAAGTGGTTTAATATGCTCGACTCATATCAAAGTCAGTTCAACCAGTTCCAGGTTAGCCAAAACGGAAGAGGGAGCAATCATTGGCACTGAAACTGGAAATAGTGGCAAAGATGTATGATGATGTTTGTTTCAAATATTTTCATTGTGAAGAAAGACAAATGACCCCAGCACTAAAAACACACACACACACACACACACACACACACACACACACACACACACACACACACAAAAAAAAAAAATCCAGAGAGAGCATCAGTCCCTCCACACTTCCTTTCCCATCGCTGAGCAGAACAGGTCCATAGGTGTTGGAGTATATTACCTTTGCTGTTCATCTCAATTCTCCATGGTCTCTATAAAAGATCAGTGGTGTTCATGAACAGTATTTTTTATTACCTATCTCATGGGCAGTATTTAGTTTGGATTGCTCTGTCGGCGTTGGTGGCTCACACTGGGAAACCAGTCATCTGTAATCTGCATGTGTTATAAAATGTTACACTCTGTGTTAATGTGTGCAAATGTGTCATTGTGAACACATTTATGGGTGTCACCCCATAATTAAGACAAAATCAAAAACTTTGGTCAGGATAAAATTTAATGAACTATTTTTTTTTTTTGCAGTTTTTGACTTCTTACTCATAAATTTGGAATATTTTCTAACTGCTGACCATTTTCCATTTTCTTTTACCTGTTGGTTGGTTAATCATTATTTTCCATTCATTTGCATTTGGTGTGAATTTAAAACGCTGACAATGGAATCACATTCAGAATCGAAAATCAAAAAAGAAGCAGGGGCGTGCAAAATAGTCCGCAGCAACTAAGCATTAATTATTAGTCACAAACGGACTGACCATGGCTGTTGTGGAAGTGAAGAATATAAAAGAACATGGAAGCATCAAGGGCAACTATTTTTCAGCATGACGGTTTAAAACTGTCAAATATAAAGTAATAGCTGGGACTGTTCATACATCACTCTGGCACCACCCTGTTTTCGGTGCCAAGTTCTGTCACCATCTGCTTTTGGTACCAAACGCCAGAGGAATTTTCATCTTTGTTTTTGTCTCACTCATGCCTGGCATTTGAAACCTGTTGATTAGTGTGTGTGTGTGTGTGGTTGATGGTGACCAAGAGTAATTGTGCTTCAATTGCTCAGGTGTCAACAGCTCATGGTGGGCTTCTTGTTTGCATATTGTTAACTTCTCGCTCTCACTGTGTACGGCCGTGCAACTCTGCATGCTTCTTTGAGGTTTATGTGCACGCTTGTGTGTGTTGGTGAGTGTGTATCCTGCCAAGCCCAGAGGTCCCTACACACTGACACACGATTTGACAGGCCTGCTGACGCTAGCATTTACCCGTGTGTGTGTGTGTGTGTGTGTGTGTGTGTGTGTGTGTGTGTGTGTGTGTGTGTGTGTGTGTGTGTGCGTGCGGTATGAGTGACAAGGTGTGACACAGTAGCATTTGTCTAATAAATGCCAGAACAGAGAAGTGACACCAAAGGGCAGAGACACGAGAGAATCGGCGACAGGGAAACGAAGGCGCAGAGAGGAACAGATCTGAGGGAGAAGGAGAGATGGAGGAAAATGGGCTTTGCCACCCTCACATTTAATTGGCAGTGCAACGGCGTATTTGATATTTTTCAAACTCCAGAGAAACTTGTCGACCAATAATCTGCCTTTTAACCGTGACAGCCTCATGCTTGCCAAGGTGTTTGTTCAGCTATGGCACCTTTCATTTTAGATGTCACAAATCCTTTTTCAGCTCATAGTGCAGACACTCAGCAACAAATCTCCATCCATCTCAAGTCTTTTATTTGGTAGTAGGCTTGTTTTGTAGGAAATAAAAAATCAAGTTGGTGAAAGGGCTGTGGTGAACCATCATTTCATTATACTTCCAATAAAAATATTGAAATAGCACCAACGCTGTCTTAGCAACAAAAGATCTATCTGATGTACTTATCCACAGCTGTGGTTATCGGTTTGACGTTTGCTGGCTCATATTCATTATGTAATTTTTTCTTGTTTTTTTCCAGCTTTGCGTGCACTGCTGGGATGAGCAGTAACCTTTTTAAGCAATAGCCTTAGGACAGGCCGTGGAATGTGCTCATCATATGACAGATACGGAGGTGTTGCTTGCCCAACGCAAAGTGGAGGGGTGGAGATATAATAAGTGCATTTTGCAAACTTAAGTGAGCTGTTGCTTTTACAAAATGCTTACAAAGTATGGCAAAAAAAAAAACCCTTTATGCAATAGATGCATAGTTCCTCCTCGGTACCTGCACATAAACAGTTGTAATGCAACATTTTCATCGCTTTGTTATTTTCTGTTCGTCTACCTGCTCTTTCGTCTGCTCCACGTGGCATTTCCACAGCCTTTTTTTTTTTCTTTTTTATAGCTAAGGTTTCTTATATAACCGTGTAGTCCCTTTGTTGTTCTTTGTGTGTTAATATGTTTCTTGTGAGTTGCAGAGACACAGACGCAGGTCTGTGAAGAGTAATTTGACGCCATAGCCATTGTGTGCGCTCGTTATACACCTTCGAACCAATCACATTGCTTGATTTGAGCTACCCATTTCAGTTCTGTTTGATAGTTGTGAAACCTGAAGAAATCAGCATTCAAGCCATCGTATGCAACATCGCAAAACCACTTTCCATTCTCTCACTGAGTTTGAGAACTTGTGAATGTCAATGTGTTTTGTGAAGGCCCTCCGAAGCGCAAAGCAGTCCTTTATACACAAAGCCACAGTCGTGGAATGATGTTTAAATTCATTGCAATGAACCTGTAGCCATTTAACTATCACCCTCAGGCCAGGAACATTATAGCAATGAGAATATTCAGCACTCAGAGGTTCACTCATTCATGCAGCTGCTCTTACGTTACATATGCGGTCATTTTCTTGGTACAGTCAGGTGGAACAATGATATGGGTGCCTCAAGGAATTGGCACAAAAGACCACATCCAAAATCTAGTTTTCCACACTTCTCAGACAAGTGGGTTGTAGATTAGAAAAACACTGTTTCATAACTTTTTGCAGAATCCACACAAAAGCATGCAACTGTTGGTGTTGGAAACTTCTTTCATTATTTTGATTTGCAGCTGTTTTTTTTATGGTCTCCTATATTATAGGTATTGTTAATTCTGAATGTGCATAAATGGGGGGTTGATGGGGGTGGGGGTGGGGGTGGGGGGGAGTCATGGTGCAATGCATAGCAAGAAATACTAAAATTGCATTGGGAAAACAAAGCATGATGGATTGAAATTATTCCAGTGTAAGGCTGCAACAAAACAAAATATGCATATATAAATCCTAAAGGGGTCTGAACACTTTTTAATGCAAAGTATATATTTAAATTAATATCTAATGACCCGCAACCTCTGGATTTATTTAGTGATGCGTAAGCAGTGAGTGGCACATCCATGTCAGAATGTCAAATGAGAGCTCTGCTTTAACAGATGCCACCACTAATAGGTTTAAATACTGTGTTTTGCAGCCTGGCTTATATTTGTTTCATTGCCTCTTTCAAAGGTTTAATGACTCTATTTCAAATACATATTTAATGCAGAGTGCTGCTGGTAGAAAATTTGCACTGGGGCTCTTTGAAATCATGCCCACAAGTTGCATTATCATGTCATGGAAATGAGCTTTCAGGAACCTGCAAAATTTCAAAAGAAATCAAAATATTTTTATTTTAACCAGTGGCATGGAAACTTATGGCTAATACAATTTGGAAAAAAATTCAATGCTGTTGTTTGTAGAAATGTTCATATAAGTGAGGTGTTGGCAGCCACTTCAATTCCTTTTATTGAAATGCAGCAGTATCAAGAAATAAAACGGACATGGACAATTACAAAACACATATTTCAAGGCAAAATGTTACATTCCAAAATTATGATTATTACTCTTTTTATTTAATTTTTTTTTTAAGAAAAATATCGATGAATGTGAAGACATCTTTCCTCACTGGGGCCTTTCTTTGAAAATTGTAGTCTTTTGAAGCTTTCTGTGTCTACTCTGTCAATAAAATCTGTTCATGTTGAGCTACCTCGGCCAGCACAGAGGTCATCTGAGGAGCACGTCTCTTAGCCTTCAGCTTCAGAGCTCAGATTAGCAAGTATGGTCACTCTGCCTGGCACAGAAACAGAAATTTGTTATTTGTCCTGTACTGTGGGCACCCAGAGCGAGCGAATGCGGTCCCCCAGTCTGGGTGCTTCCTGCGGCTCGTGTCGAGCTCCTGTTTTTCTACACTGAAATAATAATAATAATAAATAAGGTGGAGATGTTCTGATACATTTTCAGTGAGTAATAATCCAATATCACTACATTTAATAAAAAAACAAAAACGACAAATATGTATAGATGTCTTCTTACTGTATGCCATGGCTCAGGTTAAACCCTTTGTGAAACATTAACCAAAAGGGGAAAGGCAAAAAAATCTTTGTTTTTGCTTACTTGGACTGACTGACAAAAAAACAAAAACAAAAAACGATCCAACAATTTTTATTTACATCAGATTGTGATTTGCTGGTGCACTTCTACCTTGTTTCTTTTTCAAATTGGCAATGCTAGATTGCTTTTTGGTTCGTGGTAATTTCTGAGGCAAAGTATTGGCAAGATGCTGACACTTTGCTAATAGCTAATGTTGCACTATTTACCAGAAGTCAATTCCTCTTTGTCGTTCTGAAAGTTGCTGGTGGCTGCACAGAGCTACTTCCTGGCCAGAGTTTGGTTTTACAGGAACAGAGGGATGTCCAGAAAATAATAAAATGTTAGCATTAATATTAGCCATGAGCAAAGTGTCATCAAGTACAAATTACTTGGTTTTGGATCAGAGCAGGATATCATGCGCTTGCTGATTTGGATCCTATTTTCATCAGTAACAAATTCACAACTCAAATTAGTTTTCTATCTGTTAGAGCTTAACAACAACAAATCTCATTCATCTTGATCAATCATTACCAAAGTAATTGATTTGTGATTAATTCAATGTCACACCTTCTAGATAACAGCATCTCAAAGCCTAAAATGTGGATGTGAAGTGCAGTTTTGAGGATATTTTAAATTATTGAAAAGAAAAAATTGCCACCGGAGCTATTTGCTGAGGCTGTGTATGTCACTCGGCTGGTAAAGGCTCTTTATAATGACTTTAGCAGGTACATCTATTTTCAGATCTCTTTCATTATTTCATTATTTTAATTTTGAGAACTTGATTCCTTCTCTCGTACAATTTTAATAATCAGGCTTATTAAGTCACTGTTTTACTCACGAAACACAAAACTTTGCTGCATCCAGTTTCATTCCGACGAGGATTTCAGTCTTCTCCTTTGTGTTTGACACGACTTTAAATTAAATATCTTTCTTTTAAACAAAAAGATAGAGCTGTTTACCAATTGCAGACATTTTGTTGACTGAATGATTAATCAGTTACGCAAGAGAATAATTAGCTGTTGTGCTGTTATGAAAATAATCGTATGATGCAGCCCTTCTGCAAACATACCCAAACAAGTATTTGTTTCATATTTAGTATTCACATTTCTTTTTAACAGATGGTACATTTTGAACTTTCTCCTTTACCCTGGATTAGACATTAATTAAATTATATGCAACTGCACATTAGGTCATATTTTTTTTCTCATTGACATTTGCTGGGGCAGTTGTGTGGAGTCATGGGAGAGCCATAAAAAGAATAAATCAATAATAATAAATGCAAAAGTATAAACAGGAGTAAAGAAAAGATACAGCAAGAAACAAAAATGTTGAAATACAAAAAAATGCATTTACCTGTTGCTTTTGCAACTTCTCCCCTCCTCTTCTCTCCTCTCCTCTCTCCTACTCTTCACTTTAAAATGAAACATTTTTCAAACCAGGCTATTTACCAATACTGGCTTGTTTTTCAGCATGTGATTAAACACAGACATTATACACACACACATACATAGAGCTTAGGCTTGTTGTTAATGTTTGGGCTTTATTTTTTGGTGAACTAAAACATTTTGAAGGGGTTCAGTAAGATTCTGTATTATTCCTGCCACTTTTCTGTATATGTGTCTGTGTGTGCATGTGATTGTCATTGCTTTTTTGGACAAACAAGATAAATGGTTTTTCAAACATGTGCTGACACACCATAGAAATGTGATGTGTGTTTTTATCCATCTACAGAGTGCACTTTTTGTGTGTGTGTTACTCCTCCGGTACAATGTTACATCCTCAAGGGGTCATGTCCATTTACCAGTGCAGGTGTGTGCTCAGTTATCTTAAGCCCAGAAAGCATCAGTGGACTGAAGTTCAATAATGACCTCAAAGGAAGCATTTTTTTCTGGATTCACCAAAAGCAAATTTGCTTTTTAGTCTCCCTCTGAGAAACATTTGAAGAGTTGCCACCATATTTGAGATAGTGTCAGAGCAGCAGCTATGTTCAAAATACATTTCTTATTCTCCGATAAAGCTGATAAATTTGAGTTTTTTTCCCATTTTTACAGTTGGTTGGTTTGGTCAGATAAACTTTAATCTCACCTTTTTACTGCTCAAGATTTTGTTTACACTGCGATTTAAAATAAACAAATCCTTGTTGCTGAGAGGGTCGTGCAGTAACTTATTCCATTTATGGGAAATAAAGAGTGTGTAAATGTAAGAATTCAGATTACTGATAAAAAAAAATGTGATCTTAACTCACAAAGTTGCACTGATTTTATTTTGTTTTTCTTTTTATGGCTAGATAACCCTGTTAGTACAGGGTTTTCCCCCAATACTAAGAAAAAACATAATTCATCAATCATAATGATTCCCAGCATCTATAAATTTATTTTAATACTGATATTTGTGAGGTTTTGAATAATTCACAAAATAATTGAGGCAATACTTCAGTCCAATCTCTTATTGAATCATGGTTGCTGTCAGTTTGTGTTTGTGTTTTGTTAAAATGTATTATGGGAAGTGGGCCTTCCACTTTTCTCTTTTTTCTTTTTCCTTTTTTATATTTGAAAAGTATATTTGGCAGTTTAATGATCTGTAGGTGGGCCTGTTCAGGGTGAATCCCGCCCTCGCCCAATGACTCCCCTTGACCCTGACGGATAAGCGGTGTAGACGACCGAGGGATGGATGATTTCCTTTGTGAATGTTATCTTGTGCATGCATGCAAGCCATTGTGTGCATGACACAGCATCTTTAAAACGTGCACAAAGAGTGATTTAGCACCTTGTATCAATTTATGAACAATATATTTCATGAAATTGATTTTCTCAAACTTCATTCTTCATAAAGAAGCCCAAGAGTCAGACACGCACAGACAAAGAAGAAAAATCCTTATCTTCAAACACTGTGGCTTCCACTCCTTGGAGATTCTTGTGGCGCCTGTGTGTGTGTGAGTGCGTGCTCTTGTGCTTATAATTTCCATGTTAGACAATGAAGTCTTTTTGTAAATGTGTATCCTTGTGTGTGTTTGTGTGTGTGTGTGTGTGTGTGTGTGTGTGTGTGTGTGTGCTTTGTGATGTGGTTTTGTTCAACAGAAAAACAAGCCTTTAACTTTTACAGAGAAAATCCTCAAATCCCCAAATGGATTGATAATTACAAACAGGACAAGACTATGTGTGAGTGTGTGTGTGAGTGTGTGTGCGTGCACGCGTGCGTCGTTGCGCTCTAACCGAACATATTTTATGAGTTTTGAAGTAGAAATAATTACAAATTCCTGTCACAGCTCAAAGACAGAGAGAGAGAGAGAGAGAGAGAGAGAGAGAGAGAGAGAGAGAGAGAGAGAGAGAGAGAGAGAGAGAGAGAGAGAGAGAGAGAGAGAGAGAGAGAGAGAGAGAGAGAAAGGCAAAGACAGAGATGCAGATAGTCTGAGATGATCATGAGATGAGGAGGAAACAATAGAGACAATCAGAGAAACGGATAGACAAGCGCAGCGAAAGAAAGGAAAACAAACATGAGGATATTGTCATGGAGGCAGAGAAAATCAAAAAGATATTAGAGATCTTCTGGTCTAGATGCTGAAACCAGGATGGTTCCATTTAGTCTCATTACAACGTTTCTTCTGTAGCAAAGGCTCCCTCTTTGGCAATTTAAAATCCTGAAATGCTTTCATTGTTAAAAAAAACAATAATTTGTTAAAAAAAAAAGCTTTTTTTTTTTTTTTTTCTTTGGTGAGTGACATAATCTGTTTCCTTTCTCAATTTTCTATACAGTTTTGATTCAATTGTGCAAAACTGCACCGCATTCAAGATGGTTTAGGAAATATTGTTGATCTTTGAAAGTCATGCCAAGAAAGCATCTTTGATGTGAAAATTAAGACACTGCCAGAGAGTCGGTTGGTGCACAGTGGAGAGATGGGAAGGGAGGGAGGAAGAAACAACTTGGACAGCAGCGAGAAGGACTGAGTGAGCGAGAGGAAGACAGGGACAATTGTTCCAAAGAGACATTTTGATAAATGAGCAGAGTTTGGGGCCAGTTGCAGTTGAACCAAGCCAGAAAATTATAGACTTCTAAACAATTTCACACATTGAGAGCAACCTTGAATTCACCAGAAGACAATAGGAGAGGACATAATAAAATATAACAACACGAGAGAGTATGGTGGAGCACAAGGTGACAGGAGAGAATGAAGAAAAATAAAAAACAATAGAAATCTTTGAAAAAAAAAAAAAATCAGTGCATTCTATTAAGTTGTCAAGAAAAAGCGCAACAAAACAAAAAAAGCCGTCTGGGTACCACATATGACGGTTCACAATTTCATGATCATCCATCAAGTAATTGTTGAGATATTTCAGCATGACAAACGTTGGCATGCTGAGAGTCAGGCTACAATCATGGCTGGAAACACAGCTCACTCATCAACATCACTCCATACAGTATTATCCTGGCTATACTTTTACACAGGGTTTGCCCAGTTGTGGCGACATGTAATCCAATATCAGACATGAATGTGGGATAAGTTCATTTTGGAATAGTATTTGAACATCCCGGGATTTGAGAATTGGCAGCTTTGTTATTTATATTTTATTCATTACCATACAGGATCAGGTGTCAGTGTGAGCGTCTTAACGTTCCGTGTTCGGTTGTATAAATGATTCCTGTGTTAAAGTCTCATATAGTCAAAGCAAAACTCTAAATATATGTTTGCAGTAACTTTGCAGTCCTCCTGGTGTTTTCTTCGTGTTTGGTTCAAACTAAAACACACAATTTCGTTCTCCATTTAACGAGCCTTTCTGATTGGGCTGCTAAAGAAACCTTTGGTTGGTGGTGGTGCACCAGATTTGATTTGAAGAGCCTGGAATGGAGACAAAGTGCTTTCTTGTTTGCGATGTAATGTTATATTCTGGTTTGACAAATATTTTTCAGGCATAACTGTATTTTAGAAAGCAAAGAAAAAACAAATGGCCGTAAAGAAGTTTTTTTTTTTTTTTCCAGGATGAAATGATGTGTATCTAATAAGGTGCTTATATTATAAAGATAAAATAGTGTTTGTGTCTTTGTGTGTCTCTCTGTGCTAAGTATTAATGAAGTGGAGTTTATGCTGTTGCAGAACACAGCCATGGTCATCTTCCAGATTTTCTGCCTGTCTGCCACTGGAGGCAGCAATGACACACACGCTGCCACCCTCACCCCATATATTTTGCCTTTCTTCCTCCGTCACACACACACACACACACACACCCTAATGGACACACAGAAACCATCCATCAAGTGTGTGAAAGATCCTTAAGGCCGTAACATTACTCTTGTTTGGTGTGATAGAGTGCTGGACAACTCTGTCTCTTTCTCTATTTCATTCTCTCTTTCTCTCTGTCTCTCTGTGTTTTACTCTCTCACTTGCCACCTCTCTCTGCCTCAATCTTTTCTTTCTCACGTACTCTCACCCTAAATCTGTACGACCCCCCCCCAGCCTCCTTCTTACTCACTCCTCACCTCTCCATCAGTCTCTCTCATTCAGTGTTCTCACTTCTTTGCATGCCTACTTACTGCTTCGCGCACACACACACACACACACACACACACACACAAAATTGAAGTTGTAGTTATCAATCACGGCAATTCAGATCTGTATCATTGCAGTAACATCAGGAAGGTTTTGAGGGATGATGACATCATTCGTCTATACATCACTGTTAATATGGTCTTCATTTGGTGTTCTTGAAGTGGTGAGTCAGGGAGACAGCGACAGACAGAGAGAGGGACAAAAGCCCTTTTTGGATAGGATTAGTTTCCCCAACCATGTCTGAAATGTAATTACAAACAAAGGGGAGATGCAGCTTTCATGTTCCTATTCAGATGGGATTTCAATCACTGCTGTTTCCAGACAAAATTAACAGAAAGCGTTTAAGTTTTGCTGTTTTTCCACCTGCATCTGACTGCTTTGTCAGCAGGACTGGTGGAGGGATGGGTCATGGCGAAGGGTGGACACGACTGAACGCTGGTGCTGATATGGTTAAAAAGAAACCACAAAAAAAACACAACACCAGCACTTTTTCCTCACTTCATTTTCTCAGGAAATAATGTGTAGATCTCCAGAACAGTTGTTGAGATTGACCCTGGCCTAGCCCAATGTGAGCTGGGATTGGCTCCAGCGCCTCTGCAACCCGGAAACAGATAAGCAGTCGAATATGAACGAGCGAATGAACGATTGATTGAGTTGGCACAGTGTGGTGCAAATTCATATAAAGATCCATATAAATGTGTTTGATCAGCTGGCCTGTGTGAAGATATTCGCTCTACTGAGCGCCATTCTACTTTTGTATGTATTGCAACTTTATTATGTGTTACCAGCAGGCAGAACAACTGGAGAGACATTAAGCTGATGAAAACCTGCTCTGTAACTTATATGACATGCAGCAGACTGTCAGTGCAGCTGTCTGCAGCCGTTGGATTTTGGGGGAAAATAACACAGACAAGAGCTCTAAGTAGGCAACACACAATTACATGACAGCCATTTTCTTAGCTGTGTATTCATTTAAGTCAATTTTAAGCACAATTTTCGAACATTATCTCATACAAGCATCTTAAATATGAGGCTTTGCTCTGTTTACTTAGTTTTGTGGTATAATAAACTGGGATTATGACTGCTGGTTATACAAATCAAGAATTTGAAAGAAAGCACCTTGAGCTTTACAAATTTGGACCATTTTCAAAAATTACCCAATCTGTTATTTGAGAAAATGATCAACAGATGGATTGATGTTGACAGCGAGTAATACCAGCAGCCCTAAGAAAACATGAGAAATCAGGCTTGGGGCGTCTCGTTAGCTGAGTGTTTTAGGCCATCTACCATGCAGATGCAAATATTCTGAGCACGTTCAACCCAGTTTGATTTTCCTCTGTCATTCCCCTTTCTTTAACCCCAGTTCCTCCCTCTTTCTGCTCTGTCCTATCAAAGAAAAAATCTGCAAAAGAGCCCAAATAACAACAATAAAATGTATTAATAAAGAGAAGTCTCTGTTAAATATTATGTTACATCAAAGAAGTTTCAATCCAGATGTCATTAAGTATTTACTACCCCTATTCTACTGTGTACAACAGTAGGTGGTAACTACAGGAGCATGTAAAATATCCACACGGCTGGTTAATATTATTGGATGCATCTGCTCTCTGTCATTGGAAGATGTTGCATTAATGTGATCAGAATAGGGCAGAAAAACTTACAAGGAAAGTAAAATCTTGGCCCAGCTCATTTGAACCCACCTACTGAATCATGTTATCACAGTTTGAATATGGAAGCAGCTGGTTATTAATTCATTTTTAGCTCTCTGTTTTGGGATCATTGGTTTTGAAAGAGAGGCGAACACTGGGATGTGAGGAGTGAAGTAAGAGCGAGGTGCGAGAGAGAAAGACAAAAAGAGTGAGTTAAACGAAAGTTTAAGAGAAAGTAGGAGAGTAAACAAAAAGACAAAAAAAAAAAGATGGATGACACAGCAGAGCAACCAGGGATTGATTGGGGGGAGGGCTGTCAACAAGCCAACCAGAGAGAGCGGAAACAGGTATCAGTGGACTGAAGATTGATTGCGATGGTAACATCCGGTAGTAATGACCAGTGAGTGTTTGGGTGGCAGGAAATACAGCGTTATCCAGAGCTCAGCGCTTGTCATCTGTGAAGTTTGAGGTCTTTCTGCCCAGTTCAGAGGCAGTGTAGGAGAAATAAAATGTTAGAGACTTTGGCTTTGGTGTAGTGCATCTATTAGTTGCTAGATTTTTGATATGATTTTGATATTTTTAATGAATGTCTCTTCCATTATTTGGATCATTGACACATTTAATAGCACAGGACGTTCCAGTTGCCATGTTCTTACTGTGCTCTTCATATTCAGCCTGCACATTTTTGAAAAATTTTACCTACGCACTGGAACCTGAGCCTGGATTTGTTTGACTCTGCACCGCAGGACACAAAGCACTGTTGTTTTTCGTTAAAGGCAACACCTGCAGTGATGACTCTCACTTGTAACAGCAGGTGAATACAGTAAACTAGATGGTTTGAAAGCAAACGGTCCTCTTGACCCAGAGGACCGAGAGTAAAGAGTGATGAATTTATTCATATATAGTATCTGTTTCACTGCTGCACTCCGATAGAAGCAGCTTAGAAATTTTTCCTCTATTTTGCCTCAGGAGATTATTTCACCCCGTCACTTCGTGCTAACCCCCCCAGGCTTTGTAGACATGTTGACTGTGTTCCTACCTCTATTGAGATGTAAATTATAATAGAGTTATTGAGCAGGCATTATCTGCAGATGAAGCAACAAACAAGCATGAAAAATGCTAAATGAAAGCATACATTTTTATGTTTTTAACTTTAAATTTCTGCTTGCAAGTAGCTGTTTTGAGAAAGTACAATTTGTTCAAATTGTGACAACAAATTGACGAAGCCTTTTGACCTGAGGGTGATGTCCAGAAATTAATGATTATTGTCCTCGGCAAATGAAGAAGGTTGCTGTTTATATTTTGAATGGATCAAATGGAAGCAAGTCTCTGTATCCGTTTGTTTGTATTTTGCTGGAAGGCTGCTGGAACTCTGAGTTACATCTTGTATATTGAAAGAGAATTGAAACCATTTAAATTGGAGACAGAATATTGACAATATGTAAACCACACAGAAGAAAACATTTTTTACGGGAAAGGAGAGCATTAAAACAGTCAAAATAGATCGACCACACTCTTGCTCTCTGTTCTTCTTCTGTTCTTTCCTTCTTTTCTTCTTGCCTTTAAATCTCTGAATTAGTTATTTTCATTCTCTCTTATATGTGATGTTATCCTCTCTGTATTTACAGCATTTAGGTTAATAAATATAGATTTCCTGGCTTACTTTTCTGAGTGTTTAAAGACACACACACACACACAAAACACTGCTGACAGTGACATACTGAATGAATGTGAAATGAAAGAAAATAACAATTCAAAATACAGCAATAGGAGGAAAGTTATTTAATAAAAAAAAAAAAGAGTAAATTGGAAACCGTCACCGTTGTAAGTTATTTATTCGTACTTCTGTAAAACTATAAGAATATATAATGCATTAGCAAACATCCCTGGCTTTTATCTTTGTTAACCAGTGAAGGTCAAAGGTCATCGCAAAAACAAATTAGCACGCTCAGTAAGAAGTCTCTGCTGCTGAAAAGAGAGCGATAGATGATGGTGACATAGGGAGGGGAAATGTTTCCTCTGGATTTAGCTCACAGACACTGGAATCATATGTCCAGGGATAAAATAATGGTGCATTTGTGTCCGCGTGTGTGAAAGAGAGTTGGCATGCTACCTTGTCTGCTGCCGCAACCCGCCCATCAAGCAGAACAGCGCGGAAAATCCATCTGGATCATACACACACCTCATGACATCACACAAAGAGACACACACACACTAACACAGAGCACATTTTTGTTTCTGAATTTGAAGAAGCAAAAGTTTGACAGATTAAACTCACTGAACTGAAAGGGAGAGAGGAGAAAAGGGGAGGATGAGATATGATGCAGAAAAATCGAAGAAGAGCAAGAAAAACAGATAAAGACAGGTGACAGGCGTGGGACACACACACACACACACACACACACACACACCTAATCAGTCTGTATGTGGCCTCCACTATCCCTTTTCCACTCATACATAAATATCAAACTGAAAATGTTATTCAGGTACAATTAATCCCCTGTGTGTGTGTGTGTGTGTGTGTGTGTGTGCACAAATGTGAGGTGCATGTGTGTGTGAGAGAGGTGGGGGATTCTGGCATGGCATGGTAGTCATTTCCTTTCTAGACTCAACATCATAGAGATACACGCGCACACACACACACACACACACACACTCACTCACGGCAAGCGTTGGAATATCATTACGGTAAGAGCTGCAGTGAGCAGGCCCCTGACACAAGCGGCCCTTTGTTCAAATGCAGACACACACACACGCACAGCCGAGCCAGACTCAGGCCTTCCATATCGCCAATATAATTACAGCTATTACATCTGACTCAAATATAACTTTACATCTCAGCCTCTCTCTCTCCATGTCTGCATCTTACTTGATCTCCCCTCTTTTCCTCTCTCTCCCTCTTTCTTACTGTCAAGTACCCATGTTGGAGCCATGTATAACCATTTGTGTGTGTGTGTGTGTTTTCATGTGTGGTGGTGGCATAATGCTATATAAACATTACCTCAACTAACGAGCGGTAACTGGTCTGGCCCAAATTTTGTGTGCGTGTGTTTGTGTATGTGTGTGTGTGTGTGTGTGTGAGAGAGGTTTAATTTAATGACCTGTACAGTCCGGTTTTTGTTCCCTCTCCCTCTCTTTTTCTCTTTATCCCTCTTCCTCAGCTATACATTGATGAAGAAATGGCAGAGAACACTTTTTACCAAAGGACTCCTTTCTTTGTATCTTATGTTGAAGTATGTGATTAATTAATCAATGAGATTACAGAAAATTATCAGAAAAAATATGCAAACCACTTATCAAGAAAAAATGTGCAGCATGGACCAGCAGCATCTTTGAAATGCTACAGCTTATTTTTGTTTCATTTTTTAATCACCATACAGTAACAGTGTGTTGATGAAGGATTCATAGTTGGTTGTTTTCTCCAGTCTTCTTTGACCAATACTGAAGTATCTCTATTTATTTAAGTTTGCAACAGCACAGGTTGATCTAAAGAAATAAAGAATGTAATGAAATAACAGGGATACAACTGTTTTTAGAGTTTTCAAGCAACTTCATAACAATATGTCATAATTTTGTTGTTAATCTAACTGAGGAGCACTTGAAGGAATATCGGGGCAGGAGAAAACAGAAATTAATGTGATAGTAAAAATATCATTCATTAATCATTCATGTTGAAATCAATCTCTCTACATCAAGAGAGGTCTCGTTGAATTCAGCTGCAATCAGACAACCACAAATGATAAATGATGAATATAAAGTCAGACAAATGACAGCAAGAGGTAGCATCATTAAAAGCAATTACGAGAGTCATAAAAAACATCACACAGTAAAGCTTTAAAATTTCCACAGGCACTGAGGAAAGTTGGATGAGTTTCTATTTGAAAGGCTGTTTCACCGCCTGGTCTGAAACCATGACGCCACCAACCGCCATTAGTCAGCAGCACAGATACCCAGAACACCCCCTCTGCAGATGTGACCTGCTGAGAGGACTCATCTAGCGAACTTTGCAGTGAAAAACAGTGAATGAATTAGTTTTCCGTTTGGGGCAACATCGACGACAAAGTGGAGCTTTTGGTGGGTCAGGCACAGCTTTAACAGGTTTAGTGTTCACTCGGCTGTCACCAGGAGAAGTGTTGGAACAAAAAACAACACATGCTGCACAGAGATGACAGCAGACTTTAGCAGCAGCTGCGGCCGCGCGTCCTCCACCTCCCTGCTCGTAGTTAAAAAGAAACGTATGTCCTGCCTACAAACTCTCCCAAATCCATGATATTTAAACATCTCCCAGGCCTTTTCAAAAGCCATTTAGGCATCAAAAGAAAGGGAAGGGATTAAGCCGTAGCACTGTAACAAGCCCAGAGACAAGACTTCACTCGTTTTCATTCTTCTGAGACAGTTTGCCAACTAGTAGCCGTAACATCTGATGGTTTCTTCCAGACCACCACACATATGTATGTTGTTACGCTGAATGTTATTGGCCTTTTTTTTTTTTTTCCTCCACCAACATGATCGACAGTTTAAGTTATGCTGTAATTTCTCTCTCTCTCTCTCGCTCTCGCCACGTTAAGCTGGTCTCTTCTGTGACTATAGGGCCAATGAGTTTCTCATGTGCTGAAATCACATGTGATGGCAAACTAACTGTTTGTGTGCATTAGAGTGTTTGTTTGTGACAAATTAGTGGCTTGAGACTAAAGGCTTTCTTCGTAGGGGACGGCTGGGGTGCAGGGCGGGAGCGAACGATAATGGAAAACAGTCATCTGTCATCTTGTGTTAAACGTGCACACAGTCATGGCGTTGATGTGCCAGGTTATACATGTAGAGAATAGCCGCTGTTTATGAAGAAGGTGCTGGTATGAACTGATGCATAAAGTGCCAAAAGCCTCCACAGCTGTTGATTCCATCAGCAGTAAATTGGAAAAGACACTTCACATCCAGTCAACTTTATTACAACTTGTCCATTCTTATAAAGCGACAAAAGCCCCGTCAATGTTAGACATTAGCGCTGTTTTCATCAAAGTGTTTGATTGCAGCTTTAAAGATCGAAAGCAGTTTCACACTGCAGGTGATTACGATTTAAGAGACATTTCCTCTTTGTTCCTGCGTCTTTTCATGATTTGTTACCTCAATTGCGATTTCAACGGATATAGCAACTGTAATCTCCGGGCGGCTGGTGTTGACTGGAGTTCAGCCTTACTGTTGTGTAAAATTGTGTCTTTTATGCTAATTATTATTATAAGTAACAGATGTGCATTATCGCTGAATGTTCTGTGCATTAAGTTGTGTGCAACATAAACTGTATCTAAAAGTGGTAGTGGACTCCGGGGATACAAACTTCAACAAAAGTGACTTAAACTTGCATTAATCTAATGACCATCAGGGAAAAAAGAATCCGTTCATATAGAATTTTATGGAGAGAAAGCTGTTTTTCTTTTTGATTTATTAACTTAGTAAACATTTTTCGGATAAATTTGTGGCCCCATTCATTGGTTTCAGCTCTTGACGCTCATCTTTGACAACGATGTATTTAAAAAGAGAAAACAGTCGTCACACTTCTTGGCTGTATATTTTGACTCTCCTGAATCCCGATATAAGTGTGTGAGTTCAGTTACCATCACACTGTAACTTTAACCAGAGGGCAGTGTCACAGATAATGCCGACGCAGTAATATGCCGACTTAGACACACAGCCAGAACACAAACGCACACATTCTCTACTCATGCATGTCTAAGAGACTGCATTGATTTTAAATGTCAGTTTTGCTTTTAATCCCTTCCCCTCATCATTTCCCCTCTGTAAAACAAGATTTCCTGCTTCACTTATTTTTGACTCCATGCTTTCACTTTGTTCTTTGATCTTTGAACACATCCAGCGATGGATTTTCAAAACATGCTTTTTGCTGATTTCTGTGTTTCCCGTAATATTTATCCAGTGTGGGTGATGCCAGTGGTCAGTTCTGTAGTTGTTATTGTTTTCACAAACAACACATACACACAGACACACACACACACACAGCTTTGTGTTTAATTGATGATCTAAGAGCGCGGTAAATGGTTGAGTGGTTCATTGAACCAGCTACATATGACTGTCGAACCTTAAACCAAATGTTTCCTCCTCAACCCTCAACTTGTTAAAATCTCTGGTCTCTGGTTAGATCTGATCTAACTGCAATATTGACATTGAACTGACATATTTCCACCCCCAAAACCTCACACGTTTTGACTAGTGTGTACTCCAGCCTAAGTCTAAACCAATTAGAGAGCGTTAAGTTAAGCATAACTTGAACACATGCGCATGAGTATCCAAATAGAAGTCCAACATGTGGTCTGCATATTCACATAACTGCACAGCTGGAGATCTGTGGACATCAACTAAATTGGCCTGGTTGAAAATTTGTGTTTGAAATATGTGTAATATAGTCCAAATGGTCAATAATCATAATATAAACACATGGTCCTAATAGAGAAGCAGGGCTAATGTAATTAAGAGCCTGGATACTAAATCACTTGTAATTACGTTCCTTGCACTTTACGGGATGTTGACCTGACTTGAAACGCCATCATTTCACATAGTTAAGTCGCAAAACTGTCTCCAGACATACGTCATTCTCACCTCGATATAAATATCTTAATTTGATTGGTGAGTGTGACTTTCATTATTAAAAAGAGGAGTAACAGAAAATTTATAGCCTGTGTTAAGAAGCAATGGAGAGCTGGATCAGGCTTTGAGTGAGAGGTCTTCACTATGAACATCACCCTGAAATGTGCTGAGCATTTTTGGCTTATAACAAATTGCAGCTAATCACACTTTGCTGGATTTATAATTAGTCCCATAGCCTCATTAAGAGCACACAAACATCAAACAAATTTTTCATGAGTTTTATGTGTTGGATTTTAATCAACAAAGAGTGGACAACAGGCAGGCATCACAATGAGTTGTGCGCTATTACGTGGGCAGAATATCAGACTATCAAATTCTGCTCTGCATTTTTACAGATCGATGGGGGCCAAGACGGGTCGTGGCACCATGCTGGCATTCACAGCAGCCCACAAACAAGCTCTGTGCTAGTCATTAGCTCGGCTGAAGCAGAGCAGTCCAATCAAAATCGTCTGCAACCAAAAAGTGGATTATTTGTTTACCTTTAAGTCAATTAGTGCACGTGCTGTGACTTCCTGTGTGCTGCTCTCTTCAGTCATCTTATCAGTGAATCCAGAAACTTAATTTATTCAAATCAGGAGTCATTAATTCATTCACTGAATTAGTAAATTAATAAACGTGGGAACGAGCTGGGTGTTGTAAAAGCAGCACGCTTTATCAGCTTGCTTACGCACATCTGGATGTGTGTGGCCACAGCACCCTGACTCATAATTTTACATTGTGAAATGCATTGTGATATTTGTGTTGTGACCAAGGAAATGTAGCATTTCCGAAGTCTTAATTGGAATTGAAGCGTTTGCTATACAGTAGTTAAAATGTCTTGATGTCGACAACAAAAATATCGCCGGCACTTGCGAGTGGGAAAATATGACTTTAACAGATATTAGAATGAAGTCCTGGAGGAACTAATTTGCAGTCAGCTGAACAAAGATATATGATAATGTTTGTTTACAGTCTGTGTTAGTGTGTTCCTCTGTGACTGTGCCTCTCTGCAGGGAGCACTGTTTAACTCACACACCATCTGGACTTCTTCAAACACTGCATCAATTTTAAGTTTCTGAACATCAGTGCGTGTGTGTGTGTGTGTGTGTGTGTGTGCGCATTAACCACGTGTGCATTACTGCCTTTGACACACACTTTTATTGTTTTGTGTGTGCATGAGTTTTCTTCTGGTCACAGCCAGTCAACAGTCCTTAAAAATAAGCAAATCGATCAACAGCAGTTAGAAAACTCCCACCTTGATGGCACATTTTGGTCTAATAACGACTTTATTGACAGTTTATTAGAGACATCTAGCTAAATGTACAGCAATGCTGTTTAATAGAACAGTCCTGTAATAAACTGTTGTTTATGACGATTTCATTGTTCAGTTTGCGTTATCGCCGTTTCAGAGTTGTGGACTTAATTGTGTGATAGATTTGGAATATGTGGTTTGTGGTGCTGCCTAACTGTACTGGATTATACAGGGAGGTGTTTCTCTTTTTTTAGGCTCACCTCGATGATTTGACAAAATAACACAGTACAGTTTAACAGCACTATAAATCACAACAATGAGACCGTTTGAACAAAATCTGACAGTTCTGACGGTCATGATGGTTGACTTGCCAAACTGCCAAACGAGTGTAAAACATTTTTATGCTTATATTAACTTATATGCTTATATATGCTTTACTTATCTGTTTATATGAACGTTATCAAACCAGCTGGGGTGCCTGATTTGGGTGGAATGCTATGTTTGATTATCTGACTGGGTGTTGTATGAATGCAGCAGAAAAAAAATGTAGCAGGCAGTTTATCTACAGACAGCAGCATGATGCGTTTACTCGCAGACAAAGTCTTTAAAGTGTGCGTTCACTTCAGGGCTGATTTGATGTAATCTTCTTGAGATTAGATTGTAGACTGAGGGTTATGTAGTCGTTGTCTCCAGTTGTTGTCCATATCAACAGTCTGCAGCAATTAATATGTATTAGTGTTCTCTCCATCTGCACTAATAACATCTTTTAACCTACTTCCTAACCTACATTACCTCATTGTTATTGCTGTTAGGCTCTCTGACGTTATTGATAATGCACATTATGCCACTCGCAGTTGTACTTCCACAGCAGGTAATCAAATCTTCCATTTCCATCCTCCCATTGCGATTCTATTTATTATTGCAGAGCTGCAGCCATTACACCCTTCACATCCATCCATTCAGCTGTCACAGTGAGAATGTTTGGCTTGTGATTCACTCCCTCTCGGCAAGAGCAGCAGGTATTACTAAGTACACAGTCAGGCCATTGCTAAGTCACACTCTCTTCTGCACTCTATAAATATAATTTCTATCATGTTAGTCAGTTAGTTAGCCGATCGATAAGTCCCTAACCCAGTCAATCAGCCAGCCTGAAATCAAACTAGTCAGTCATCCAATTATGCTTTCAGTCAGTGTGCCAACCAGTCAATCAGTCATCCGGCCAAATGGTCAGCCATTCAGCCAGCGAAACAACCAACCAAAGAGTCTGTAAGCAAGCCAAATGCTAAATTACCTGTTCAGCCTACCAGCCAAAAGCAAACAGCCAGCTAGGCAGACAGGCAGACGGGCAGACAGACAGACAGGCATAAGTGTAATTACTGATAAGTGATTAGGGTGTTTCAGTGATTTAGGAGGAACAACTGCATTTTGCAATTAGGGCATCTCCTCTTTCCCTCTTTGTTCCTCCCTTGTTCAATACTTTCTGCTCTCCAGTTACACTTGTGTGTGGCCAGACACATCACATACACACATTAGCAACACAAACATTAGGATTCGGCTCTTTGCTGCACTTAGAGAAACTTCTATTGAGAATCCATTAGTGGTATAAAAGCACTCAGACTAATTATGAATATAAATTCACAGATGTTCTCAGATTCTCCATTCAACTGCACAGAAGTTGCTGTTCTAAAACAAAATTATTCATTATTTGAGTTGACATAAAATTCTTAAATAACAGTAGGTGAAAATAAACGTTTATATCCAAATACATAAATAAGCAACCGCAATGGATGCCACGGTGAAAAACATATTAAAACTGGGCATGACGCCTTCAAATGATGATGACAATGGCAAAATAAGTCAAAAAGGTTGTGCAATACTTTTTGTAGCTCCAGAGGGAGAGAAATTTGATAATTACTGAAGCATCATAATTTGATTTAATTTGTCAGTTTGAAGTTTGAAAATGAAGCAGTCTTGGTGAGGTAGGGAGCGAATTCACCAGACTTCTGCAGCTCACTCCTTATATCCACGTAAAGGCTCAATGTCACAATGGCTGGTAATCACCTACGGAAGTCTCAAATGGTGGTTGCATTGCAGGCTTTTAAAAAAATGATGCAGTCTTTTAGTGAACTGCATTGATTTTATAAAAAAAACTTTTCGGGGGTTTTCTGACCTCAAAGCTGTTAAATTTAAAACCGCCTCATACAGTATGCATGAACTATATATTCACAAGATAAGCTTGTTTGTTGTATTGTATGAACACTTGTAACTGCGTTAACTGTAATTAGTCATTCATTGTGGAAAATCAATCAAACAATTACAGTTTGGCTGGTTTATAATGACACAAATGAGGGTTTACACAGCTCTGTTATCTCCAGGACTGCATCCAATTTGAAGCCACATCCTTTCCTTCCTTCTTTTCTTTTCTTGTTCTGTTCTTCTCCTCCTCCATCTTCTTTTGTTGGTCCTCCAAATCATATTTTTCTATGAACCTCTTAACCTTCTGGAGAAAGGAGACAAAGGCCAGAATATTTTCTGCTGCTGGGACACATCAAAAAACAGAAAATTGCTTTTTTTATTGTTATTGGTGCCTCACTTTTTTCTCCATGATAGTTTGTTTTTGTTTTGTTTTTCCACTCCTTTTTCTTTTTTTTTTTTTTAATCACGGGTAAATCCAATTACCCAAAAAGAGGAAGGATGGACCACTAAAGGTGTTGGAGTTGGTTTTTACTGTCTTTGGAACGTGTGGACTGCACTCTTGTATTTGCTGCCAACAAAACTGTCAGGGAGGCAGCTGGACTTAAACCCTGGGATGAGTCCAAGGGAGGTGTGTGTGTGTGTGGGGGGGGGGCTGCTCAGGTTGGTGAATCACACTCTCAATGACAACGACAGTGCAACAACAACGACACCCTTAGGCAGGGCAGGTCATTGTTTCACAGTGGTGCAAATTATGATGTGAGCAGCAGCAGCAATTAACTGTCTACAATGTACAAAGCGCACACAGCTGTCACTGAACTGAATGACAGTGAATTTAACTGAAGTGAATCACTGGAAAGAATCAAATCGATCCATTTCATAACTCTAAATATTCATTCTCTGCAGTTTGTCAGTCGCAATCTCCCAGATGTCCCTCAAGCCCCTTCATAAAAAATTTTAATGCTTTATCCACCAAGCACTGAACTCCCCTCAACCCACTGGAAAAAAATGTAAAAACAGTTGATTCAATTGTTGTATTGCTGATTTAGGACTAGAGCTTTTCAGCTGTCTTGTAATGTAACCATAAGAGTTAGTCTCTTAGTTACAGTGTTGAGTCATGTTTTGTTGAGAAGACATTTCGCTCATTTATTGAAACTGTCTCAGTCCAGAGACAACTCTGGTCGGAAGCATCCCATATTTACAAAACTTCCACAGAGTGGTCAGGACAAAGTTCCTTTTTTGTCTAGACATGATAGTCCAAAGACTTCATCTGGTTACAGGAAATCAAAACTGAGTCAGCAAAGGCAACAGATTTATGCCAGACAGAGTTGTAATAGGATTAAAATGTTCCTTTACGAAAGAGGTTAATAATTATTGTTTACAGAATTTGGCCGGAAAGATACGAGACCAGAGGAAATGTGACCAAAGTCTTGGTGCAAATAAGGCCCCAGAGTGTCACAAACACATGAGATGATCTTAAAACCAGCAAGCAGCACAAAGCTTTTATTTCCTCCCTCTCTCTTGCTCTCTCTTCCCCCCACTCACTATATTATAACAATAATAAGATAATGTTGTCATATTTTATTACTATAGAATGAATAAGCCATTTTTTCTCAGACCTCCTCCCATTATCACCATTTTACATAGACACACAAACACAGACAGCCATTTTTATTTAATAGAAATTCAATATGATAAGTTTGGCTGTCAGTGGAATTAAACCATTTACAGGAAAGGAATTACAGAGTTTCAGTATCTTTGTGCGTCCTTGTATGTGAGTGGATCCGTCCGTGTTTGTTTGTTGGAAAGAGATATGAAATGCGACAACCTGTCGATGAGTAGATGTCCTTGCAACCCGTGTCATACAAAATAATTCATTGTTTTTACCTGGAAGACCTTCACTGTGAAAGCATTTGGAATCCAGGAATTATATCATTTTCTTTTTTTTCTTTTTTCTTTACTGACTTTTCACTCTTCTCTGTTTTAGCACAGGTCATTGTTTTGGTTCTGGGTCCTGTAAATATTTAGATCCTCTCTCACGGTTGCCAGTAGGCAGCTGTTTTTGGCAAAGAAGTTCTGAATACACTCTAATTGCCCAGCATGAAATGGAAGACAGACAAAATTAGTGACCAGCAAGTGAACACAGCCAAAAATGTTTCTGTTGGGGAGCCAGATTTGTGCTAAAATGTAATTTTCATAAGGCGATAATGAGCTGGTGTTTATAACTTTTCCGATAATTAGTAGGATCGGGTTAATGTCATAAATCTTAAGTATCGATTTTGTTGCCAATAGTAATAATTATTGAGTCTGTTTGCGCAGCTTTGTGTCACTCGGCAAAGGGGATGTTCTGGTGATCCTTCATTGAAATAAAGTTCATGAGACATCAGAGAACCATCACATCATTTGTGGCCATCTATGATGGAACATAAATCCTCATTATTGTTGTCATAGATTTTTATTTTTTATTTACTTATTTATTTATTTATTTTTTTTTGCAATACTATAACTCAGAAAGAGTACAACAGCAGAAATGTTGTTCCAAAGAGACGAGAGAGAAGGAAAATGGAAGCGGGAGAAGGAGAATAGAAAAGGCTAAGTCATAATTAGGCTATAAAGAATATTGTTAGCAGTAAATGAGCCACATCATGCGATGAGTCAGCAGTTCTTGGATCCTATCATGAACCAGCAGTTCTGTGATGGCTGATGTCACTCATGGATAAACACAAAGGACTAAAGGTCAGAGCAGGAAATTTGGCTGAGTTGCATTAAAAAAAAAAAGTTTTCCTCTTCAGGTAGATCTCTTTGTTGTATTTTATTATTATTTTCTCAGGCAGAGAAACTTGTGCACACTATCCTGAGTAACAGCTCTTCAAACCATCAGAAGACCACCATTGTATCTCATCATGGCAGGAGTCGAAGGCGGTCATAATCCCAAAGAAGCTGTTTTGTTTGTGGTTCAGAAAGGCTGCCGGTCCCAGATGTCTGAACTCACATCTGAGTTGAAAAGGTTTTTTTGAACTCGGTTATTTGCCTGAACAAAAAGAATTTTCAATAGCTTGCTGAAATACAGTCGAGCAGGATAAATAGATGTTAATGTTTGGCCTTGCTCTTGTCCTAAAGTTTCCTAAAGTCGGGATGAGTAAACCCAGAAGCTGATTGTGGAATGCATAATCTTATGGAGGAGCGAAGAAAAACTGGCGGATCTTGTGGAGATCTGCTGTGTGGGTGGCATGTGAACTTCATCACTGAGTATGTTTATCCTAGTTTTATCCCTAAATCACTGCCTCCTCCGGTGCATGTCTTGTGTAACCAATCTTTTTTTTTTTTTTTTATTTCAATTACATTTGAAAGCCTTCTTCTTCTTGTTCTATAGAGATCATTTGGTTTATGTTAGCAGCCCTTTGCAGTGTCACCTGGCCTGAGTTACAGTAGTCAGCGTAAAGTGAAACAAAAGCTGCTTTCACAACATTTTATTTCTCATTTTCATATTGATTCTAAGTATATCTGTGACACCAATTGGTCTATATATCTGCAGCTGCACTGGACAGGTATCAAGTCTTAAAAAAAGGGATTTTATGAAGGCAAAATGGTGTGCATGGCCTGAGTCATCTTGATATGATACAGTGGATTTATTATTCAAGAGTCAACAGTTGTTTTGTTTTGTTTTTTTTTAAGCTAAAGCTACATCATTTACACTGAGGCTATGTCTAAGCAGACAGGAGATTGATTATAAATCCTGCTTAAGTAGGAATCAAAGACAGTATAACGGCAGATCCTGGCGTCTGTGACAAGGGACGAAGTGCTGATATGGATAAACGTGCCAATGAGATACTGAGACAAACATGAGCTGAAGTGTGTAAAACAGTTCAGTAAGTACTCACCAAGTTTTGGCCAAAAAGCCGACTTGACATTGGCACAGAGTGCAGCACAACCTGACCTGCCTCCTGCACATGAATAATTTATGAGAAGAGACCGTTGGGACTCATTATGGTCTAATGCAGACATGACCAGCGTCTCCTCGAGCCCCTCAGTTCGGGTATCTCTGTCCGTCACTATATTGGATTTGATGTCACAGCTCCGTCTGGAGCCATTTTTGAAGCAGCCATTTTGTATCCCTCCTGCCAAACATTTCATTTTATTTGGATCCAGAAGAGAATTCAAATTCTATGAGCTTGTGGCGAGTCACGTGGGGATTGTAATTAGTACGACAACACGTGTGCAGTGCCTGGCAATCACGCTGCGTTGGAGTTTTTAAACATTCCAGCAGGTAATCGGTCATTATGTCGCTGCACTCAGCTATGCATTGCTTTTGGAAGAACTTGTACAGACTGTTAGGTGAAATCTAATATGAGCCACTCTTGCTGTTTGTTGTTGTTGTTGTTCCATACCAACTTCACTCCTCATATTTCCCCTCTTTGCTCTTATCTTAACTCTGTCCTCTCTCTTTCTCCCCGTTTTCGTACCTCTTTTTCTCCTCATTCGTCATTGTCTACCCAGCTTTCTGTGCCCCCCCCGCCTCCTATCATGCTCATCTTTACTTCCTTTGTTTGCTTCTCTCCATCTATTCCCTCACTCACTCACTCACTCACTTATTCACACACTCTCCTTCACTTTATTTGCGCATGCTGTGAATCTGAATATCTTCCCATTGGGAACACCTTTGAATATTATCTTAAATTTTTCATTCCTCATCTCCACTGCTAGTTTTACCCTCAATTTGTTGCCCAGAGCCAAAAAGCAACATGGGATACATGAAACGTGCACACACCACAGAGAATGTGATTATAGCCAATCCATCTCCATTTCCATCCTTCACTCTCACCATCCAAAACAACATGGGAATCATGAAACGTGCTTGCACCTCAGACTGAGGCACTTCTTTCTTTCTCTTTCTCGTTTCCTGCCCCCCCCCACCCCACCCAGCCCCACCCCTCCCTTTTTTCTCTCTCCATTCCAACCACTGTTATTTCATTTTTGCCCTTGCTCGTCTTGCTTCATGTTATCACTTATTCTCTCCCCATTTCAATGGTTCTTTCTCGCTGCTGTTCCCTCCATCTACATTCACTCCCTCATGCTCAGAGGTAATTCTCTCCCTCCTCTCCTGAGCCTTATTCATCATCATCATCATCACCATCATCATCTTCTTCTTCGTCTCTCTCACACACACACAGTACACACTGAAAACAGCAGGCAGAAATCCAGTCTGCATATACTTGCCGCTGAACAATATAGAGGATAACAATATTTGGGTGGGTTGAGAGAAAGAAGAGAGTTGCAGTTGGAGAGCAAAAAGAAAAGAGGAAAGAAAAAGTGATCCACAGAAAACCCATAGATACACCTGAGCACAGTGAACACACACAGCACATGCTTTCTCATCCTGAGATGCATTTATTTTCTGAAAAAAGCTTTTAAATGATGAACAACATGAACAACTGCACAACGTGGACATGTGTGAGAGCCAAGGTATAGAGGTAATGAGCAGAACAGAGCACAGAAAGCCTATTTATTATGGATTCAGCTGATGAGTTACATGACTAACAAGCTTGTTAAATGTGAAAAATATGCTTTGTCAGAGAAAAAATATCCAAAAAATATCATGCATTATGAGGGCATTTAAAAAAAGTTGGGTGTAATAACACGTTTTCGTTCACACGAACAACCAAAGCTGTGATTTCCATAACTCTTTTAATCCATTCTGAGGAAATTATTGTTACAGCGAAGGATCTTCTTAAAGTGTCAAAGTGTTGTTTCAATCAACAGGAGCAATCTCGGAAAACACAGAGTACTTTATTGGTGCATACTTGCATGCAACATTAACCTGGATTAACCTCCATCACATCAATCAAAGCAGGTCTCAGGAAAAACAAATGACTATTTCTATGAAATTTATGAGGGAAAACTTCAAAGAATTGATGTGATGCGCACAGGAAAAAAACTAAATCAAAATAACTCGAACATGAAAGGTAAATACATAAAAAGGCTAAATTCTTTTGAAACAAATCAGAATTCAGTTAAACTGAACTTTTTTTTTTTTTTTTCCAAATTTCAGAAGAACAATTGAAGAGTTGTTGCTCTCAGCCAGTGATACAAAGAAAGAGAGGAAAAAGGGAATCAGATCAGATTACATGCATATGTTGTCTTTTAGACAGTTTTTGCTTGCATCGCATAAATGACGAGTTATGAAAAGCTTTATGAAGCTTTATTGTTTAGTAAATGGCCTTTTTCATGTACAGTTACAATTTAGAAAAAGAAGAAAACAGATCTTCATAAATACGCGCACATACAGTCACACATCAGTAAATACATGTGAAGTGCTGATGACACATGAAATGCAGGTGGACTGTCTTACTTTTACACACGTGGAGAGGGTATTTATGCACACATTAACTGAAACAGAAAAAAGGTAACACAAAGCTAAGAGAATGAAAACAGGGATAGAAAAGAGATGGGAATAGAATACACTCCACCGTACACACTGGGAAGGAATGATAAATTAACATCATGTGTCATCATAGACAGTGTACCCATGTGACATTAGCTAAGATGATGGATGAGCGTGGTTTATAGACAAAAGCATTTCTGCGTGTGTGTGTTTTGTGTCTGCATGAAACCAACTTCAGCTCAGAAACTTTGTGTGTCTCTGGCTTGTGAACTTGGAAGAATGTAGTTTTTGTTTTTATGGATTTAAGTAAATCTTTGTCGTGCATACATGTGTGTATGTGTCTTTGTTCCTTTTTCTCTGAGTCTGTTGTACAATTGCCGTTACCACAAAAACCCATGTGACATTCTTTAGTGTAAGCTGAACTCATCTGAAATCATTTTTTCTGAATATTTTATAGCCTGAAGTAATTAATAATTTAGCCCATAATGTATATTACGCAATCATAATATGATGATAAATGAAACTGAGAATAAATCATTAAAACGTGAAATCAGTGGTCGTTTGCAACGTGAGGTCATTTTGCTCAGCTTTACACAGCAGTTGTTACATGTATCTCTGAGTCTGTGTGTGCTTCATTTAGTCTATTGCTGTCATCAAATGTGTGTTTCATTAAACTAGATTAGATCGATGAAATTAGATCAGTAGAGGGTTTACAAGGAACAACTGAGACAAGTATTAAAGCAATCTGTGGTATATTTAATAACTAATGTGGAGAAGGTGGTGTTTTCCTGAACTTCACATACACACAGAACAATATCTGATGTGACTGTCATCAGTGACTGGGTGACCCTGCTATCACCTGCCTGCTCCTCAGAGACTGAAATTCCCACGAGTCCTCACAGTCGAGTACGTTGCCTCGGTGTACACACGGGTGTGTGTGTATATGTGCTAGTGTTGGATGTGCCAAGGGAGTACGTACAGTTGTTTGTTTTAACATAAACCAAGACTCATCAGTTTGAATAGACTGACATGCTGACAGATACAGACAGACACACAGACCTTTTCCCTTTTGTGCGCAGATTACATCATGGAGGTAGCATGATTCCAATCTGGCTTTATGGACAGAAGGCTGAATCTGTAAACACTAAATTGATCGGTAGTGGTCGCAGAAAAATCACCTTTTTCACAGGATTTTCTCCCAGGGAAGTGAATGAGAGTCTCAAAGCCATGAAAGAGTCTCCTCAAGGTCAAGATGCAAACCCCGATGACAATCACAGCCATGCATTGAGGGAGGTGGGAGATTTATATTACACCATAAATATGGTGTTCTTGCATAAAAACAAAAAAGAAAAGGTCCAACTGGTGCAAAACAGGCAGTATTACTGACTTTTAGTTTAGTAATTGAGCTCTGAAAAGAAGCAACTAGTGGGTGAGAGCAGCATGCTTTTCACAGGCTCGTTCAGCAGAAGCTAAGATTAGTTTCTGAGACTTGACAAAGGTCCTCAAAAGCCGCAGAAAATATTATACAGCTGTTCTCACAACTCCAGGATCATTCCTTGGTGCTAGATCGCCAAATTAACACTCCAACTCTTAATGCTGCTGTGATTGGTTGTTTCACTCACAATCACATTGTGTGAGCGTCCTTTGTTAAAATAGTTTGTTGTGGTTTGCATTTGTACTTTTGTTCATTCAAATGCAGTTTAAAACAAGATTCTGCTGAGAGCAGTGCACAGCAGAAACTGGAACACAGAAAGAGGACTTCAGAACTGCTTAGTTACACGTGCCTTGTCCATTATCTGAAATGTTGTATTTGTGAAATGCTGTTTCCTTTTTTTCCTTCAAATGTCCTGTATCTTCTGGGCCATCACAGTAGGTAGTAATAATTAAGCTGAAACTCCAGAAACAGCTCTGGTGTCTTTATCAGGATATTGATCATTGACTGACTAATATAATTGTGTCATTTAAGAGCTTTTTTGATACATCAATGTGTCATGTGTTTGTGTCAGATACACAAACATCATGTTCCCTTTTTGTTCTTACATTAAACTATTTTAACTTAACACTAACTAACAGCCAGGTGTTAGTGCTAATTTGGTAATTTTAACTCTCTGTCAAATTGTTGTGCAGAGATATGACATCTAGGTTTGTTCCCCTGAAAACAAATAGATCAACAAACAAACAAAAAAAGACTGTTTGGATTTTTCCATAAAACTGAATTATATTCACTTTTATGCCAACAGTTCTAATAAAGAAAATATGTACTTATCCTCCAAAACTGACACTCCTGGTATCCACAAAAATATGGAATAAGCTGTGAGGGATAAAGTGGAAAACATGCCATAACTGGTTACGGGTGAATTAACCCTCTGAACTGGCACACTTGGTTCCATCGGTGTCCATCGTTGGTGGACTGTATGTTTTTTAGTATATGCAGCATATTAAAAGAAGTGGTGCTGAAAAAAAGAATAGTGAAAAAGCCATATGGAAAGCTGGATTTGATCCTGCAGAAATGGCTTTGATAGCAATGTGTAAAAGTAGACATTGGTAGCGTGTAGACAATTGGCACCGAAAGACAGACAAAGACACAAGAAAAGAGAGCAACACATCGAGAGAGAGAGACATTGTGGTTTCTCTTCTCATGGATATATAATCAGTTTAAGAGGAAGTTTTTCCCCTCAGTTTTGCTTTGATGCACAATCAGATTTCGACCCACACTGTAATTCTGTGTCTCTCTCCTCATCTGTCCCTCTCGCTTTCTCTCTCTCCCTCTCTCTCTCCCTCCCTCCCTCCCTCTGTCCCTCTGACTCGCTCTCGCGTTCTCTCTCTTCAGTGTTTGATGTGGTGGCACCCTGGCATTGTTCTTGCTATTGTGCCAGTGTGGAAAGAAGGGCGGAGGGAGAGGGGACGGGATGGAGGGAGGGAGGGAGACAGAGATAGATGAAGGGATGGTATTGCAGCATTGATGTGGCATTGAGGCCCCAGTAAACTTGAAAATCTGGATATAATTGACAGCTACGCTGGCAGATCTGGGATTCCCATCAGAACGTGGCAGAATGTTCTAGAATGCTCCGGAATGACCTCTAAGAACTCCGTGGAAGGGCCAGCAGGCAGCAGGACTCATATATCATCATATCATCATATCATCATCACAAATACCAAACATTCATGTTTCTAATTATTCCTCTTCTGCTCTCCCTCTTTGTTTATCTTCCATTATGCTGTCCTTATCTCTGTGTGCGTGCGTGCATGCGTGCTTGTGTGCATGTGTGTGTGCATGCACGAGCATGCGTTGGTGTGTGTGTGTGTGTGTGTGTGTGTGTGTATGCTCTTATCCTTCTATCTTTGTGAGGACCCTTTTAAGTTATCGGCCTTTTGAGAGAGTGAGAACACTCAGGTTAAGAGCAGCACTACTTTCATGGTTGTGTGCGTGTGTGTGACACTGTTAAAGGGAGAGTATATGTTTCAGTTTAGGTTGTCGTGTGTGTGTGTGTGTGTGTTAGTGTACACTACCAGTCAAAAGTTTGGACACGCTTCCTATTATTTGAATGAGAAAGTGTGTCCAAGCTTTTGACTGGTAGTGTATGTTAGCCTACAGTATCACATTCCTGGTGTTTGGTTTTGTGTGTGTGCGTGTCTGTGTGTGTGGCCTTGGTGGGGGATTGTGTATGAATGTGTGTGTGTCGTCCATGCGTTTGTGTTCCTTTCTAACCTCATGAGGACCATCTGTCTCACGCTTTTACCTCATGAGGACTTTCAGAGAAACGTCACTCTCCCTGAAGAGCTGGCCTTTCTGCTAACCTCGCTGCAGGTGTACTCCCTGTGACATCACTGTGATATCACCGCAGGGTGCTGGGACAGTTGAATTAAGCACAATAAGCTTGACGTTTTCAACCAGAGAGGGCAGTAAAACACTACTTATTCTACCAAAATTAAGTTATTCTTATGCAGCGTCTGCACAGGAGGTGTTCAATCAAATATCCAGCACACACGTCTGATGAAACAAATTCACTCCTATTTTAATCGAACCAGCGCTCTCCTCACGCTCTCCTCACGCTCTCCTCACGCTCTTTCACACAGGCCTGCTAAGGTAAAGCTTTGCATTTCACTCGTACAGTATGCAACAGACATGAACTTGACCCTGAGCCCATTTTTACTTTCCCCTTTTTTGTTTATTTATTCATCCTTAAAGTGCATTTTCTTCAGTTTTACACACATGAACTCATGATTCTGTTTGACCCCCAGCTGCTGTGAAAACAGGTGATCGATACTGTGCGCACCCTGTGTGTTGACACAGACAGAGGACCAAAGCGTTTGCAGCTGCTCTGCAAATGTTATGAGCAGCTTTTCCTTTTTTTTCCATTTTATTGTTTAGTATTTCAAGCCTTTATGTTTTGAATACATTTCATACTCACATTATTTATGTGGAGACTCGAACAGACAATAAATATTGCTCGCCATAGCAGGTGATTTCATGCAATGGTGACTTTGAAGCCAACTTAAACAACACAATGTGATTACTTTCAGTTGCTGTGGCTGAATAAGTTTGACTTGGCTGTATGAGTCTTTACCAAACCCGACTCTAACAGCACATCTTTAAAGGAGGAATGGTTAAAATTCTGCGACACATTTTATAGATTTACAATAATTGGCCCAGCTTGCCCTGCTGTACCAATGTCAGCGATGCCAAATGATGATTATTCATTAGGGTTATTGTATCACATCAGTGATGAGGGAGCCATTTTGGACACAGCCTATCTTCTGATAAATGCAGTATATCTCATACCTTTACATTTTCAGTGTGACACTGATTCAGTTTTTTCTCAGTTACCAATGACCAGCATAGTACAGCTATCAAAAATAAACGAGCAGCAGTGACAGCAGTGTCTTTAATTTAATATTGATATGTACGAGTGAAATCATACTAGATTTCTTTCATGGTTATAGGCCCTACACAGATGCGTGACAGATATTTTGTTCTTTGCATCCTTTTGTCTTTTATGTGTCCAATCTTGTTTGCATATGAAAATGTGCACAAGGGTTAAATTAACTTCCAGAGGAAATCTTGGGGAGAAAAGGCCCTTCTTCACCCAAACATCATCTATTCATAAATATATTATCATTGTGTTGAAAACTGAAAATGTGATGGAGCACATTGGATATGAAATCCCACATTAGGAGCCGAGGCAGCACCAATAAATACTTCACTTGTGAGGGCATACAATGCCCTCAGAGCAGGAAACAGTTGCACTTGTACTAGCACAAGAACCAGAATGTGTTCAAGATCAACAAGTTGTTCATATTCGATACATCATCCCACCAGACAAGATAACGAGATTATACAATCTGCTGATCTGAAGCAACAAGGAGATACAACTGTTTCCATCTCCTGCAGATTTGTGGAGCACATATTCATGTTTTTACGTGGTTTTTTGAAACCTGCTTACAAATGGTGGAGCCTGCAACATGAACCAGGATCTTCTGTTGGTGAGATATCGATGGTGCGATATTTGTCAAATTTTAAAGTCCTGACCATTTTTTGTCGCATTGTGCACATCCAATCAGATTAGATTTGGCAACTTTGCAAGCGTGCTGAAGAACCTTGCATCTTGTTATCATCGCCTATGCTTGTCTACGCTGTCACACTTGCTAATCTCAACCACTGTTCAATCCTCACCCTCAGTCTGCCTGCATCAAATTAGTCAACAATTTTATCTCCTTCAGTGACGCCAAACCGTGGTTCAAACGACCCAAAATTCTGAAAGACAAATTTGTGTGTGATTGCTGGGTAGTCCACTGCCCTTCAATAAAACTATTCTTGCTCTCAGAGTAAGTGCCAGAGTCTCTGAAGGGAAATTCACTTGCAGGCCAGTGGGTGTATGTACAATTTGTGGTATTCATGTGGATCCAGAGTCTGGAAACTGTCTCCGCTATTTCCTTGCACAATTAGTATTATATTCTTTCCTGCAGCATTACATGTTGAAAGGCTCTAGGAATGCAGCACAGTCACAGCGAAAAGGTATAAACAACCTGCTTTTTTAAGGATGAAACCATCGGCAACCTCTATGAAAGCGTAAACCTGCTGTTGTGTGTGCCACTCACTGCTGCAGCACACTCATTTCAAAAGGAATCCACCGTGCAGACATGGAAGACTGACTGCCTCTGGTGTGTTGTGATTTTTCTTGAAATGGTTTGGGCATTCAGCACAATATCATTTTCAGGGTCTCTTCTCTCGAAGCTTTGTTTTGCCGCTGCTGTAAAGGAGTTTCATTGCTCGCAAAAATGCTGCTGATGTACTATAATTTTTATCTGTGAGTTTTTTGCCAACTTTGTCTTTGCATATTTTGTTATCTTTTAATATTATAATAGCGTGTATGACTTTCATCAAGTACAGTGATTACTGAATTATAACTGCTTTTACACTTATTACATTTTAACAAAACAGACTAACAAACAAACAAAATCTAAATAAAAGAACTATATTACTTTATCATTGAGGTTTTGCTCCCGGAATGTGAAACTTCAAAAAAAAAAAAAGGAAAATATCACCTGTAACTCTCTGTGTGAAATACAAATGACAAATTCAGAAGAGGAAATAAAGCGTGTGTGAGAAAGATAAAGGGCAATGACGAGAAACTGAAAGAGCAAAAGAAAGAAAAAGACAGCGAAGCTCAGAAAGAATGACTGAGCTATGGAGGAAGGAAAAAGAGACGGGAGAGAGACCAAGAGATGATTGATGGAGCCAAAAAGCCGATTTCTTGCTTCATCTGATCTGCGTTATTCTGCAATCAGCAGAGACACGTACACTCTGGCACACACACGCAGACACGCCTTGCAATCAACACACATACACATTCTCAGTGTCTCTCCTGCACACTGTTAGTCTGCAATCAACATACAGGTTACTGATCAGCAGCTGTCATCAACACACAACACACAGCACATACATACACACTGCAGGGAGGGGACTAGGAGGAAAAATTAAATGCTGCATACACGCACACAAACACAATCTGAAAGTCCCCAGTTTCAACATGTGTTAATGGCAACACCTCCCACTGTGTTTTACAGTTAGTTTAGGTTTTGTGTTTCAGCCACACTTGGCCGTGCATGCTTTCTTAGTTTCTTTTTTTCTCCTCTATTGATCCCCAAAGGACAAATTCATCTTTTTATTTGCCTCCTCAACATGAAGGTCCAGCCACAGGGCCAGCTACACAACTGCTCCCCTCTAGCTGTAGGTCTTCAGTAACTTGCTCAAGGACAGCAGTTTATTTTGGACTTAAAAACATCAGTGACCGTACACAGTGCTACATGGAGTCCGAGGTTATTCTAGAAATCAAACACCCAAACAAAAATACTTGGCGATTAAAAATTTGGGAATAGCTTTGTTTTAACGCCTTCTAAATCCAATTAATTGTTATGAAATGGCAACATATTCTGTATTGTATTTTTGTAAAACTGTAATTCTTGTTTCAGGAGCGTTCAAGTGAAAGCAGGCTTTTCTTGTTGTGTTTAGTTCTTTAAGGACTTTGTCAGGACTTTCACACATCAGATTCTTGTTTGGCATGAGCACGCTTAGAAATCATGTACTACAAGTGAAACATAATGTTTTGGACAGGCTGACAGTGTTGTTAATATTAATATACAGCTTCTGGGTGCTGCCACAAAGCCAATCCAGACTTTTCTCTCTCTCTCTCCCCATTTAGTGAGCAACAACAAGAAAGTGAGAATTCTTGATTGTGATTGGGCGAAACGTTTCTCGAACGTTCCTCTGGGGAAAAAAAAAAAAAGATAAATGGTTGGATGTAGCTAAAGAATGACAACTTTATTTTTCAACAAATAAAATAAGTATGTAGTATAGTGTCATTTTAGTGGCAATACCTTTATCACCATGGTAGAAGAAATAGATAAATAAATAAAACAGTGTTTAAACTCATTTATTAATTGCAGCCGTATGTAATTTTTGCATCAGCTTACAAACTGTATGTTGATTAATTTATATTTGATATTTCAGTACAAATACACAAATGCACAAGACAATCCTGTTTAACATTGAGATGATGAATGAGTTCTCAGATGAGCACACCCTGTAAAGTCAATGAAACAAATCTCTCTTCCATCTCTCTGAGTCTTTAGGCCCCAGTTCAGTTAAACACACAGAAACACACATGCACATACACACAAAGACATATTATTAGTCTAATGTATGTGAGGGTTTTCAAAGCAGATGTGCACACACACTCAACATAGATGAATGATTAGTAACTTAATGTTACTGGAGTGTCATCATTTTTCTCTTGAGTGCTGGATGTTTGTTGGAATGAAGTATGGCCTCTGCGCTGCCATACATCGACCACTTTGTTTTTCCTGCCAGCTTTCGATCTTTGGGTTTGTTTGTCTCTTCTTCTTCTCTCACTCCTTCCCATCGGGTCATCTCTCTGCCTGCCTGATCGACATAATCGGGTATGATTTATAGCGACACACACACATGCTCAAAAATTGTTAATCAGATATTTGTCCTGAGGTGGGCTAATATCATAATTCTAACAATACCAATCTCTGCTAAGGAATAAATCATGAAAAAACAGCACACACAATGTAACAGGATGGTGACTGATAAATGACTCTCCCTGAACGTGCACACACTTTTTTACAAACATACACAGAAGCCTGATTAACATACTATCACCATGCTAGTGATGGCCGGTGGCTGATGTTTAAGGTGCCGTCATGTAACATTTCGCTGGTCTTTGTACAAAGTGGCTGTAATTTACGAGCAGGAGCTTGCAGTTGCAGGTGGAGCTGATCAATGCCAGCAGTTCAGCAGTCACTGAGGTAGAAGAGGAGCTTTCAAACTTTTCCACAAACCGGTCTGTTTAGAGAGATGGTTATCTGTCAATTTGAAAGTCACGGCAACCTGGTGGATCAGTGGGCCTTGGAGGGCTTGTGAACTCTATTGAACTGAATGATTTTTTTTTGCTCCAAAATGAAAAAGTCCAATTTTTAATAACTCTTTCTCTCTGGATGCTCGTGGATATGAAAATAAGGCATTTTATGATTCAGCTGTGACTTATGATCACTGGTGATTAGAAAATCTTTTCTCCAAAAATATTTACTCAATTTATTCTGGTAACAGCATATCTGCTGGGTTTTTATGCATCAACTGCTGGAATTGAACCAGCTCCACCACATCAGAAATGTATTCACAAGGACTCTTCGGGAAGGTCAAAAGTAGAACAGCTTGAAAGATTCCCTGGAAACTAGGTTTGCAAAATAAGCAATGTTAAAAGCCTCTGTTTCTGTCTAGTTCAGCAGATGCCATACACTATGTCATACATAAAGATTTGTTACATGAGAGAGGCTTTTAGGAAGCTCATTGACAGTTTAGATATCTTCACCACCGACACCTGCAATCCTTTGATCACTTGGCTGCCTGCTCATCCCTACCTTGTTACCCATAAAAGATAAATAACACAATCTAGTGCTCAACGATGTCTTATTTTACAAACGATCAATAAAATATTGAACCCTAAATTCTATTGCAGGCAGATATAATGAAGCTATATAATACTGGTGGTATAGTAGGAGAGACCATAAAGGAGGGGAGAAGAGCAGAGGGAAGACGAATCCAAGATATGAGAGAGGGAACATATTAGAGATGGGGAGGAATTGGAAGAAGATGGATGGAGGGAGAGAGGTTGTGATAGAAGGCTGGAAACGCAATGAGGGGGTATGAGAGCAATGGCAGGAAAGGATAGAGGAGATGATCAGACAGAGACATACAGCCAGAGAAAGAGCGAGGAGGGCTGGGGGCTGGTGGGGGTGACCATATTGTCTGCATTATCTGTGGTGTGTATGTGTGAGTGACGCAGAGCAGAAACTATCCGGCAGCAGCAGACAGTAGACGACACTGATGCAGCTATTGTATTCAGCTCTATAGCACACAGCTGCACCGTGCGTTCCCTTTTTTTACTCAAAGATCCGTCTCAGGTGGGATGACAGAAAACACAAACTGGAAGCAAGAAAGTGAAAGCTTGTAGAGAGACAAGAGCTCTTTGGCCAGATTGTCATTTTCCGTCTTGTGTGACCAATTTATCTTACACAGCGAAGCAAAGTCCACTGAGTATCATTTCACTTATTTGCCAAACCAGTGACAAATTTTGTCGGAACAAGAAATTTCAGTCGGCCACACACTGCATAGTGTAGTGTACTAGTATCCACTGCAGGTTGTGTCATTGCAAAACAATACGGGAGGAGCATAAATAAATAATGTAGATACATGTGGAGGGAGAACTAGCTGCGACTCCGGCCTCAAACCGCCGAGCTCACCTGGCCCCAAGACTGAAAAACAGCCCAATTTACAGTCCACACTCATGCTGGATGATCTTGTAACAGATGATATATGTGCAGCACATCTGTGTGCAATGCTGTCTTCTACATCTCTGCTGCATATTGGATTCTTCTCCTGAACTGACACTAAAAATACCGAAATGTCATTTGTTCGATAATCCTTAAAATATTTATTGTTAACCGTCAATCACGCACTTCTGTGACAATGCAGAACCTGCTTCTTCTTGTTTTTGTTAGTTTTTTTTTTTTTTTTTTTCCTTCACTGTAGGTAACCTTTCCTGGCCTTTAGTCTGGACTGGGAGACAGGAGGCTCAAGATAAACAACATTGAGTGCACATGCGTCACCTTGTAGTTCCATATCTGTGCTGCTAACATCTGAGTAGTTAACTCTCTGCTCCTGCTGCAGTCCTAAAAGCAGCTACGCCTTCCTGTGTCACTATATTCTGTCTCAAATGTATTTGCAGATCTTGAACAGATATGATAAATTAGTGCCACTTGTGCTTCATCCTCTTCATGCATTATCTGCAAATGCAGTTTCCATGTGCGCCTGCATATGTGCACAATGCTGCGCTGTCATAACTGATCTCAGATCAGCAGAAGCTGAGTCAAGGCAGCTGCAGTACTATATACCTTAACCTCAACTATGCTACAGTCGATGTGCAAAAAATGCAAGATTTAAAAATGAAATGAAGAATTTTACAAATGTTGCATTGGTTTAAAAATAAATTCTGCCAATAGGTATCTGAGAATAAGCTGCATCAGGCAGGACTGTCATTGTTGTCCGGCACGAGGGTTTATAAGTACGACTTTCAGCTTTGACTTCTCACATCAAAGGCTGGTAAACCAGTTGTTAAATTTTTTACAGAGCCTCATTTACTGTTCACACAATGTGCTCTTGACTGCACTTTTTTTTTTTGGAGCAGAAAATACTTTTGCTTTGCTTCAGAGTCACAATTGCTTCCACTGTGACTCTCCAGCTCCATTGCCTGGAATGAAGGGCATATAAACAGAGCAAGTACATTGCAATTTGTCTTCGGCACCTTATTCAACAGTCTGAATAAAACAATAAATCACGTCATTTGGGGATTAAACTGCAGATGTGATTTCCTGCTCTGCAACTTAAAATATAGCAGCCTGCTATATGCGTGCTATATGTGTATTTTTTTTCTTCAAAATTTCCTTCTGCAAGCAGTTTAGTTTTCAAATCCATCTTTTTGCTATCCCTCATTTACACGTACTGTCTTTATGTAAATAGCAGATAGACAGTGGTGGGGAAGAGTGAGACTCTGTAAGAAAGTTTCACAGACTATATGATAGCTGATATGGCCCTTGATAGTAACTCTTTTCCTCCCTCGGCTCTCTCTGGCTCATTCTCAGTTGCTCTCTCCCTCATATTCCTCTCTCCCTGCCATTGTGTATTACATGTAAATTATGGCAGAAAAGCTTGAATTTGAATCTCTTTTGGGATTCTCTGCAAGAAGTAACAACACTCTCATTGTTATGCCTACGCCTGTCTTGTGGTAAAGACGGAGAGACGTGCGCACTGGAGAAAGAAAGAATAGTCTTTTCTCCCACTTAGCCAAGAGGAAATCAAAATCTCTCCTGGTGAAACCACATTTTTGTTGATTTCTTTTCCTCTTCCTCTTATCTGCCTTTTCTGCTACCCATTACACGCAGCCTCACACATGGACGAACGCATGGCTTCGGAAAACACACACAATTCTGCAAAAGTTATACTTAATCAGTGTACGTCAGTCAGAGCTGTGATTTCCCTCTGGGTCATTTCCCAGCTGCTCTCTTTCTTCTTGGTATTTTTCTCTTCTCTCCGGCAAGAAACTGTCTTTGATTTTTAATTTCCAATTAGAAACAGAAACTACCTCCTTCTCCCTTTGTCACCTTTATCACTTTTCCTTATCTTTCTCAAGTTTCTTTTTTTTTTTTCTTTCATCCCTCCAACCATCATATCCATTAATTTCTTCTATTCATTTTTCCTCTCTCCTTTTTAAGTTGCTCCCTCCTCATGTCATCCATAATCAAGCAGTCTCTTCAAATCATCCTCGTTCACATTTGGGATGTAATGTGACTCCTGATTTCCTTTTTTGTGAAGCCACTTGATGACTTCATCTCCTTCTCATCAATAGATGTGGATTTCGTCTTATTTTTAAGTGCCAGTTACTAACTGGCTCAGTTTTACTTGACTGTCGATAAGCCATCTACAGTACAGTGGATGACAACTGAGCCATTGCGTCACCACCTGGCTCTCAAAATGTTGTCCCTGTAATCTTTCTGTCTGTGTCTGGATCGGCATAGACAATAGCTGTGTCAGTGCAGGTTTGGTGAGAACGTTGGCAGATGATAACCAATAGTATTTGTGTTTTGCAGCAGAGACTGTACACCAGCTAAACTTGGTGCTAACCCCTAAACGTAACAGCAAACCCTTTATCTGTTAGATTTGAGGCTCTCCCTTGCAAGTCTATTATTTCTGTAATTTCTTATAATTAAAAATTCCAATAAAAATTATCAAATCGTGTCACACTGACAGCTACGCCAAACCCAGGCTTGTTGTCCTTTTGGATATTTGAATGTTTTTCAGTTAAGATTGAAAGGACGGATCATTTTGGGCGCAAGTGAAATAAGGTCATCTCACAGTTTTACAAGTGCATCTGGAGATAATCCTTGGGATTTACTTTGTAAGTATGAGTGGAACAAAGACCTAGTTTATCCTAAATGAATGTGTGACACAGAACAGACAGGAGTAAAACACTTGTAGTCTCATATGAGTAATGCTTCAGATTGACACCACTAAATGCAATAGACTGACTTTACTTTATTACAGCAGCACCGCTGCCAAATGGAATGAAGTGAATGAAGGGTGAGAGGAAGACGTGAACTGACATTGTGAGCTAAAAGTGTAGTATAACCTTGGAAGAGCAGTTGTGGTGGCATGGTGGAAAAAACAACTTCTGTAGGACAAAGAAGCTTCCCCAATTCTTAAGTTGAGTGGTATCCCAATAAAAGAAGGCCGGTCTTCGGGGTCACAGAGGTTCATTGTGGAGAAAGACAGACGGAGAAAGAGTCAGAGAGGAAAACAGACAACACGAGGGCACGGAGACGGAGGGGAGGGTAAAACCTCATCAAAAAGGGAAAGAAGATATACAAAGTTTAAAAACAGTTTTATGAAGACAAGAAGCAGAAAAGAATGAGACAGAGGGAGGGAAGACGGGGTGGAGGCTCCGGGTTGATGGCCATGCATGAAAACAGCAAAAAAAAAAAAAAAAAAAAAAAGTTGAAAAGGGGGGAAAAAAAAAAAAAAAAGAGAGAAACTTCACCACAGGGAAGTCGATTGCATGTTCAGATCTTTAACTGCTGGTCAAAACAACTACAGATACATAAACACACATATCCATGCATGCATGCAGAGCCCGACACGCTGAGAGCTGGGTTATTCTAAGAGATAATGTCTTTAGCAGGGCTGAAGCCTCTTTGGATTTTAGCCTTGTGGCTGGGCAACTCTGAAGCCACGGGCTTCTAGCTTGCTTTGGGACGCGAACACCCCTCATCTCAGTCATATGACACAATTGACAATAATCAACATGATTTTTATTTACCTGAACAAGCTAGAGCACATGGCCCCAAGTACAGATTAACCTCAGTTTCTTTTGGCTGATCCCCAGTGGCTGATATAACTTCATCTGGATTTACCATTATTCTTTCTTATGCAAGAAGTTTTAGAGTCAACAGGTGATCCAAAACCTTTATAAATAAATAAAAAGCATACCGCTACTTTAATGCTAAAATGCATCAAATAGGAGCACAGAGCAACTCCCACAGCAACAAAATCAAAATGACAGACATAAATATTTATAAACAACAAATGCTGCATGGGACGGACCATTCATTTACATGTTGAATGTTTCATTGCATGGAGAATACAAAGTCTTTCACAATCCTGTATCAAAGCAACATGTGTGAAAAATGTCGGTTTGATTTAATTCATAATGACATGGAGCGCTTTAAACGTTTCATGAATTTGTTGTGTGAAATTGTTCTTCTTTTTGGTAATTCTGCTAAAAACAATTTGTTTATTCATTCATTACTTCATTATCATAATTACTGTCTTTATTATTGTTTTTCCATTCCCGCAGCTATAAATATGTATGTTACTTTTGCCTACACTCCTCTTCTGTTCTTCCCCTTCTCTTCCCACTCAGATTTTCTGGAATTTGGAAATTGAACTCAAGTCTTCCCCAACAACAGTGAGTGCCCTTCAGCAAGGCATTCTCCAGTCTATGCCCTCCGCATAGGGTTTCTTCATACACAAATCTGATGTGCTTTTTTCCAACTGCGTCTGATTTTGTTGAGTGTATGAAAAATGCCTTTTTTATATATATATATATCTCCAGATTTAACAGAGAAGCTGTAAACATATTATCTGACGAGTTCATCCACCTGCTCACAGCCGACATATTGAAATCTATTCAGCGTAATAAAAGCGAAATTAATTTGCAAACAGCAGTCGACAGCAACTGTGAAATCAGTTGAAATCAAGTCTATGTCCAAATAAAGGAGCAGCTGAGGTCTGTGGCCTTCATGTTGAGGCGTGCTGTGTGTGAGGGAGTTGTGTGTTTGGAAACTAAATTTCACAAGGAGGCCCCGTCTCTTTTCTGTGGTCGGTTTCTCTGTCGATTTCTTTCCTTCTTTTTGTCTGTCTATCAGCCGATCTGTTTGTCTGTTGTGGTCGGTGCTCATTTTAGCCCGAGGACAACCCAACTCTACACACACACACACACACACACACACACACACATACACGCACGCACAGTATTTTGGCATTCAGCTCAAACAAAACCACAATGGTCCAGCCCTTGGCAACACAGCCAAAATGAACTGACCACTTTGACGTCCGTCTGGACGCACACACACTTGCATGCACGCACACACACAAACGGAGTAGAATACAATAGAACAGAGTGCATATCTATATTGTAAATGTTGAATGTGCGCTGAAAACATGCTTCGGGCCGTCTACCTATAAGACCTACTCAACACTGTCGCCACTCCACTTGAACATTTATTCACAGTTGATGTCAAATATTGGTGGTTGAACAAAACTCTCACTTTCAGATATGACTCAAGCTTGGAAGCACAAGGCAGACCAACAGCTTAGCTTTCCTCTAAGGAAATTGTGGTATAAGGCTATTCCTTTACTTATTGACGTGTTTGAGTCGGCACACAACACACACACACACACAGGCAGGCAGGCACACACACACCCTGTGCAGGGCCCCAGCTAAAAGCAGAGGGGACTGTTTCCTGTCTGTGCAACCACGCCCTGTGAAAGAGGGCAGGGCACTCATGTACTATGGCAAATATTGTTTATCTGAAACCAGAAGTTGTGTTTTTTTTTTTTTTTTTTTCCATTTTTGGTTTACTTTTCTATTAGATTGTGTGACAGTGTGGTTTTAAAGACACAATCATATACCGTGGATTGAATAATATTTAGAGCTGAGAGTGTCGTCAGCTAATACAGTTTTCCATCTTTGCCTTTGCCCTAATGTCAATGCTTCACCTTCCCTTTTTCTTTTCTCTTCACTAAATCTATACCTCGTTTCAACATCAGAAAAAGGCTTCTCTGTGGCAAGGCCCCTTTTCAGAGAGTAAGATTTGTTTGGAAGAAGTTGACTCCCTTGCACAGAGCCCAGATCTGAACCCCATCCAGCGCGTTTGAGATTGATTAAGAGAACGTCAACAGTGAGCCAGGGCTTATTGGCCAAAATCATTGGTTGACCTCATTAATGCTCTTGAGGCTGCATGTGAGCAAACCCAGCCAGGTTCCAAAATTTCATTTTAAACAATAGTGCCAAACATTTGCTTCATGGTCCCAGCTTCTCAAACATTAAGAAGGGATGATTTTCTTTGTCATACATTGGAATGAACTTAATATATTTGGATTCTAGACAAGAGAGAAATTATGACAGAAATTTTCTTCTTACATTTCACAGATAAAGTTTTGTAACAGTTGATCAGTTGATCATGAGAGTGACCGATAATAGCTGCCCTAATAGCATCATATGAATGTCCATGATTTTAGTATGAGATGCTGAGAAGTGACATACAGGTACAATATTTGTCAGTAAGGCTGCTTTGCTCTGTTTTAGACACGTAGCATGTTTTCTTTTTGGCTTTTTACTGTGACCATCATGAGGTCAGGACAGCTGCTGGCAGCCCTACACAATGAACTGCTCTTATGTGTAAATGTGTGTTTAAATTTTTGTCCTAGTGATCATCACAAGGATAAAAAGATTATTAAAATCCTTCGAACTGAGGATATGAGCATTTGTGTGAGCCTGCAAGTGTCTGTACATATGTAGATGTTGTGTGTGTGTGTGTCTGTGTGTGTCCGCAGTTGCGTGTCTGCACTCAGGTATATAGTATAAGAGAAAAACTTAGCCATGGATAAAATTGGCTTCCCTGGCTGGCTGCTCATATTCAGTCAACCAGCCTTGTAGCTCCACCCAGAAACTATCGTTCAAATCTCCTCAAATGGTCCCCCACCCCAAAACGCTCTCCAGTCTAAATGCCAGCCCGCCAGAAGAGAGTGCAAGGATTCAAATTGAAACCTGCCTGTTTATGAATCTAATTTGTTCCATGTATACATTTTCCGTAGTGCACAGAACTGCATTAGATTGTGTTTAGATAAGTCTACATGTCTGTGTGTGTGTGCGTTCATGTTCGTTCTGGGCATTACATGTAGTGAAAGTCTGTGCATGTATATACTGAGTGTGTGTGCAAAGATGAATTATGCCATTGTTCCCCTCATCAACTTTGTTTACAGTACACTTGACTTCGCCTGATGCTCTGTGAGTATAAAAGTTAGGATTCTGGGGAGGTCTGGATTTATTAATAGTCTCCTGATTTAGCTTTTTGCTTCCTGGAATCACATATTGCTTGGTCAGTAAAATAGTAATCCAAATCTCGCTTGGCATCACCGACTGAGCAGACAACACATTAAGACCTGCTGCTGCTTTCGCACAGCTGCACTGACAGAGCAGTGGACAGAGGTTAAAGCAGCATCCTAATCAGTTTCACCTTTTAGACCCACTGCAACGCCAAACAATGTCACATCCATTAAACTGCTGGGCTCAAAACGGTATATTTCTCTTAATAATAATGTGGAACTAAGGTCATTAAGAATAAGAAGATTACGTATATATACTGAGCATGGAAGTTTGCTATCATTAGACCAATTGTTTATTGAGTTGAGGCATATTATAGAGATTAAATTGTTGTTTTTTTCAATTTCAAATACTAAGGAAACATGAAGAATTACATACACTTCTAATAAACCTCCCCCCAGAGTTGCAAATCATCAGCTAATGGTTTGGTAATTAACGTTTCCAGAGGTTGATAGTTTATTGAGTTTCTTCATTATCTAATTGGACAGATTTTCACCGTCAGGCAGCAGTTTTCAGTCAGAATGATCACTTCACTTCCTGTCTGTACCAAAGCTACCAGAGAAATCATTTTGTCATACTGTACACACTCAGCTTCTTTCAACTGCAGATGATGAACTGTGTGAATGCATGTTTTGGGACCTTTTCCACTTGGAGTTCAAAGTTAATAAGACAATTACTTTGACATGCATAAGCATGTTGCTTTCATTAACTTTGATTGTGAAACACTTTTATAAATGAGGCTGCAGGGTAGATAAAACGTGATCTAACAAGCCATGAATGATTAGTTACACAATAGACTCTAACTTAAGCACATCAAATATTTGGCCATAAAAATAAACACATCTGGAACACCACACTGTAAAAATTATTTCAGAAAGCCAATTACTGTAAGCATATTGAGTTTTATAAACTTAGGATGGTTTGTCAGGTTCCAGACTTTAAGGGTGATTTTCCCTTCCTTTTTTTTTTTGATTGAATGACCAAATACATGTCAGAAAATTCAAAGCTGCATGTTGCTAAATGTTGGACAGTACCTCTAAAGTCTTATCGTCCTGCTCTATAATATTCTTAACTCTCATGGGAGGGAAAACATATTTTTTTTTTTAACATTTTAATCGAGAAAGATGGTGGATTTTGACGGTGGGTGAAAAACAGAAGATGGGAAAGGAAAGAAATAGAAAAGAGAAAGAAGGAACCTTCGCTCAGTTCAGTATAAACGAATGCTCGCTCACTCTTCGTCTCCCCCTGAGCAGAAAGAAAAGAAGAGGGGAAAAAGAGGCGAGTGAACATGGTGAGATGGAAAATGTGAGGAGCAGACCGGGGCTGAGCCGGCGGTTTCACCAGTATAACTGTCCTATTGTCTGACTCAACCAGAGGCTGAGCGCAGGAGACATACATGCATACGCACACACAGTCAAACGGCTGTTTGTTGTCATGACTGTCATCAAACCCTGAGTAAATGTTAGCGCAGTGTGTTTGTGTTGTGTCTAAACAATTACCATAGAATTAGACTGAGCAGAGACGACACTGGGAGGAGAAAGATACTCATCTAACTGTTGTGGAAGCATTATGATAATGGTGTTGAAATGAATTACGTGATGATTGCGCATGAGACATGTTGCAGGTTTTCACTCTTCAGTAAAAGTCCTGAAGCCTTTCCATTTTCAGAAGGATTATTGAAATGGATATGTGAATGAAATCAGAGTTGCTGTTGGGCCTGTGAGGACCTCCTCCCTGTCCCTGGGTGGGTTCCCTCCAGGTACTCCAGCTTCCTCCCACAGTCCAAAGCCGTGCACCTTCAGGCTAATTTGTGACTCTAAGTTGCCTGTAAGCACGAATGTAAGTGTGAATAGCTGTTTGTCTCTGTGTGTCTCTATATGTTGGCCCTGTGATAGACTGGCCACCTGATCGGTCCTCGTCCAATGTGAGCTGGGATTGGCTGTAACAGACGGGGGATGTGCTGACAGCTGTAATCTGTTGTCAGTCCATGAGCAACTTGAACAGCAAATGCTAAAAGTATAAGAGACATTCAGAATCATTTGTGTATTTGATTGATGGTTTACTTGAGTACGATGTTAAATATCCAAGCCATTCTCATAAAATTTTCATGTTTTTCAATTATTTTAGCAACAGATTATGTGCTGTTTTTATTACTGAATATGTTATAAGTGTAAAATGATGAGTGTTTGCTCATGTTATTGTAATTATAGTGCAGAAACAGTTACCGTCATCTCGCATTATTATAGCTTGCCTTCTCTATTAATCACAGGAGAAAGTTTGAGTACAGCAAGAGACGAGGACGGAGAAAGGTTTGGAAAGTTCAGCGGACTCACACGGATGTTGGACAAGTGAAATGAAATGAAAATTGGATAGTTAATGTGTTAATATTCACTCTAACCAAGCCATCCATGTGATGGTCACCATTTATGGACCAAAATTGGACAATGTGCATTCTGGAAAAACTATCTTCATTTGGCTGGAGCAGTTCCCTGCACCTTTAATACCCCACTATTAAGCCTGCCTGTCACTGTGAATAAACCTGTAAACAGAATATTCCAGTCCAGCTGTGGTGTCCTGCCTACAGAGAGCAGAGCATTCTGCCAGAATAAAAAGAGACTGAAAAAGATGGAGCTGCCAGCTTGCCTCTGACAGAGCAGGAGGCTTTTCCTAATGCAGTGGAAAATAGTGATGATCCTGTTGGTAACAGCAGAAGTCAGTTCTGATCAGCAGCGTGGTTTCTATTGATATTAAGTTGAAGTTTATTTTTCGATACAGCACATCGCTTCATCGCAAAATTCCTGTGTTTTTGCAAAGAAATAAGAGTCAGAAAAATGCGCAGAATTTCGAAAGCATGAAGTTTACTGTAATGAAACAAAAAGGCAGCAGGACTTAAACAAACACATCTGCTGTTTTTCTCTTTCTATTTTCACTACCACCGTCCTGAAGTAAGAGAAGGGGAGAAAGGGCGCAGCAATAAATTGTGTAAACTTAGACACACACTGCATTTATCTAAAGTCTTGTCCAAACAGTAAAAACCAAAAAGTCAAAGATTATAACCTCGTTCAAATACATGGTGGTTGGTTTTTCAATAATCTTGCAATTATCTGAAATGGATTATTCTAACAGAGTTTGTTCCCCACATGTGCCCAAAGGCAGGTATCTTTAAAAGGATAATTTTTTTTAAGTGGCCAAACTATGCAGATTTTTTTTTTTTTTTTGTAGGTTTAGCTTCGCCAAATGAAAATCTAAACACAATGGTTTTGAGATAGTAACTATGTGTTTACATGCGGCCACCAAAAGCAGGCTACTTAACTGGAACGGGGTTAGGATTGGACGCAGCTTCTGTAGATGTAAATACAGTGACGGGTGTTTGCAGATAAATGCAGTGTTCTTGTTATCTGAAAGAAGGATTGCATTTCAGCCAGCGCAGGACATCACTTCAAGTCATCTGACATTACACAAATATGTGAAAAAGAAAAATGCATCAACGTGGACTCAAAGGAGCGGGCTTTCTGAGGTTATCACTTCACAACCTTGTAATTGTCCAACTGTTTCTTTTCTTTTCTCTTTCAATAGCGATGACCCCAAATTAATAAGCTTGTAGAACACAAACAACAGAAGTTTATCCATGCTGGTTTTCGCTCTCTTTATCTCTTCCTTGTCGAGCCATTTGTCAACGATGGGATCAAGATAAATTTACATTTGGTCTGAATGCTTCAAAACAACATTTTAAAATCTCATCTAAGCACAGACACAGAGTCTGTGTGTGTGTGTGTGTGTGTCACTGCCTATGTCTAAAAGCCAAGGGACACAGTGAGCAAATGGGAGAGAAAGACAGACAGGAAAGGGAAATGCAGACGAGACGAAGGGAGAGAAAAAAGACAGAGACAGCCTGCTGATTTTCGAGCAGAATTGTGTGTGTATGTAAAATCTATAAATGTTCCAGCGACACAGACAAACCAGCAGCCGCTCCCCATGTAAACTGAAACCACATTTACTTTTCCAATCAGCAGTATCGCTGTCATTCTTTCTCCCGTCCACACGTTTGCTCCCCTCTCCGCTTTCTCTCTTTATGGGAAATCCACTAAAACCTTTAAGTGGCTCTGAGGTCTAAATGTATTTTATTGAAAATCCCTCTGTTATGATTACAAAATTCTTGACTTTGCTGCAGGTGAAAACTAGATGCTCAGATATTACGTTACTCTGTGGGACAGCTTTTATTTGATCTGGCTTACTTTGTTACAGTAATGTTTTGACATTGACATTGGATCTGATATGAAAAATTGTAATATATGATAATAATGGCAATGTATTTTCTTATATTTACTGTAAAATATTGGCTTCATCTGATCTTTCTGTGTTGAAAATGCATAAAACGGTTAAGTTCTTTCAATTTCCTCAAGTTTGCTCTAAATTAGGTAGAAAACTGTTTCTAATGGTTTACTAAACAATTTAAAATGCATGCTTTGCCGGGCATTTATTTCTTTCCAACTCATTAAAATTTATTGAGGCAACAATTAAAAAAAAAAAAAAAATCAACAAAATAATGTCAACCTCAGTCTTCATCCTTGCGCTCAACTAGCTCCCACAGGTTCAGTGGTCAAAGCTGTGGTCAGCACTGCTGAATACAAGTATGCAAACAATTCTGGTAAAGTTTTAGTAAGAAGTTTCAGTTTGTTACATTTCCTCATGCATCATTTGTAATTGTTAAATAATAATAAAAAAAAAATCTTAAGGTCAACGCGACAAAATACATCCTTCCAACAGTTGTCGGTTAAATAGGAAAACAATGAGGAATTTTATGTTTCACAAGAATATGAGGGAAACAAAAATGATACCTTGTTGTGGAGAGAAAGAAAACATGAGTGTGTAGATGTATTTTGGAGAGGGAGAGAGAAACAAGAGAAAAAAAAAAAAACAGTATTCAGAAAATGTGTTTCTATTCATTCCCGTTTTATGGCCGTGGGACTGTTTACCCTGTTGCTCTGTCTATTTACTCAGTCCATCCACAAGTTGGATTAGACACCAGCATTATCATCATTATTATTGTTGTTGTTGTAATCATGATTAGTACAACAAAAAACAGATAAAACATTTTACCGTTAACATTTACTTTTCAGTCTATTATTTAAACTTGCTTAGACACTTAGTAAACATTACTGAACAGTTCAGTCTCACCTTTTACTTTTTTTCCATTTCTATTTTGACTCTCCATACTCATATTTAAGTTCCTTAATCTGCTGCTATGCAATGGTGTCTCCGTATTGTAAAAGAAAAGAAAAGTTAAAGTATATACATTAACAAACGTATAATCAGTATTATTGGATAAGAAACATTTCATGGGTTTGCCATGTGCATTCATTTCTTATGTTTTATACAAGTTAATATTTCACATCATGGAAGAAACAGTCATTGTGGGAATTAAATCACAACTTTTGGAAAACTACCTTCTTTGTATAAATCTGGGCTTATCCATGATTGATTTCTCATTTAACGTAATATAACAGTAACTGCTTGGATTTAAGTGAAGATCCATGTATTTGATATCGCCCAGTAGGGATTCAGATGGTGTAATGACTGATGCAGTGCTTCACTTCCACATCCTACGCTTTGGCAGGCAGAGAGCACTTGTATGTTGTATGTCTTACCACACTTTCTTGATATTCTTACAATTCTATACGAACCTGACAACACTGAGCAGGAAACAGGCCTTTGGGACATGTGAAGAAAATCAACCCAATCTCTCAGATAGGACACTTTAAGGGTCCATCTTTTTTCTTTTTCTTTTTCTTTTGTGCCAAATGCAAGACTGACATGATGAAATAATGTTCTCCTTCCCACGGAGGACCAAATCAAGACAGCATCTAATAGGAGCACTTCGCTCCAACTGAGATCTGTATTATGAAAATGGCCATGAAAAGTAAAACGTAGTTTGTTATATATTTATGAATTTCTCTAAGGTTTAGGGTGAAATTATATTGCTGTAAAACACAACTACGGAAATTAGCTTCTGAAAAAATTTAAATATGAAGAAAATATACATTTTCTAAATCTGTGTACTAACACACAGAACATGATGTAAGGAGAGCAGAAGCAGGAAAAGGCGTTGTCAGGCGTTGATCACTTAAAACGGATTTACAAGCTTCCAAACATGAAATACAAGTGTTTGACAACTGTTGGGAACACATATATGACAGACTGCTAAAATAAACTGGTTTGTTGAGGTTAGTAAATGTATTAAAGTTGATTCATTTCAGTCATTGATTTCAAGCAGTTAATGACTGCAATTTTCCACAAAGGAGCACATGAAAAATGGCTTTCATGTCATGTCAAGTGGTGATTGTTTGATTTTATAAATCTTACATTTCGGGCGAGCCTAAATCACCAAATCAGATGTGGGCTTGTCAGTGCTGAAAGGGCTTATTGTTGCTGCAGCACCTCCCTTTATTGTAGCTGAAAATTAATGAAGAAATGAGTCAACTCGTCAAAGGGCTTTAGATGACTGGTTCTTCGGGGTCTGACGCAAAATGAGTGTAACCTGTGTTGTGTATTTTCATCTCCTAAGCAGCAAGGCAATAATGTTTGCAGAAAAGATTTTTATTCATTATTACTATCAACATGTACGACATTCTTAGCAACACTTTCGTTTTATGTGGCCTCAAAACCGCAGATGGCACTTAAACGAATGAAGCTCTTTTACGGAAATGCCCCCCAAAAGAATGATGGTGGAACATTCTTCCTTGGGTGTGTTTTCCTCTTTAACAGCCTCTCACACTCTCACCGACAGTGTGTGAGCAGGCTCATCATGTTAACCTCAGGGAAGACATCCAGCTCTGTCAGGGGAGCGGTCTCACTATCAACCGAAGGGTTTTGTAGGAGGTAGAGCTCCTGCTGCACAGATGAATCAGCTCTCTTGGCCACTTTCATTTCCAGTGTTATGCTGACCCCAGGAACATAATTCAAATGTTTTTCTTCTCCTCTCATCTCCACTGGGGGACGGCTCCTGTGTGATGCTGTGAGAGGCTTTCACTGAGTGCTGATATTCCTCTCCTGCAGCTCCAGATCTGTCCAAAAAGCACAGAAACTGTAAAGCATCATGCTCTAGTAATGGTGGAAGGGCTCGTGACTTCAGCATTCCTCTGTACTTTCACTGGTGTCTTGAATTATGCACAACCAATCTGGATGACGGGACATAGATAATAGCAGCTGCTGTTTATATAAGGACAGCAGAGATACCACCGACTTCTGTGACGAGTAGAATTAAAAGGTTAAATCATTTTCAGACTACATCTCCAGTTCGGTGCTGCAATTGTGTCATCATAAAGAGTCCAGCCAAAGTCTAATGACTAATCCTGCTGCTGTGACACTGAAAAAAGCACACATCAACCAAAATATCAGTTATGCTTATGTTTATTTATTTCATTGGTTTATTGCAAAAAAAAAAAAGTTGTTAAAATAGCCCAAATGAGATGAATGAATTCATGGTTCTGAAAAGCCCCAGGTACATCAAATAATCCAAAATCAGTGCCATGTGATCGAGATGATCTTTTACTAAAATCTGTGCTCAGTCAATGAGAGTTTGAGGAGACTTCATTAGTTAGATTTAATAAACGGTGGTTAAGGTATATTGGAAGTGGAGTTTTGAGGTCTTGGATGGTTTTATGGTGTATCTACTATATCAGAGACTAACAGTTAATATCGGCTGGCTTATAACAGGACTTTGTCTTTCACATTTCAATATTTACATTCTCCAAAAGAAAATATAAGTATTCTCGACACAGATATCTAATCACCTTTACCTCAGGGTCTCTGCCCAGGAGATAACAAAAAGTTTCCACCACTTGGACTGTCTGAATACCTGTGCAGAGCTCTTTATTATCCAGAATGTATTCTACATACTGACCTCAGTTGAGGGAAAAACCCTTTTGGATGTTTTGTAGAAACAGTTACAGCCCATCACTTTTAGTAAAGGCTGACTTCACTGTAGTTTGGGCTCTGTGTTCACAGACAATGTAATCCATCAGACAGCCTCCTTCACTGAAGGCCAGTTGACATCAAGATCGAAATCCCCCTTGCATCTTCCACAGAAGGTCAAACACATCAGAGATGACATGTCCAATTTTTAGACTCCTTAGTTGTAATTGTGCACCTCTTGCTGACTTTAAGGTGAGTGTCATAAAAGCTTTCAGTTTTCCCGTTCCATATTTACTGACTTATTTCATCCCTGCAGTGGTAAAAAGAAAGTCACCAAAAAAAGACAATAAAGTCCTTCTTTTCTGTGGTGATAAGGCACAATTACACCAAAATGGTAAACATGGGATTTTGGCTCATTGCTTCCATTGATTGTGATGACTGTGGTCCCCATCTTGGCTTCAATCTCTTAGCTGGACCACCAAAAGGAATACTTGTCTTTTTTTCCTGCCCAAACTCCATGCCCTTCTAGATCAACTTGTAGATAAAACACTTGGCAATAAATGAGCATGAAAGTGAATCTTGTTTTGGGAACTAGCTGGAGTCTGCAAGCCCTCTATTTCCCACAGAAGTGAGCAACTACACTACAATGTTGTTCACTACAATAGTGAAGCTTTTTCTAAAAACATCATAAATTAACTGTGAAATGATTTATTACAGAAATTATCATCGCAGTGTTTTAATATTTGAATACACAGGGAGATAGGCAAAGTGATGGGAGAGCATTCATTTAAACCAAGAACACTGAAACTATTGTGTGAACTTTGTTATCACTACTTTTGGTTGATTTTAATCCCCTCTAACAAGTAACTCTGTGGAGACAGTTTTACTTTCATGTTTTCCCATTATGATTCAGATCAGAGATTAGTATCCTAGTTAGAACTGGGTCATAATGTCTTGAACAAACAACAGATTTAATGCCAGTGAGAATCTGAGGGTCATGGATATGAATAACATAGTTCTTTGAAAACATAAAAAAAAGATACTTTGGCAACAGAAATATGGGTTGGTTTTGTATTTGACAACAAACAACGAATCTAATGTGGAAAATATAAAAAAAAAAAAAAAAAAAAGGGAGAAGGGTTGGGTGTTCTGGTGACTCAACGAGCTAAGGTACTGCCCGTGTACGTGGAGGGCCCACATTTTCTGTTTAGTCACTAGAATTTACTGCAAATGCACATACACTGAATGTGAAATGAAACCAAAAGATATTTTTTGAAAGCAGAAATGGAAGAAGCTGTTCTTAAACCTTTTTAGAATCGGCAGGCAGTTGCTGAAGAAAAGTAGCTGAAGGAGCTTCTTTGTCTAAATAAGTGCCCGTCCACATGGCAGCAGCCTGCCAGTGAGCCACACTGACCAACTGGAAAAAATCAGCAAGCTGTCTCTGGTGTGGAAAGTAAAAGGAAAAATTAGTTAAATGTATGAAACTAAGCACAGAAGATCGATGGAAGCAGAAGAAGCAACAACAGTGAGGCACTGAAACCAAAAAGCTTTCCATATTACACATACAATACTTGAAGGATTTTTGTCATTTAAGAGAGAGAGAGAGGGTCATACCAGGTCATTAAACACGAAACTAACATGTATAGTGTGTGTGTGTGTGTGTGTGTTATTGCCAGTCTCTCTGGGTTTGGCTCTGCCATTCATTAAAATTATAGGGAATTCAGACAGTTTATATCTCCTCTTATAGATATAAAGGAGCATTAAGCATCACACTGGAACATTTAACACCCCCCAAAAACTTCAAGTCAGTGTATTTTCCTTGAGGTTTTACTGGTCTACTTCTTGACTGGTGATTGTGTAATATAAAGTATAATAAAATGTGCTATTTGATGGACATTTTAATGTATGTTTCCTCATGTGTTATTTAAGAATCCCGGGCAGTCAACACTTGCACTGTATTATTATTTTCTGAGCGAGCGGTTGCGGGTGGATGGAGACTCTACACTTCATTATTCTTCCTGCGTATTGTTCTTATTCCAGTTTCTGCGATTACCACACTAATTAGGCTCCACAGAATCTATCACATACTGCTTACAATTGGTGTGGCTTTGCTGTTATTATTATTTTTTTGTGCGTGTGTGTGTATATAAACAGTTTTTAGCCTTCACTAACTTCGGTTGTGATATGATTTGTGTTCAAACTCAAGAAACAAAAAGTATTTGAATGCTTTAGGAATAAAGAAAAGCAATTCTCTGTGTATGCTGGCTAGAAATTTCTTGTTCTCACAGGGATTATACATATTGCTGATTACTGGGATATCATTTGTTGTTATGTATATACACACTTACTCTTTGCCCCCTTTGTATTTTTTGATGAGGGGCAGATACATCTAAAACTTGGTAAATCTTTGTGAGGTTGCAGAGGCCACACTCTATTTGTTCATCAGATCACAGAGTCAAAACATTTTCTTCAGTAGACCTTGTTATTAGAAAAATGCATGCAGTACTTTCCCTAATTATTGCTGTGAATGCTGAACTTCATGTCATCTGACATTTAAGCTTTCAGGAGCCTTCTGTTTTTGAGTTATTATTATTATTTTGTCCATTTACTACAAATCACACACTAACTATTGATAACTTTTACACTTTCTCAGTGCTGTCTTTATTGGTCCTGTGGTCGGGCATCAACCCACTGCAAAGCCATTTCTTACCCACCACCTCTGTATTAGCAAGGACTTATTACTCCCCTACTCTAAAACCCATCATCCTTTGGTCTGCTGTCATAAATTTCATTTTTAATATTGTGTGTGCATGATTAATATTTGTGGTAAACATTGCACACCACCAGAATAAAAATAAATCTGCCTACATGTATTGACTGTTCTAATGCTGGATTGTGCTGCGTATTCCGCTGATATTTAAGTTAACTGATTTGGGGGAAATGGCGCATATTGTTTTAGAAGCACTATCTGGTGACTAAAAAACATAACAGGATTAGACTGTTGGGCAAATGTGTTTTCTGTATTTCTCCATATAACTATTCCAGAGGAGATGAGCTGTGGAAGGTTTATATCTAATCAGTACAGTACTGAAGACTGACGAGGGTGCAGAGGCAATTGAGATGGAGATGTAAGTTTGAAAAATTCATCAGTATGGTTTCAATATCCTGTATATGATGGTGTGAGATATGTGACGAATATAATTTTGAAACAGATGAGGAAACGACAAGTTTTTTTCAGATACCACAGTGGTTGATAACAGAAAAGACGTGACATCATGACCTAAATGGCTCAATGGTTCAATCTCAACGGACACGGACAGCAAAAAAGGTACAAAATGGTTTGAGTCAATACAATACAAGGTAGTTTATGTTTGTGGCAGTTTGCTGGCTTGTTTCTCGCTAATATTTGCATCATATATAGTAAGAGAGTGGGGAAACAAAATATAGGCCAACAGGGCAATATTAATATCAAATTAAGATTTGAAATAACAGGTTGCACAATCTCTTCCCCGAAGAAATTGTTGAATAAATTAAGAAATTAATAAAGGAGGGTGAGAAAGTGGTACATTCGGGTAAATTTATGTAAAAGCCATGCACCAGGTGGATTATTTCTTAAATGTCACTCTCTGTAGTCCATCCAGGCCTCCACCACTCATAAAGAGGTGGTGGATCCAGCAGGGTGTGTGCCCAGAGGCTGCAGTTTCGCCTTTGTTAGCAAAAAAATATCCTTACCTTTGGCTTTTCAAGGGCACTCTTTGAAAAAGAGACTAGAAAGTTCATAGTCCCATCCTCCCCATGGGGGGAAGGAGGAAGGAGTGTGAAGGGGTGGGTGACAGACTTCACCAGCAGCCTAGTTTTCATACCAAGCTAACAAGGGCATATCCATTATTTATGTCACCCAGTTCCCCACAACATTCCAGTAAACAAGTCTTTGATTATTTTTGCATTATTGCCACTTAAAAAAAATATGAATTGCTGCCTGACAGGCTGCACAAGACCAAATCACAGAACAACATTTTTTTTATGCCGCTAGCATTCATCTTGTCTTCGTGTCACGTGTTTTGGTAATATTTCATTAGAGGTTCTATATATTGTCGCAGCAGAGATAACATCAAACCAGGAAGAATGTCATTGTGCACAATAGAAAGTGATGTTGACTGAGTTGCTACATGAGCCATATATTAAATGCATACTCAAACTGGAGTCTTCATGTCCAGTTAAATTGTCTGCTGATTGTGATTTTCATTATGATAATGCAGGTTTAATTTGCCCTTTGGTGCTCTGTGATTAAATAGGTAACGATAAAAGTTATTAGTATGTATATACCCTGGATCTGTGTACGTGGAAGTCAATATCAAATAATTTTTTTTTAAGTTCAGAGTGCCTGGGGTTTTGAGTAAAAAAAATGGGTTTGGGCTTGCTGTGACAGTTTAACTTGACTTTCCCACGAGGCTGAGTTAGATTGAGTTACATTTTAAATGCTTAATTAATGAAATGATTACACACGCACACACATTCACACACACACCATGCACCTATATGAGGAGAAAACACTGGCAGTATGGTTTCTCTTTGTTTCTCTAGTTCCTCCTACTTTTGTTTGGAAAAGTTTTATTTGTGCACGGCAAAAACAGGATTACTTGAAGTTGCATAAGAAATTCCATCATTGTTGCAACTTGTTTTAATTGAACCATCTGAAGGGGGCACTGTTCAGAATCAGGACCTTTTGTTGTGGTATTTAATTATCCTGTGTTGGTAATACCTCTTTGGATTTAAAGATAGGAATCTACTTAGTAAAAATATTTATCCAAATAATCATAATAATAGCTTTCAAAAATATATTTTTCATATTTTTGATAGTTTAAGGGCATCCTGATGTGTTAGCACCGTACATTATTCTATTGTAATGACACAGCTTGTTCATGTGTATAAATAATCGAGAGTGCTAATGCAACATTAGGCAGTGAGGCAGCAATGAAATCAGAGAGGTTGACTTCAAACCCATTAAAAGCAAGTTCTTCCAAATTAAGAAATTTTGACGACATATTAAGTGATTTTTACTCTGCAGTTTAATAACCACGTTGCAACCTATGAATGAATCCTTTTAGACACTTGAAGATTCATTCCTGACTATAATACACAAAACCTTCTTCCGTACAAGTCTGTAGCTCAGCAAGATTATGGAGTAACATGAGTTTATTAGCTATGAAATTAGGTCATGGTGAGATAGCAGCACTTGTTTGATTGCAACTGATTCGTTGATGTGTTTTAAGAATGGATGTGAGTCATGTGGTTTGATTTTTAATTTTTTTTTTGCAGAGCAGCTGATTTGGTTCATGAGATAACATTATGTTTCTTAGAAAAACTGATGTTGACATGGCTTATTACTTCGTGCCGATAAGAGTCGAAGATCTTCATTGATTTTTTATTTTATTTCATGCAGCTTCGGTGAAATGACAGTGTTTGCCCCACCTTTTTTTTTTTTTTTTTTTTTTAAATTTCTGTGCAGCTGATTTTCGTTTCGCATTTAACTTTGTGAATAATTGCGACCACAGTGCTTGTCTCTTTAAGAGTCAGTCTTCTGGTGGCTTCTTGATATTAATAGAGCCGCTGTGTCTTCCTCCTCTGACGTAATGCCCACAGCCGACAGAGAGACAGGCAGAGAGGTCCTGTCACAGCAAAGCGGTAACACTAGTCTGAAAAACAACAACAACAACAACAACAAAAACAACAACAACATCAGATAACGAGCTGCTTTGGTCAGCAAATCCGGGCTGCGGGCTGCTGAATAACACACTATAAGATCGGGAATCATTGCAACACCACCAGAGGCAAACTCACTCATTGTGATCAGTCGGTATTATCCTGTTTAGTTTTAATGTGTCGCCGTTTGTAGCCTTAACTATCTCTCTTTCCCTCTCAGACCAAAGAAAAAGAGACAGCCAAGACACAAGTCATCCCCCGTCCGACATCATCAACAAACAAAAACCCCTCAAAGAGACGAAGCAGCCAAGCCAAGCCAAGCCAAGCCAGCCAGCCAGCCAGCCACCATCTTAACAGGCTGCTGAGAGAGAGACACAGAGACAGACTGAGAGAGAGAGGAGAGAGAGAGAGAGAGAGAGAGAGCAAAGGGGGCTAATGCTTATTTTGATCAACAGGTAAGCAGCAACCCAAAAAAAAAAAAAAAAAAAAAAAACAGACACACAACAGCAACACAACCCTGTCTACTAATTCGGGGGTGCAGTGGCGCATCAAGGTAAACGATAACAACAACAACAACAAAAACAACAACAACCAACCCCCCAAAAAATGCTTCGGCGATGCACGGTTTTGCAGGAGTAGACGGGGAAATGCATGCTCTCTGACAAGTGTGTGTGTGTGTGTGTGTGTGTGGTAGGAGGTGGGTGGGTTGGGGGGGAGGTAGGGAGAAAGGGGGGGGGGGGGGGTGAAATGTGTTGGTGTTTAATGGAAGCCGGCGATATCAATGCTGCGTTTGCGAGACAAAATATCGCTGTTTGCCGCTGGGGAGTTTTACGACGGGCAGCAGTCGGTTTGCGTCTTATGTAACTAACGGCCTGAGCAGCGACGGTGGGTGAAGAGGGATCTGCTGAATGAGGGGGAGGAAAAGGAGCAGCACCGCTTTCAATTCACATGGCAATTTACATTTAGGTTAGGACACCCAAACGCTGCACAAATACAAATTTTCTGGGGGGCTGCTGGGGACGGGCTGCTGCTTTGATTTAAGACTGAGTTTGAAGCCAAGCAAGCAAGGGGACGTGGAGTGACTTAGTCGCCACAAGTAGGTTTGTGTTTTTCCTCTAACTTTTGTTTCTTTTATTTTTTATTTTCTTTTCCCATTAGTTTTATTTTATTTATTTATTGTTTTGCCGGACACTCATTTCCGATAAGTGGCATCCTGACTGGGCAGCTACAAGCCGGCGACCTGAGAGTGATTTTGTCGCCACAGTGTAGCTCTCCTACATCTGCCAATGACTTACTTTTTTTCTTTATTTATTTATTTTTGCTGTTTTTCATTGATAAGCTTTTTTTTCTTTTACTATTCTAACTCGCAAACTTGATACCCAAGTTCAGATTTCTTGGTGCTCCGAGTGACGCACGTCGCCCATTGAAGAGAGAGAGAGAGAGAGAGCGAGAGAGAGAGAGAGGAAAGAGGTTTAAACTGGAAGTTTGAACACAGATCGGTGTTGGTAGTTTGTTTGGGCTAAAAGGAACAAAGTGGCGTGAAGTTTGGATGGAGGCAGGCTGTGTTTATCTGGCGCTTTACAGCCGATATGGCGCTGTTTTTGCACCTCTTTCATTGTTGGGAAGCTCGAGCGCATGGTGGATGAGGATTGTCGTAAAAACATCCTCCCTTATCAACTTAAAAGCAAAACAAGTACTCAACAGATCAAATATCGCTCCCCTTTGTTTATTTGTTGCTGTTGCAGAACTTTTTTTTTTTTTTTTATGAGTGATGCCGGGAAGCCTGAGTCGCATTTCCACTCGACTTTGAAAAGGCCCCCCTCCCCTCCTCCTCCTCCCTCTGTCGTAAGAAACTGTGATGTTCCTTTGAGATAAGGGAGCCGGGTAGGCATGACAACTCTGAGGGGAGAGCAGAGTATGTGAACCCAGCACAATGAGGCACACACTGCTAGGAAGCATTTTACATAGTCCTTCACAGTTCTCCAGCTCTGACACCCCCCCCCCAAAAAAAAAAAAAAAAAAAAAACTAAACAAAAAACCCCATCCATTTATGTGTGGAGCGACTTTTATTCAACAGATAACCTCAGATTTTTTTTTTTTTTTTAAAGTAGAGAAGGTCTGGGAGTTCTCACTCTGACCCCCACACTCGCTCACCGCTGTTTGAAAAGCTGACACTTAGTTTTTCTCTTACTTTGTAATTTATTTGTTCGCAGGGCAGTTTTCTCTAGTCGTAAAAAATTTGATGTCTTTTTCTGCAGTTCTTTCTAGTAAAGCCCGTCCATCTACATCTCTATTTGCACGGCATGTCGGTGTCGGACAGTAACGATGACAAACCTATTTATTTGTATCTTCATTTGTACCTTGATTTTTTTTTTTTTTTTTTTTTTTTTATTTACACACTTGGTTAAAAGTTCTGCCTTCGCATTGCATTTGGTTGTTTGAAAATTTTTATCCGGCAGTTCTTTTGAAAGTTTTGTGTGTTTGGCCACACAAGCAGAGAAACGTTATACACGAGTCTCTTCAATCCACAAAACTTTGGGGTTCATGGGAGTAAAAATACAACTTATTTCTGAAATTTTTAGGGCAATGTTTTACCACAAATCTAATTCAGAAGGTATAAATTCATTATATGGTTTTCTAACTTCCCAGAACTTTCCTGGAAGGGAGTGCAAAGCAGAGGTCTTCTGTTTTATGTTGATGATAAGTTGCACGTCTTTGGAAATAAGATCATTTATAAAGTCACAAAAATGCTGTCAAAGTTGAATCAAGTTATTAAAATTTCACAATAGATGTTTTTAAATATTTAGCTATGCGATATATCTATCAGATTTATTAAGCTCCATGGGTAACTTTTTCTAACAAAGTTTTATCTGCTTTCCAAAATGTTGCATCCTTTAATACTGATGTTTTTCCTCAATAGATCTATTTAGTCGATTTAATGATTTTTTTTTTTTTGTTTGTTTTTAACTTTTTTCTAATATGACTGGGCAATTCTTCTTTGTTACTCATCACAGGAACTAAAGACACTTTCCAAGTAAATTGGGATCAAATGCTCTAAACAGACAACAACTTTTAATTTTGTTGGGAAAAGTTTAGTGTTGTATGTCTGTCTTGTCAGTTCATGTATTGTTAGATATGTGCAGTGTCTTTGTTGAACGCTTGCATGCTTTTAACAAGTTGCTGTAAATTTTAGAAAAAGTGTAACAGTGTATCAATTTAGCGCTACAACTTTTAAAATTTTCCTCTTTCCAGACACTGGATATTATTGTATCTTACGGCCTTGTTCTTCGCTGCTATTAAACGTCAAAACAGTTGACGACTTCCTAAAGAGAACCTCTGATTGTAAAACTCTTTCCTGTATGTGTGTGTAAGACAGAGTGGGAGAGAGCACAGCACTTTTTCCTGTCTGTGTGCATGTGTGAGTCTCTGTATGAGCTGTGGAGACAGCCATGGCTTACTCATATGGCTGCAATATGTGAAGTCTCTGTGGTGGAACTGGGAAGAGAGAAAGTTTTGGGAGAGAGAGAGGGAGAGAGAACACATGGAGTGAGGAAAGTCAGAAATGTCCTGTTCAACTAGCTGGAATGTATCTCCTGTGTTTTATTGATGGTTTGATGTTCTGTAAGACACGAGGAACAACTGTAATGATTTTGTGGGCTGCCATGCATTTGTCTTTGGTCGTTTCAAAGTAATGCTGTGTTAAAAGGGAAAAAGGCCAGTTTGAGATGGAGCGGAAAAGGAGACTTCAAGGGAATTTTTTGGGTAAAGTTGTAGTGATTTCATTGGTGGACACGTGATTAATTTTTCTGCCTCCAACTCATGAAGGGATTTGAGAAGGATATGCTGTTGAAACGTCATGCTCCCTAATTTTCTGTAAAGCCTTTAACTGCGGTCATCACAGCTGACAATTTTTCTAAGAGTTTTCTTTTTGTTTCTAGACTGAACAATGACTAATATGAATTTAATAATGGGAGGAAATTATCCTCAGTTTAAAATATCGAGGAAAAAAGTAACTGCAGTTGTAGTGAACATGATATGTTTGGAACGAACATATTTTGACGAATAGTGGGTCCCTCAGAATTTGTGGAAAACTGATGAGACTGTGAATTTGGCTCAGGGAAGTCAATCTAATCTACAGTAGATAAGCAGCCTCTTTGCAACCCCCCCCCCAACCAAAATAAATACATAAAATAAAATAAAAATTAACAGGATTTGAGCAAAACCACCACCGTTCCCCCTGGAGCTGATAGAGAAGTAGTACTGGGCAAACAGAGGTGTTTTAACGACCTTACAATAGCAGATGAAATCTTATCACCAGTAAAGGGAATGCACAAAATAATTCCTACTCCAAGTCCTGCACAGTGACTCCAGTCTCTCTCCCTCTGGTCTGGACTAACACATGTCCGAATTCAGAGCGCCGCGTCCCGCTTCATCTAGTTAAAATGTATGACGGAGCTAAGATCCGGACTGATTTCAGTTCATCTGTTCTTGCTGTCCCAGACACAGGTATTCTGTTTCGGTAATCTCATTCGCAAACATGCTTCCCACTTCAGAGGAGTCTGGAAATGAAAAACAGTTGATTCCTCTGTAAAAATCTGTTAGAGTTTCATTTAGACATGAACTGCTGCAGGGAACAGGAGCAAATCCAAACTTGCCATCGGCTCAAAACTTCAACTTTGTTTTATAAGTTATGAGTTCTACTTTTGCCATTTTCTTTTGTGTATTTCAAGGAGTCAAACACTTAGACATGAGGGAAAGCCTTTCTCAAATATTAAAGCATAAGTGTTAACAGCTAACATTTATTTAACAGCTCCATACCTACAAGGTACAAGTCTACTTTAATAAAGTTTACATTTACTCAAGCTTACTAATATAGCATCCTTCGTCTTGTTTAAACATAAGTTTTAAAGTATTATTCTTTATATGGAGAAGCTCTTATTTAGTTTTAATTTCTAATCCTATTTATTTATGAACGCAAACTGTCTCAACTTACACAGTTTCTAGTGAGAAGGCAAAGATAGCATCTATTAGAGCAATCGGCTGTTATTCATCTCAACTCTGCCTGAAGTTCAGATAAAGGAAAACATCCATTTGTCACGGATAGTTTATTTAAAGAAAAAACCTTTTTGCAAGGCTTCTGGCTGTCTTGGCTCATGGCTCTCTAGCTAGCACTTCTTTATTACCCCGTCTCTTGTTTTGCTCAGATCCCAAGGACACGATTGTTTTTAACTTATTTTACTGCCTGGGCACATTGTCTTGGCTCTTTCATTGCTCTATATTAGCTGCTTGTAACGTTGGTGATACAGGGATTTGAGCTTATTCTCCTGTTGCAGTTACTGGAAGTCAGTCTGGAAAAGAGTGTCTGCTAAATGCCCAAAATGTCATCCCCACTCTGTGTCTGTGGTTAGTAAAGCCTTGTTTAGGCTTGAGTTTGTCTCTAATGTCTTTGGTCTATTTTAGACTTTCAAGTTGGTCTTTTAGAGAGCCTGCTTCAGATAACGAGCACATGGTATTGGTTTAGGGTGAAATGATTCTTTTTTCCCCTCATTTTTTTTTTCTTTAGCTTTTTTGAGATATACAAATCTAAATATGGGACAATTTTTCCTCCTTTGATCTGGGAGAGTAAATAATCCTTCTGTCATGATACAGTACAGACTGATAAAGTGGCGGGTGAGCGGATTTAGGCATATAGCAGTAGAGTGTGGTGACACAGGCAGCCTTGTGGTTATAGAGACTCTCCTCTTACCAAAGGTGGTATTGTCGAATATATACAACGCTTGCTTTCTTCCTGTAAATTACTGAGTACGAGTATCTGTTCAATCCCTCAAATGTTATGTTTTTGGAAAATATATTATAGTGGGAGATTGATTTGGAAGAAAAACAATTCTAATCGTCATTTAACACAAGTTAAGCGTGAGTTGATGGTTTCAACTTTCTGAGAAACCTGCTGGCTTTGTTATGTTATGCGTTATGAGTTGCGAGTTTTGACTGTTTTGACTCAGCAGTGTACTTATGATGCCTCCTGCACACCCAGACATTTGGTTATCAGCGTTCGTGTGGGCTTTTCAGAGTGTATGATTTGTTTCAGTGTCCTAATTTAAAATTAATCCATACTCATTTACTCAGTCATGGGAAAAATGAATGGCACGTACCTTAAAAGAATCACATCGCATTTCCTTTCAGATTTTTTACACAGCAGTTGTTTTTTCCCCTTTTTTCCATGATGGCTGAAAAAATTGAAGTTTGCCTTTTATCAAACAAATCTCAGTTGCAGTCCTTAAGGCTGTGTGACTATGAATTGCTGCTTGTCGTTCAACAAGCCGTACAGGTGTTGTCCCAAGTTTAAAAGGTTTTACAAAGGAACAAGGAAAAAGGGGAAAAAGCTTTGATTGAACGTGATGTTTATGGCTGTAAATCATTACGGAAAAAATGTGGCTTTCCTAAACAGTTGTCAGTGACTATCTTGAAACAAAATGAAACAGATTGCATTTGTTCTCAGAAGTTTTTGTGAATAAAACAGACCTAAATGTGTTTTAAATGTTGATGTCACTGAGATCTGAATTTAAAAAAAAAAGCTCCCAGGTTATTTGTATTAACTCTGTTGGAAGACAAAAGTAAATGTTTTCTTTTACTGAGACTCTAAATATGGCCTGCCAGCCTATTTACACTTTGATGGCACATTAACATAAAGTTTGATTTATGCTCTCCGCTGGCATTGTAAGTCTTGTGATAATAGTCCATAAAACTTTCCACTTAATAACTTCACCTTTTGAAAATGGGGCTTCCTGTTGAAAGGAAAAGTCAAATTACAATAACAATATATATCACGCCAAAGCTTGTTGCAAAAAGTGATTTAAAGAAAATCAATTTTTGTAGGTGAGGTGAATTATTGGGGAACTGCCCTTTTTAAAGTTTGAATATTTGCATAATGAATTTGAATGGGCTCCAATTTTTCTTTATTCTCATATCAATGGTGTTTTATGAGATTTTAGTGAGTGGAGTGGACCAAAAATGCTTTACAAACTGTTATATTGCATCCTCAAAGGTATAATTATAGTTTTATTTCTATCTTGTCACTTAATTCCTAATTTTCTTCTATTTAAAGTCATTTGGCAATATAGGGGTGTGCCATGTTGGGGGCATGTTGTTGTTGGGGCGTCTGCCTAGAGTGCATTTTGGAGTATATTGATGCGTAGCCCAGGAGGACAGAGGCATCATCAAGACGTTGCACTCTGTATAATGTCACCTCAGTCCTTAGGCTAACGGCCTTTATTTACTTTTTCGACCATTAGTAGGAATTGAAACGGCCTGTTGCTGGAAAACGAGTTAACATAATCTACGTATGCTCAGGTGTAGATCTAAAGAATCATTTTCTGCTCCTCATACTCGCCATCACTGGAGGCTCCAGCACTATCAGCACAAAAGAGCAAAATCAGCAGAACAGACTCGGCTGTTTTCTGCGCCTCAGCGTCTCCTGCTGTAAGATTTAGTGCAGCAACTGGATACCATGCCCTTCTAGGCCTCATACTGAATCCTTTTCAGTTGATGAAGACTTTGAAAAAGTTCCTTTACATGCCACAGAGTGCATTTTGTAGCATGATGTCAGTTACCTAGCAGCGGCAAGGACATACGGTGGTCTGTCTTCTTACGAACTCCTGTCACATTGGCATCCTAGTAATTGTTTTTCATTGTTACTGTCTTTTGAAATTTGTTTAGAAATGCATATAACAATAAAAATCAGATGTGGAGGATTTGTAAAAGGGTAATCGGAATATTCTTTGTTTCAAGGGTTATATTATGTGCGTGTGCTAGAGCCGCTTCACAAATTTGTATAATTATACAAATTATTCTTTTTAGATCTCAGTGCTATATAGACGGTGCAGTAAGCAGAGCTAAAGAGGAGATTACTTGTAGTGTTATTGGCATGTGCGTACTTTTTCTTGTCTTCCTATTAGCAACGGCTCCATCTGTAATTTCTGACAGTTTTACACGATACCTAGCAGACACTTAGGGAAATTTGCCATGGAAAATATGACACTATCATAAGTGGCACAAATTTGGATGTTTTTTATGTTGTAAGAGTCTTTTGTCTTGAAGCTGAAAAGGCTTCACAACACACAGATGGTCAGAGTACTGAACCATTTTCTTCATACACTGTACGCTTCATTCAGTGCGACTTTTCTTGAGTAGAAGTGGCAGTTTTTTTCTTGTTTTTTGAAATCGAGAAGCTACTTGGGAGGAAAAAATGTTTCCAACTAAGAGCAAGTCATTTGAGTTAATGTGAATTACTGTAAATCATTCCTTTCACCTGTTCTAACAGAAACCTGTTAGATCTAGCACTTTCCCAGGTTTCACATGTTTTCTTTCAACAAGTTTATTATGTACAAGAGATGAGGGTGAAAATACTCATACTTTATGTAATAGCAGCTTGCAGTTAAACTGCTATCAGGCTGGATTTTGAGCTCCCTGGATGGATTGCTACACGGTTATTTCTGATGTTGTGAGGGAAATTTTCTCTGTCGACCTAATGACTGACTGACTCAGGGTGAGAGTTTGACGTGAGGCCCGAGGGCCTCGATGGCATGACTACTCAACTAAATCTGACAGTCCTTGGGACACTCAGGTGGCTCATCCAGGCTCAGCTGTGTCTTTCTGCTGATATTACTGGTGACAGGGCTGATAACAGCAGACCTTGGCTGGTCATAACAGTGGCTGGCTGTTGCAATATCAGGCAGTGGGACGTATGTAGTTCCTGCTTCAGATTTGAGGTGACATCAAGCATAGGAGCCTGTACTGTACACCCTTCCATCTCCTTGAGCTCAAGCTTCAATAAACATCCTTAGCCTACGACATCCTGGACTACAGTGCTTTTTCACAAGAGATGAGGGCTAAAGTACTTGTACTTTATGTAACAGCAGCTTGCAGTTGAGCTGCTATCAGGCCATGTTTTGAGTTCTCTGGTTGATTGCAACATAGTTATTTCTGATATGGTTGTTATCTACTCACAGGTTAGTCAAAGCCTGTGTATTCATTTATACGGCATCCGTCCCGATCTGTCTTTTAAATCAAAAGTGCATCACTTCTCATGGTTAGACTGTCAGCGCATGAAGCGCATTCATTTCCAGACAGTTGAGCATTGTTGATAGATGGTTATCAGTTATTGTAACACTCTGACAGCACTTATCTCCACAAGTTGAGGTCAGATCTGTCTCATCTCATGCTTAGGTATGACTTATGTGACTCGATGATTGTATATTTCTGTAGTGGAGTTTTAACTGTCTGTTCTGTCAGTAGTCAAACCAAGAACTTTAGAGACATTCACTCACACACACACTCACACTCACACACACACTGTGAGATTTCATACTTGATCGATCTGTTGTTTGCTCTGCAGGTTTACCCGTTTCTCTTTAGGTGCTTCTTTTTGTCATTCAGGTTCTTTATCTCTGAATCTACCTCTTTTATTCTTTATGTAATGCAAGACAGCACTGTTAGAGTGACGGGTTAGTATAACCGCTGTCAAAATACTCTCAATTACCTGCTCAGAGATGGCAATTAACTTTCATTTCATGAGTAAATACAAGCTGGAACTTGTTTTCTCTCTTGATCTTTCTCACTCACAATAATAGCTCCTCTGAGGTCTGATGTGGCACACTTTCTCCAGCAAACATGGCTTTTTCTCTGTGCATATCTTGCAGTCATACAGCATTAATTCTTGCTATAATAGCTCTTTATTTCATGGCTGCATGTATGAAATGCTCTTAGGTCCGTGTATTTGTAGTTGACAAAATCTGTCAACTCTGATGTGTATTTTATAAAATGACTTGTTATTGTGTTGTGTGAGTACCTGCATGCATGACAGAGTGTGAAATTAAGAACAATTTGTATGATTTCTGAGCGTTGACCTGCAGTTTTCTGATTAATATATACTTGCTGTGGAAAGGGGACCCATTTTTGCTGCCTGAAAAAGCATGCCCCCCTTCCTCCTCCCCCCAATGTCTTGCACACACATACACCAACATACACGTGCACACGCACACGCATAGCCCCATTAGTATGTAGTCTGGGATCTGGCTAAAACATCTGGTGGCGGAGTAACTTCTCAAGTAGTCTTTGTCCTCACTCTCTGTGCATGCATGTGTGGTCTGTCAGCGAGAGCCTTCGTCTGTGTGTTTGTGTTTCCGTGTAATATGGGGCAGACTTTTATGGCGTCCCATCAAATTAAAATTATGATTTTAAACACTAACATGGTACATTTTTTTTTTTTTTTTTGTAGTGGCAAGCCCGTTTGTGTGTGGCTCTGGTTTGGGTAGACTTTTGGGGACTGTCAAAAAAACATTAGAATAAAATTGAGCCTGGATCTAGTAACTGTTATTGATAATGGCCAGTCTGGCCTCATGATTCATGCGATCCTGGCTGGCCGCTCCATTACAGGGAGACAGCAGAAAGAAGGCCAAGGGAGACATGACACCCTTTCTACTTCCTTCTGGTCCAGGTTGACATCTGTGCTCCAGCCTGAATGAACCAGTGAGGTACTGTTTGTCGCAGCTATCTGTCTCACCTGTTCTTTGTGAAATGAAGCTGAGCTTGGTATGCTAACACTGTTGAAGAAACCTGCAGTAGCAACTTGTGCTTTAGAGGGTACATAGGTGTCACATTTTTAAGCCGTGGTATCGTCCTGGTACAGGAACATTCTGTATATCATATATGAAGAAGGAAATTCTTTGACGCAAAATGAAAGTGTTTTGTGAGAGTTTTGGGCAGAAAGCCACAACATCGAGTAGGTTATTTCTGTCTTATTTCATTGGTACTCAGTATTCAGTGTAATGCCCATCAATTTTTTTTTTTTTTTTTTTTTTAAACCATCAATCCTATGTTGAGTCACCCACGACTTTTAGCACTTATACAAAAAACCAAATGACATTGTTTTCCTGCTCTCCTAGAACAGAGAATAATGAGAAACATGGGCCCCAAAAAAATCAATCCTTGATGTGAATCTTTAATCGTTTACTTGTGATAGATGTTTTAATTTCTCAAACCCTGAGTTTAGGGATGGCTATTTTTCAGCATTTTATGGCATGTTCTAAAACAAGAAGATGAGAAAAAAGTGAATAGATTCATTAGTAATCTTTTGTTGTAACCATAATCTGATTCACATGTCCAATTCCGCTGCCTCAATGTGATCTTCTCATATTAAATCGCTGAAGTAAACAGCAAAGTTAGACAGTACTTGTGGCCAAGAACGATTCATTTAACATATTCAAGAGATTCACTACGTTTTTCCCCAGTAATGCTGAGGAAATTTTGAAGTAATCAAACCTAGTTTTTCTGATTATTGCATAAAGCAGCAAAGCCCCAAACTTTTATAACACCATCAAGATCTGATCCTGTCTCACCTTTGACCCAGGACAAACATGACCGCAAAGTAATGAATTTTGTTACCATCAGCACTTACCAACTGAAATAATAATCCTAATTGTCAGCATATTGAAAGAAAAAAAAGGGGAAGTCGTCAGCTAGCATTGATACTAGACTGAACAGTCCAGCCTGCCAGTCGTGATCAGCATGTTTTTTTTTGTTTTTTTTTAAGTTTAGTTTTGTTTTGTTTTCCTTCTACGAAAAAGGAAGAAGTCCACTGCTGGTCTGTGTACGTTTGTAACAGTGTGTTTGAAGTGACTGCTGTGGATGTGTGTGTAGAAGGGGTTAGACACGAGGATAGACCGGATGATGGAGGGAGGGAGATTCTTCTTTTTGAAATGGAAATTAAGGGGCACACATCTGGGGGTCTTTGAGACTTTCGGGGGGTGGGTGGCACAGAGGCCCACAGTCAGAAATGTGTATGTGTGGTTGTTTCGATAGCAGGGGGGGTAGATGAAAAGAGGGAAGAGGAAAAGGGTTTCTTCATTTCTGAGAGGTAGGTGGGAGGAGATAAGGAAGGGGGGTGTCTGTGGTCAGTGTTGGTCTGTGGAGGAAGAGAGATGGATGGATGGTATGGATAGCACGGGAAGCTGAATAAAGCAAAAGTAAGTTGATTGTATGAGAGTGGAGAGGGAGGTGAACATAGATGGATGGTCTAAAACTAAAAAATTTCCCCAATTCTTTCAAGGATTCAATGAGCGAACTCGAGGAAAAAGTCAGAGGAAGGGTGGAGGTAAGGATGCATTGATAGAAGGCAAGATGAGAAACTTGATTTACATAGACACAGGAGTGGGAGGAGAAAGAAAAGGGGGTAAAGATCACTTTCTATAGTTTGAAAACTTACGGCTGACAGTTAAATTTACTCAGGGCCTGTGTGTGTGGGGTGTGTGGTGTGTGTGGTGTGTGTGTGTGTGCGCGTGCGTGCGCTGCAGTGGCTGGAAATAGCACAGTGGGGTGCATGGCGTTTGTTCGCAGCACAGCTCTTGGGCTTTTTAGTGCTTCACACACAAGTTGTCTTCTCTCTTTTGTTTAGAGCCAGATTTCACCTACCATGAGAACCTAGTTCACTCTCTTGTGCTACTCTTTCTCTCCTTTTCTCGTCTTTCAGACAAGTTACTGAGTGATTTAAAACATCAGATAAAACTAATTCCCTCTAAAATTATCACTTTAGTGCCACGACCATGATTGTTTTGTTTGTTTTTGTTTTCATTGCTTGGACGTGCTCAACTTGTTTGGTGTTTCGTTCAGAAGAAAGGTGTCCCTCACATATCTGACCATGCACTTTATTTTTCTTTACCACATTTAAATAAAAACCTCAAGGCATGTGCCTGCTGTGAGATAAGATAAAACCTGTTTTTGTTTTTCAAATAATGAAAATGTCAGGATTAGTTTGGCAAGCTGTAAAGCAGGGAAAATACTCTGGATTTATCTCGGCAGGCACTTAAAGCAGCTTTAAAATTGAGTCATGTCTTGAAGGATATGATAAAATAAGTGCTTCTTTCTTTGTTCTTCAAACGTATTCTGGTCGTATTCCAGTAATATTGCTCCATGGGGCAACTGCACCATTTAGACTGTACACGTGGGGTTATAAAGCAAAATACCTCCAAGAGTTTTGAGGATGCGAACGTCCTCCCTCGAATAATACCTAAGAATAAGGACAGCTTTGACAGCATTCATTTTACAGATGAAATGGAAGCAGATGGGAGGGAAGGAAATATGAAAAGAAAGAGAGTGAAGAAAAACAGCATTCAGAGTGAGATGTGACAGATCATGCCAGAATGACTTACCGGCAGCGATTGAAAAAGTCGCGGACAAATATCTTGGGCACTGGCAGTGTTGTTAAGACTCACTGCAGACCATCAATCAGTGTAATGTATACGGTCATTAATGCGATGCTGTGCCACCAAAATCGAGAGGAAATCCTTTTGAAATAGATTCAATGTCAAAGTAACCTGCACTTGAACATTTAGACAGGTTCTAAGGACGCAGAGTCCATTCCCTTCTCCAGTCCAGCACCGTGTGAGATGCATTTGCATCAATCAGAAGATCGTTTTTCGAGCTTTACAGAAGAATAGGATAAATGAAAGTTAATAACTCTTAGGGCATTACATCTTTTCGTTGTTGAGAAAATTCAGCATTAAAGAAATTACAGCCGCACAGCGTGATAGTATGATCCTATTTGGCTTGTAATTTTGATTAAAGTCCAATTTCTGAATGGAGCCCAGCCCTGCAGTGACATCACCGAGGCCCTGTAACCTCCCAAGTCTTACTTCCCGATAGTGTTCAACAGGGATTCACTGCTTCATTTGGCCAGCATGCCGAAAGGGCTCTGGAAAGGAATATAAAGTCAACATTGTGGGTTAAAAATGTTCCGTTGTGTGTCTGTACGCGTACGTGTGCGTGTGCACATGCATCTTAAGTTTGTCCAGACATTTTTCCCGTCGGGCAGGCAGCTCGCAGGAAATGTCCGATTCTCCAGGAGTGGAAAGTGTGCATGCGAGGATGGGTAAATAGAATACTTTTCAAAAAGTTTTCCAGTTGTTATTTAAATGTATATAATTGAACGCTTTTATGTTTTCTGAGGGTAAAGCACAGAACAAATAAATGATTTGAGATCGGAAAATCAGGAATCGTTAAATCTTGTGAAGCCACAATCAAATACTTTGCTTCTCAGTTTAGGATGAACCCCTGAACAAGCCAGACATTCTGCTCTCTGTAGTTTATTGTTCCAATAAAGCATCAGAGGATGTCGTACCAGTTTTGTTCCAACATTGTCTTTGTACTGTCGGAGGGTTTGGGCACCTGTAGAAATAGTTTGCATAAACTTTCAAGGTTTTATTTGCTTCCATTGCTGTAGGCAAGCTGCAAGTTTAAAGAATCTTCATCCTTGAACAAGGTGCATTCTCATGATTTCTTCCAGTTCCTGGTGAACAAAACCATTTGTGCTTCTACTTGGACTGAAACTGCTTCAATTTCAATGTGTGTGTGTTTTTTTTTTTTAACATTTGACTGATAGTATACGTGGAAGTGAGTTAGGTGAGTTGCATGTGTTGATAAGTGTGTGCGTGTATCTGATTGTATCTCTGGATGTCCATGCTCCGTCTGACTGACGTAATGTTTGAGCTTCCTCAGAGAGAGGACAAACCAAACCATGTCATACGCACACATATGCATGCATACATGGGTGTGTGCGCTCAAAATGATCAGACTATGTCCTGCAGACTTGGCAGTTAGATATGGGGTGTGTGCATATGATATGTGTGTTTTTCTGGCAGAGCAGTTGTTTGTTTTCCATATTTGTGGGAAAAAGAGCACTCGGGAAGAGTCAACAGTCACATGCTGATTTATGCAGCAACTAGTTCCTTCCATTACGCCTACAACTACCGATGAAGCAGCGTTTGTTCCCCTATCATTTATGATGTATGACAGTTTTGGTTGTGGTTGAAGTCAACAGTCCAATGTTCATTTATTCAGCTCCCGTTTTTCCTGCAACATCACACATCAAGGTGGGACATTGACGCCATCCATGGGCTGATGCAACAAGTTTCTCTTCTCCAGCAACTACAATAGAAGCCACTTTATGGCAATAGTCCCCAAAACCTTTCTTGGCTTTTTTATATAAATCCTTAAGAGCTCTGTTTGATAATTTCTTCGTTCTATGTGGTAGATCGTCTATGTGTGCAGATCGTTCCTACAAGTTCACTTGTGCACCAAGGAGGGAAATCTTTCTATAGGGAAGTGGTATCTTGTCAGTAACTTGCATGTGCGTCTGTGTCACAGCAGAACTTCAAGGCTCTGGGCGGTGACTGCAATCAGCAGACAGACCACTCCCTCAGGTTAAACCTCAGCAACTGAAAGATCTGGTTGATCAAGGTTGTGACTGATGTTCACAGGAGAGTGAAATTGCTGACAAGATATTATGACAGTGACAGCGTGTCTTATGAGCAAACATGATGGAGTTTCTGCTTTGTCCTGTTTTTTGACTTGCTGCTCCTTTTGAAGAGATAGCAGCCACCTACACTTTACAGGCAGAGCAACTTAACAACTAATCAGGTGTGTGTGTGTGTGTGTGTGTGTGTGTGTGTGTGTGTGTGTGTCAAATTAGCAGTCAAGTTTGTGCACACTAGCCAATTTAAGTGAAATGGGAAACCAAGTCACAGGAAGACTCACACACAGATTTCACACTTGAGTGAATATCTGTCAGTAACCTTGATCAGCCAGATCTTTGAGCAGCTGAGGTTAACCCTGAGGGAGTGGTGTGTATCTTTACAGTCACCAACGCCCAGAGCTTTCATGTTTTTCCCAAGTATGTCCAAACTTGACTGGGTGCTGTGTTCCCATATTATTTAGTCCATACTGTGTCTAAATTTCAAGTTGATGCCCTCGTGCTGTTGGTTTATGCAGGAAAAAAAAAAAAACAGTTGCAGAATTGCAGAATAAATCTCTGATCAACTGTCGTTCTGACTGTGCGGTTTGAATCACCAGACAAAAGGAACTCATTAGCAATTGTGAAATGCATGGTATGTAACTTTAGACAGTCATACGCACACTGTTTTGACATGGGAATCAGCAGTTAGTGTCAGCTGCTCATCAAACGCTTGTAGTGAGGTCTGTTTTCTGACATCTCCTCCGCTGGGAACTATCATGTTGTTTTTCTCTAGCCTGGGGATAAAAACCATATTGTTAATTTTTTTTTCTTAGCTCCATCGGTTGATTTATCAGAAAGCCACACTTAACGGAGGATTTGTCACGAACTGATTTGGCGCAGCATCTCTATCATGCCTTTGGGACAATAACAGCTGGGGAGGAGGAGAGCTTAAGTTTTAAACTTTTTTGAGTTAATAATTTCAATTTCAGGCTCATTTTGGAAACATTTTTAAGGCTCCTGGACATTTCATAGTATGTTTAAACGAGCAATGAAGAACAGATGTATTTCCTTTTTCCTGTTGTGTTTGTCTGCTCTTTTCCATCTTATTCAGCTTTTGATGTTAAGTCCATGTTGCAGTAGTGAATCAACAACTGAATAAAGGAGGGAGAGGAAGACATAGTTTTGCTATAACTTCATCATTCAAAGCATAAACACTTATGATGAATAAAAAATTGAAAGGGGTTTTTCTTTATGGCTGAAACAAGCATATACAAACATACTTTTATTTCTAGTTGCCCTACTTAATTAATATGTTTGTAACATGAGTGCGCTGCCCAATCATGTTATTTATACGCAGTTGAATATTGTATATCTGCAGTTGTGTCTCTCTAAGATACAAAAAATCAAAAGAGCAGAATCATCTGATAATTTTCAGATGCTGATTTTGAATGGAAAAAAGCAGTGTAGTTTCCTGTTTGTCCAATGTGTAATTGATGGAATGTGGGCTCAAACGTAGTCGACATGACATGTAAAGACAAACCGATGGACATCAGAAGAAGCTTTTCTATCTGTACTATCTGTTGGCAAGTCTGTTTGTTTGCACTGATAGAAGATACTTTCATTAGTACGTTCAAACATCGCCGTTTTACATTTAAATTCCAAACAACAAAAACTGACTAAAATAATCTATTTCAGATGGAGCAGTTGAGTTGAGTTGAGTAAGAAAATGTGCTCTCTGTGCTCTAATTGGTGGAACATGGAGCTTAACTCTGTCTACACAATGTCTAAAAATGCAGCGAGACACATCAAAAAGGCCTTTCAAAGACAATCATTTTCCTGGGGACAAAGGGGAAAAAATCACTGAAAGATGAGGAAGAAACAAGCATAATGAGTTTGACCACCATGTCATCTGAAACAGCATTAGCAATAACAAATCAGAAAACAATAAAAGATGAGAACAAAGATAAATTAAAGGGCTTGTGTGTCATGGTAAAAATGATTGAGCATGAGTTTGAGAAGGGTGTGCGCTGCTGTGAGCGTGCATGTGCTTCTGTGTGGTTAGGTGGCAGCGAGGCTGCTCAGCAAATCTAGTGATACAAGTATGTGTGTGTGCACGTGCATGTGTGTGGGTATTTGTGTGTAATCATGTACGTCAGGCCGTCATGAATGGTGTGTTTGAGACAGAGCGGAGTGTGGAGTTCCTTGGGCTGGACCAAATTGGAAACAGAAAAACAAACATTCCCTAGGAACCCCCGCTCTCCATCCCCACCTCCTCCACCTCCCCCCCCCCCTCGTCTGCTGGCTAGTGGCGCAGTCCAACCTGTCTGGGACAATGTAACGGTCTATAGTCGGACTGGACCACACGCATTCGTAGAGGGGGGTCGGAGTGCAGGAGGCAGTGGCTGTGGGGGGGGGGAGTTTGGAGGAGGAGGAGGGCCAGGGAGGAGGGCCAGGGAGGAGGGGGTCTCAGCCACAAAGACAGTTGGAAAAACAGACAGAAGAAGCATATGAATACAACAGAGAACTCAGTGATGGATTGATGGCAAAGAGACATGGAGGGAAAGTGAGACAGAGAATTCAGAGGTGATGGACATGAGATGTAGAAATGGGAATAGTAATAGTCTGTAAAAGGGAATGAAAAATAGATAAGTCATAGTGGAGAAATAAAAAAGAGGGGGATAAGGAGAAAAACAGAAGGGCAGAGAAAGACAGTGAATGAGTAAATGATTAAGCAGCAGTTTGACTGAGTCACAGATCCACAGGGAAAATATTTAGTCACACTCACTCTTCAGCAAAAAGCAAAGCTTTTTTTCTCCTCTTTCTTTTAATTTGTCAATGCTTCTAATGAGATGGTCGCCCTCCAGATTCCTTTCAGTTTTGGAGACCGTTCTCACTTTCTCTCAGCTCTAATATTTAATGCTGTTATGTGGTTAATCATGTAATAACCAGAAGCATGTGTGTGTCTGTCAGTGTGCTCAGTGTAATTTCACAGTTTGGATTTTACAGCTGGAAGAAAACATCAGAATATCTCCTGTGATATTTCTGTATGTATTTTTATATGTGTTTCAATCAAAGCATCTCGGTAGTGAAAGTAACCTCGGGCCAGTTTCGTCCTAAATGTCGAGCAGGAAAACATCAACCACTTTTTCAAAAACATGTTTGTATCCTAAAAAACATTACCATGTTAAGATGGGAGGGTCTTTAAAATGACTCACAATTTCAGTAATGACTCATAATGTGCTTTACTCATACCAGCAATCTCTCTTTTTTTTTTTTCCTTTCACAGCAGATATCCTTTTTCTGATAATGACGCACTCAAGTTCTCAAATGACTGGTGTGTTAATTTTCTGTCTCTTGTCCAAACAAAGTTAGAACTGCATGAGGATGTGGTTGGGACCACATTGGACCAGGTAAACCGCTGAACAGGTACCCTGGGACACAAAGTCCTTCCCTTCCATTCATTTCAGCTCCTTTACTTTCTTTTTTTTTTTTTTCCATAACCTATATTTAAACATCAAGGGCAGCAGTAAAATCGGTATAATCCGTCGTCACAAGCAACGAAAGATGGGTTAATATGCACAGCCTCAGCCTGTCCTTTTAGTCTTATCAACAAAGATAAAACAGTAGCTTTAAAACCAAAAACACAAGTTCCAAATAGACTCAGCTCTGAACTGTGCACGTGTCAAGACTCCAGATCTTTTCATTATCCACCACTGATATACACACGTTTCTACAAGCATGCACACCCCAGTCAGACTGACCCAGGGAAACTGGCTTTGTATAAATACACTCAGATTTAGATTTGCGGTAAGAAGGAGAGAGAGGCAAGATGGATAGAAAGGAGAAGAAGGGGTGGCAGAGAGAGAGGAGTGGTACGGCCTGAGAGGGTGGAGTGATTTTTTGGTTGGGGCAACAAAAGGGGGAACTGAGAACTGGAGAGTCTGACATTTAACACTGGAATGACCAAATAAAGACAATATAATTGTTGATGGTTACAGCCACTGGAAATCTGATATGTGTACATTTATTTTATTTTTTATTACCCTGAAATTGCCCAGCAACAACTTTGTGCTGGTTTTTAAAGTGATCAGTGTTGAAATGGAGTGAATAATTATTGGAGAGAGAGGAAGAGAGAGAGTTAATGTTGGTGCCACCACGCTCTGTAATGGTTTTCTAATTTGAATTAATTCCCATGGTATCATTAGTGGCTTCTGTTGTCACCAGGGGACTGGCAGCATATTCTACTGAAATCTTAATTCAAAGACTTTTTAGCTGACTGTATGTTACTGATGTGTTTGTTTTATAGATTGCTGCGCCAACTTCTACAATGCCCCCTCAATTACACACACACACACACACACTTCTTGTTGCTTTTATCGTCCGCTCCTTTTGGTACATTCTTCCTCACTATGCACTTTTTAGGAACAGACTTCTTTACTGCTCTTAGCTGCAGATGTAGTTGAAAATGTGAAATAAATATTGACTTTTTTTTTTTTTTTTGGTTTTGTTTTTTTATGTTTAACAATACAAGATCAGTGGCTTGACTTAATCCCGGGGCCTCAAAACAATCTTCACATGTGGAAGGCG